>NC_080039.1:7002376-7316313 GCF_030020395.1 Manis pentadactyla | reverse complement strand
TTAACTTTTGGGGAATTTTTGGTGTGTGGGGGAGAAGTAGTTGGAAGTATACAGATTAACTGTTTCTTCTCAATTTTTAACTGGAGTACAAAACAGTCTAATTACAGAAGGAGGTCCAGAAGCATGGCTAGCCAGGGGGAAGGAAGCCAGCTGGAAATTAAATATTTGCTACTGAGAGAATGATACAATTTTCATACATAGAAGCTCAAAATTCATTTCCCACCTGCTATATACTCTATCCACAACTCTCCCTTGGGTATGTATTCTACTTACAGACTCAAAAGGTTGTGGATTTTCTCTCATATATGAAACACAAGCCTTCCTGATTTCCAAATGATGGACCTGGCTGCAAAACAACTAAAAAAAGAGAAAGACCAGCTCACTGTCAGCAATAATTTGACACAGAAGCTTCTAAATTAAGACTGTGAACTGGACACTTCATTATCCCTTAATCAGAACATATGTAGGAAATTAGGAAATTAAGTCCTCACTAAAATCTGTGATTCCTTTAGTGAGAATGAGGGGAGATGATTCTGTCAATGCCCCCCCCCCCTGCTTTTCTACTCTGTCGGGGAACAGCCTATAAATTTTTCCTTAGGCATAAAATTTCGAAGAAGTGGAACGTTGCTGAAAAGGATCAAGATACACTTCAAAATATTGTTTAACCCCATTCTTCATTACATTCCAAAGTGGCACTTAGAAAAGTTAAGATAGCAAAAGTAAGCAATAGATTTGGACTAACGAGTAAAGGCACACAGCAAGGTAATAATTGGCTTATAGACCTGATGTTTTTACTAGGGAAGGGATAAGGGAGTTTTGTTCTGGTGGGCTACAGGTCTTCTAGCTACAGTACCATGCCATGTCTCAAACTCTGAAAACTCAGTATAGGGAAGACACATTTGTTTTCCTTTTACCTGCTCCGAAATAGCCCGAAAGAGGCAAGAGGCATCCTTGGCAGTCAGCTTCCGAAACAGCCCTAAGCTGCCTAAATATTCATCCATTGATGCCTCTGTCAGAGACTTCTGGCCGTAGTACTTTTCCCATCTTTTATACATTGTGCACGAGAGGGTGGAGGTGGGAGGGAAGGACAAAGGAACAGGGTGGCAAAGAGGAAAAAGGGTGCAGGTAGGAATGGGTAGCAGTGACAAGGGCTTGCTTATGCAGGTATCTGGAAAGCAGCCCAAAGTCTAGGTATGAGAAGGCAGCTGGGAGTCAGCGCTGTAGAATCTTGGCATTTCTCAGGAGCAGGAGAAGCAAAGGGCTGGCTTGCCCAGGACAAGTCCCGACCCTGTGAAAAGAAGAGGAAGAGCCAAAGCTCCTAGGTATAGAGAGTTAGACTTGAGAAGATGTGGGAGGGGGAAGGTACTTGCAGAGCTACCTTTTAGGGGAAGGGCAACATTAATCCAATCAGCCCAAGGTTGAGAAATATGCATAAACAGCTGAGCGTGGACCAAAAAGAAGCCGAGTTTGCTTCTTAACTCGAGGCAACTGCTGCAGGAGGCAGAAAGGTCTGCAATAAGGCTCAGGTGTGTTATGACGCAGCCTGGCCCACATTACATTGCTTTAATATCTCTGCCCAAATTTTCCACAACAGTCTCTGCCAAGTTCCCTGCTCTATCCATAGTTTCATGGAGATGAGAAAAAAAAATCCGAAACTAATGAACTAGTAAGATTTAATATTAAGAACATCTTAAAAAACAGATAAACTGACTGTGGTTGGGGGAAAGGCTCTCTTAACCTGAAGGGGCAGAAATCACAGTTCAGGCAAAGTGCCAAAAGCAAGCAGCTGGAGATTTCAGGTATGGGGTTTATGTAATCTCATTTCATTCTCACAGTTAATAATAACCATCTGCTAGCATCACAGAAACTAAATTCCTTAATTATGCTAGGAAATGCTGATAGAATTCTGAACTAGTATTTCCAAACTATTGTATAGCATTAACAAAAAGAGTAAATACAAAAGAGGGTGTTTCCAAACAAATGGAAACAATGGAAACTTCAACTGAAGCAGCATGAAAGAAACATGTTGCCCACAAACATTCTAAGAAACTAGGTAAGAGACATGTTTCAATGTATCAGGGCACTTTTTGGAAAAACTAGATTCTGAGAAAACCAAAATAAAATATGACTGTGCTTTTTAGGGTTCAAAGCCAGGACTGGTCACTTGTATTACTTGATTTCATTGTCAAGTCTCTCGTTTTTATTTAAATACAAAATTCTAATTCCTTTATTTGTTTAAGTGTTAAAAAACATAGATCAAAGCTGGCTTTGGAGAAGTTACAAAATTAAGCTGCTTTTTGAAAACTTTTTCTTGTATCTGTGGATCCGGTAGTAATCATGACTGCCGCCTAGGGGAGAACTGTCAGTAATCAACCTTATAATTAAGGGATGAACTATAGGCATTTTAGAAAAAAAGAGTGAATTCTTGACTCCCTTCAGCATACCAATTTGATATTACCGTAACTAATTTCTTTTTTAAAGGAACTGTAACACTGGGGAAATGACTCTTTTTGCAAAAGTTCTGAAACACGGTTTGGGAAGAGGGACCACCATCTTTCTTTAAGGCCACAAATTCCCTGAGAAAAACTAAGGGTTATAATAAAAAGTTAATCATTTCTGACATTTTTTTTTACCAATGTACCAATAAGAGAAAAATACAATTCTGCATATTTATAGCTGTATATATAAAATTTCAATCAATACTAATCAACATAGTTCACCATGAGGAAGATAACAGGGAAAACTGGGAGAGGGAGAGAGAGTCTAATAGGAGAGAAGGGAACAAAGAGAAGAAAAAGACAAGCAGGCAAAAAGAGACTAAAACAGAGAAAGCACAAAGAGACCCACATAAATACTGTCAATTTATTTTTAACAAAGGTGCAAGAGCAGTTCAATAAGAGATGATAGTAGTTTCATCAAATGTGCTAGAATAATTGACATCTATATGCAAAAGAAAAACAATGATCTTCAACCTGCACTTCATGTCCTGTACAATAATTAACTCCACATGGATCAAAGAACTAACTGTAGAACTTTGAAACTTTTAAACACAAGCATAGGAGAAAATCTTGTGGACCTTGAGTTAGGCAGATTTCTTCAATACAATGTAATAAAAAATTGATTGGACTTTGTCAAAATTAAAAACTGCTCTGAAAATTACATTGTTAGAATGAAAATACAAGCCACATCTGGAAGAAAACATTTGTATATCACATATTTGACAAAAAAGTTTGTGCCAAAATATATAAGGAACTCTCAAAAGTCAACAATAACAATTTTTAAAATGGGCAATTTTACCACACATTTACCAAAGATACAGGAGTGGCTACTAAGCATGTAAAAATATATTCAACATTAGTCAGTAAGAAAATTCAAATTAAAGCCACAGTGAGACATCACTACACACCCACTAGGATGGCTATAATAAATACAAACAGTACAAGTGTTAGCACGGACATGCAGAAACTGGAACCTTATTAAAAGAAGCCAGAGGCAAAAGGAGTGTGATTCCAAAATATACATGATTCCACTCATATGAAATATACCAAACAGACCAATCTGAAGAGACAGAAAATCACTGGTTGCCTGGTGTGGGATGGAAATAGTTATTAACTACAAACAGGAACAAAGGATCTTTTGGGGTGATAGAAATATTTGAAAACTGTTTTGTGGTAATGTTTGCACAATTCTATATATATTTACTAAAAACTGAATTGTACATTTAAAACTAGTAATTTTAACAGCTTTGAAATTCACAAAACATACAATTCAAAGCATGTAATGGATACTTAAGAGTTGTGCATTCACCACCCAAATTTTAGAACATTCTCATTACCCCAAAAGGAAACCCACACACCCATTACCATCAACCTTTAATCCCCCTATCCCTACCAATTCCAGGCAACCACTATCTACTTTGTCTCTATATACATATTATGGGTACTTCAAATAGAATCACACAGTACTTAGTCCTGTGTAACTAGATTCTTTCACTTGGCATGAAGTTTCAAGGTTCACCCATGCTGTGGCATTTACCAGTATCTAAACCCTTTGTATAAACTATGTTTAATTATCTATTTATGAGTTGATAGACATTTGGGTTCCTTTCTACTTTTTGCCTATTATGACTAATGCTATTATAAAGTCATAGACAAGTTATTGTTTGGACGTGTTTCCATTTTATTGGGTAATACCTAGGAATGGAGTTGCTGAATCACATAACTCTACATTTGACTGTTCAAGGAACTATCAGACTGTTTTTCCACAGCAGCTTCACCATTTTACATTCTTACCAGCATTTTGAGGGTTCCTGTTTCTCCACATCCTACCAACACTTACTGTTATCTCTTTAGCCATCCTAGTAGATATGAAGTGGTATCTCTTTGTGGTTTTGCTTTGCATTTCTCTATGGCTAATATGGTCGAGCATACTTCATGTGCCTATTGGCCATCTGCATATCTTTAATGAGATACCACTACATACATCATAGAATGACTAAAACACATTTTTTAAGACTGATAGTAACAACTGAAGTGTTGCCAAGGATGCAGTGCAACTGGAACTCTCATATGTTGCTGTTAAGACTATAAATCAATACAGGAACTCTGGCAAAATAGTTTGGCAATTCTTATAAGGAGAGAGTTACCATATGGCACAGCAATCCCATTTCTGGCTATCTGTTCAAGAGAAATAGAAAACTTAAGTCCACACAAAAACCCATGCATCAGTGTTTATAGCAGCTTTATTCATAACCATGTTTCCCCTAAAACTGGAAACAATCCAAACACACTTCAACTGGTAAATGGACAAACCATGGCATTCATACAACAGAATACTCCTTAGCAATAAAAAGTTAGGTATGGATATACACAAGAACATGCATGAATCTCAAATGCACTGTGGCAAGTGAAAGAAGACAGATTCAAAAGGCTACACACTTTATGACTACATTTTTATGACATATTGGAAAAGACAAAACCATAATAAGGGTAAACAGATCAGTTGTCACTAGTTAGGACTGCAGGGAAGGGCTGACTAAAAAGGGATGGCAGAAAGAACATATGGAGTTATGTACCTTGAGTATAGTAGTGGTTACACGATTATGCATTTGTAAAATCTTACCGAACTGTAAAAGAAAAATACTTTGTTATATTTAAATTTAAAAATAAATAACATAGGAGCCAAGATGGCGGGGTGAGTAGGGCAGTGGAAATCTCCTCCCAAAACCATATATATTTTTGAAAGTACAAATAATACAACTATTACTCCAAGAAAGACCAGAAGATACAGTACAACAGCCAGGCTACATCCACATCGGCAAGAACTCAGTGCCTCACGAAGGGGGTAAGATACAAACCGTGGCCCGGCGGAACCCGAGCATCCCACCCCCGACCCCAGCTCCCCCGCGGGAGGAGAGGAGTCAGAGCGGGAAGGGAGTGGAAGCCCAGGGCTGCTAAACACCCAGCCCTAGTCATCCGTACTGGGAGCACAGACACACGTTGCGTGGTATGCTGGATATTAGGGAAACAGAACAGTAAAAGCTGCAAGCAGGTCCCTGCAGCCGGCTCCCCTGGGACAAAAGAAAAGCGAGTGATTTTTGAAAGTCTTAAAGGGACAGGGGCCTCACAGCTGGATGGAAGCATGCCGGCACACTAAGCCCAGCAGCTGGGAATCCAGGGGAAATTCAGGCGCTCCAGCCCCCTGGGAGGCAGCGCATCTGTGAGGCCCCTCAAGGCGACAAACAGGCTCCCGCCCATCCCCCCTCCGGGGCAGACCTGCCATAGCAGGTGAGCAGCCTGAGAGCAGCTGCGCCCACAGCAACTGCCCAGAGAATCCTCTGCAGCCAGCTGGGGCAGACTCAGAGGCCCCGCCAGCACACACAAACAGAGGGAGCCGAGACAAGGCACTAAAGGTCGCAGTTCGTGCATCAGAGTGTACCCAGCATGCCTGCCACTCCCTGTAGAGCCTGGGATGCCCTGATGGCTGCCCCGCCCATGGCGGCTCAGGAAATAAAACCGGAAGCTGCTACCTGTGGGTGGGTAACCAGCAGAGGCAGTGAGGAGGGCAAGGCGACCAGAAAGCATGAAGGGACTTTGCTCTTGCAGCTAACACACACACAAACTGCCCACAACTACCTCTATAGCCATAAAAAGGCAGAAGAATCTGATCCAGTCCAGAATCACCAAGACAACCCCTGAGAGGGAGCCTAAGCAGATACATTTAACCAATCTTCCTGAAAAAGAATTCAAAATAAAGGTCATAACCATGCTGATGGACCTGGAGAGAAATACGCAAAAGCTAAAGGATCAAGTTAGGAGGGAGAATACAGAGGAAAAACAATCTTTGAAAGCACTTCAGAGAAGACTGGATGAGGTGCAAGAGGCTGTTAATGGAATAGAACTCAGACAACAGGAACACAGAGAAGCTGAGGCAGAGAGAGATATAAGGATCTCCAGGAATGAAAAAATACTAAGAGAACTGTGTGACCAATCGAAACGGAACAATATTCGCATTATAGGGCTACCAGAAGAAGAGAGAGAAAAAGGGATAGAAAGTGTCTTTGACTAGAGGCAGAGCCAACATGGCGGCGTGAGTACGACAGTGGGAATCTCCTCCCAAAAACATATATACTTTTGAAAATACAACAAACACAACTAGCCCTAAAAGAGAGACCAGAAGATGCAGGACAGTGGCCAGACTGCAGCTACACCAGCGAGAACCCAGCGCCTGGTGAAAGGGGTAAGATACAAGCCCCGGCCCCGCGGGACCCGAGCGCCCCTCCCCCCAGCTCCCGGCGGGAGAAGAATAGGCAGAGCGGGAGGGAGACGGAGCCCAGGACTGCTGAACACCCAGCCCCAGCCATCCGGGCCAGAACGCAAACACAGTAGGTGCCCAGGGGGCTCTGGATACTGGGGGAACAGGGAGTAAGACCTCTGAGCGGGTGCCAAAGCTGATGCCCCTGTGACAAAGAAAAGCGGGGGCTTGTTGAAAGTCTTAAAGGGACAGGGACTTAACAGCTTGATGGAAACAACCCAGGTCACAGTACAGCAGCTGGAAATTACAGGGAAAACCGGGTGCACTAACCCCCTGGGCAACAGCTCTGAGACCCCTCACGGAGGTAAACAGTCAAGCAGCTCCCCCATCCATTACCCCACCGGGCGCTGCGAAAGCAGAGAAGCACCCTGAGACAAATTCCGCCCACAGAAAGGGAAATTTCTCCCTTCCGGCCAGGCAAGACACAAAGACCCAGTCTACACGCAATTACCCAACACAAGCCACTAGGGGTCGCAGTTGCCCCAGTAAAGAAAGGCCAGTAGCAAGTGAAAATTTTGGCCCTCCCAGCTGACAGTCAATAGCACCTGTCAACATGAAAAGGCAAAAAAATATGATCCAGACAAGACTAACCCAGACAGCTTCGGCATCTGCTACATCTTCCCCTGAGAAGGAACCTGGGGAGATAGATTTAGCCAGTCTTCCTGAAAAAGAATTCAAAACAAAAGTCATAACCATGCTGATGGACTTGCAGAGAAATATGCAAGAACTAAGGAAGGAGAATTCAGAAATAAAACAAGCTCTGGAAGGACTTCAAAACAGAATGGACGAGATGCAAGAGACCATTAATGGACTAGAAAACAGAGAACAGGAACGCAGAGAAGCTGATGCAGAGAGAGATAAAAGGATATCCAGCAATGAAAGAATTTTAAGAGAGCTCAGAGACCAAACGAAAAGGAACAATATAAGAATTATAGGTATTCCAGAAGAAGTAGAGAGAGAAAAGGGGATAGAAAATGTCTTTGAAGAAATAATTGCTGAAAACTTCCCCAAACTAGGGGAAGAAATGGCCTCTCAGACCACAGAGGTACACAGAACTCCCATGACAAGGGATCCAAGGGGGGCAACACCAAGACACATAATAATTAAAATGGCAAAGATCAAACACAAGGACAAAGTATTAGAGGCAGCCAGAGAGAGAAAAAAGGTTACCTACAAAAGAAAACCCATCAGGCTATCATCAGACTTCTCAACAGAAACCCTACAGGCCAGAAGAGAATGGCATGATATACTTAATGCAATGAAACAGAAGGGCCTCGAACCAAGACTACTGTATCCAGCACGATTATCATTTAAATATGAAGGAGGGATTAAACAATTCCCAGACAAGCAAAAGTTGAGGGAATTTGCCTCCCACAAACCACCTCTACAGGGCATCCTACAGGGACTGCTCTAGATGGGAGCACTCCTAAAAAGAGCACACAACAAAACACCCAACATATGAAGAAGGGGGGAGGAGGAATAAGAAGGGAGAGAAATAAAGAATCATCAGACTGTGTTTATAATAGCTCAACAAGCGAGTTAAGTTAGACAGTAAGATAGTAAAGGAGCTAACCCTAAACCTTTGGTAACCAAAAACTTAAAGCCTGCAATGGCAATAAATTCATACCTTTCAATAATCACCCTAAATGTAAATGGACTGAATGCAACAATCAAAAGACACAGAGTAACAGAATGGATAAAAACGCAAGATCCATCCATATGCTGCTTACAAGAGATTCACCTCAAACCCAAAGACACGCACAGACTTAAAGTCAAGGGAGGGAAAAAGATATTTCAAGCAAACAACAGAGAGAAGAAAGCAGGTGTTGCAATTCTGGTATCAGACAAAACAGACTTCAAAATAAAGAAAGTAACAAAAGTCGAAGAAGGACATTACATAATGATAAAGGGCTCAGTCCATCCAGAGGATATAACCATTATAAATATATATGCACTCAATACAGGAGCACCAACATACCTGAAACAAATATTAACAGGACTAAAGGAGGAAATAGAATGCAATGCATTCATTCTAGGAGACTTCAACACACCACTCACTCCAAAGGACAGATCTACCAGACAGAAAATAAGTAAGGACACAGAGGCACTGAACAACACACTAGAACAGATGGACCTAATAGACATCTACAGAACTCTACATCCAGAAGCAACAGGATACACATTCTTCTCAAGTGCACATGGAACATTCTCCAGAATAGACCACATACTAGGACACAAAAAGAGCCTCAGTAAATTCCGAAAGACTGAAATCCTACCAACCAACTTTTCAGACCACAAAGGCATTAAACTAGAAATAAACTGTTCAAAGAAAGCAAAAGGGCTCACAAACACATGGAGGCCAAACAACACGCTCCTAAATAATCAATGGATCAATGACCAAATCAAAATGGAGATCCAGCAATATATGGAAACAAATGACAACAACAACACTAAGCCCCAACTTCTGTGGGACACAGCAAAAGCAGTCTTAAGAGGAAAGTATATAGCAACCCAAGCATATTTAAAAAAGGAAGAGCAATCCCAAATGAACGGTCTAATGTCACAACTATCGAAATTGGAAAAAGAAGAACAAATGAGGCCTAAGGTCAGCAGAAGGAGGGACATAACAAAGATCAGAGAATAAATAAATAAAATTGAGAAGAATAAAACAATAGCAAAAATCAATGAAACCAAGAGCTGGTTCTTCAAGAAAATAAACAAAATAGATAAGCCTCTAGCCAGACTTATTAAGAGGAAAAGAGAGTCAACACAAATCAACAGTATCAGAAACGAGAAAGGAAAAATCACGACGGACCCCGCAGAAATACAAAGAATTATTAGAGACTACTATGAAAACCTATATGCTAACAAGCTGGGAAACCTAAGAGAAATGGACAACTTCCTAGAAAAATACAACCTTCCAAGACTGACCAAGGAAGAAGCAGAAAATATAAACAGACCAATTACCAGCAACGAAATTGAAGTGGTAAATCAAAAAAGTACCCAAGAACAAAACCCCTGGTCCCGATGGATTCACTGCTGAATTTTATGACACATATAGAGAAGACATCAAACCCATTCTCCTTAAAAGTTTTCCAAAAAACAGAAGAGGAGGGAATATATCCAAATTCATTCTATGAAGCCAGCATCACTCTTATACCAAAACCAGGCAAAGACCCCATCAAAAAAGAAAATTACAGACCAATATCCCTGATGAACAAAGATGTAAAAATACTCAACAGAATATTAGCAAACTGAATTAAAAAATACATCAAGAGGATCATACACCATGACCAAGTGGGATTCACCTCAGGGACGCAAGGATGGTAGAACATTCAAAAATCCATCATCATCCACCACATAAACAAAAAGAAGGACAAAAACACATGATCATCTCCATAGATGCTGAAAAAGCATTCAACAAAAGTTAACATCCATTCATGATAAAAAAAAGTCTCAACAAAATGGGTATACAGGGCAAGTACCTCAACATAACAAAGGCCATATATGATGAAGCCACAGCCAACATCATATTTAACAGTGAGAAGCTGAAAGCTTTTCCTCTGCAATCGGGAAGAAGACAGGGATGCCCACTCTCCTCACTGTTGTTCAACATAGTACTAGAGGTCCTAGACACGGCAATTAGACAAAACAAAGAGATATAAGGCATCCAGATTGGTAAAGAAGAAGTCAAACTGTCACTATTTTCAGATGACATGATATTGTACATAAAAAACCCTAAAGACTCCACTGTAAAACAACTAGAACTAATATCTGAATTCAGCAAAGTTGCAGAATACAAAATTAATACACAGAAATCTGTTGCTTTCATATACACTCACGATGAACTAGCAGAAAGCGAAAGCAGGAAAACAATTCCATTCACAATTGCATCAAAAAGAATAAAATACCTAGGAATAAACCTAAGCCAGGAAGTAAAAGACCTATACCCTGAAAACTACAAGACACTCTTAAAGAAATTAAAGAGGACACTAACAAATGGAAACTCAACCCATGCTCTTGGCTAGGAAGAATTAATATTGTCTAAATGGCAATCCTGCCTAAAACAATCCTCAGATTCAATGCAATGCCTATCAAAATACCAACAGCATTCTTTAACGAACTGGAAAAAATAGATTGAAAATTCAAATGGATCCACAAAGACCCTGAATGGCCAAAGCAATCCTGAGAAGAAAAAATAAAGCGAGGGGGTCTCGCTCCCAACTTCAAGCTCTACTAAAAAGCCACAGTAATCAAGACAATTTGGTACTGGCATAAGAACAGATGCACAGACCAGTGGAACAGAACAGAGAGTCCAGATATAAATACAAACATATACGGTCAGTTAATACATGATAAAGGAGCCATGGACTTACAAAGGGGAAATGACAGCCTCTTCAACAGCTAGTGTTGGCAAAACTGGACAGCTACATGTAAGAGAATAAAACTGGATCACTGTCTAAACCCACACACAAAAGTAAATTCGAAATGGATCCAAGACCTGAATGTGAGTCATGAAACCATAAAACTCTTAGAAAAAAACATAGGCAAAATTCTCTTGCACATAAACATGAGCAACTTCTCCATGAACATATCGCCCCGGGGAAGGGAAACAAAAGCAAAAATGAACAAGTGGGACTACACCAAAGTGAAAAGCTTCTGTACAGCAAAGAACACTACAAATAGAACAAAAAGGCATCCTACAGTATGGGAGAATATATTCATAAATGACAGATCTGATAAAGGGTTGACATCCAAAATATATAAAGGGTTCATGCACCTCAACAAAGTAAAAGCAAATCAACCAATTAAAAAATGGACACATGATCTGAACAGACACTTCTCCAAAGAAGAAATTCAGACGGCAAACAGACACATGAGAAGATGCTCCATATCACTTGTCATCAGAGAAATGCAAATTAAAACCACAACATTAGGATTGCCACAAATCCAAAAGACAAACAACAACAAATGCTGGTGAGGTTGTGGAGAAAGGGGAACCCTCCTACACTGCTGGTCAGAATGTAAACTAGTTCAACCATTGTGGAAAGCAGTATGGAGGTTCCCCTCAAAAAACTAAAAACAGAAATACCATTTGACCCAGGAATTCCACTTCTAGGAATTTACCCTAAGAACGCAGGAGCCCCATTTGAAAAAGACAAATGCACCCCTATGTTTATTCCAGCACTATTCACAACAGCCAAGAAATGGAAGCAACCTAAGTGTCCATCACTAGATGAATGGATAAAGAAGATGTGGTACCTACACACAATGGAATGTTATTCAGCCTTAAGAAGAAAACAAATCCTACCAGTTGCAACAACAGGGATGGAGCTAGAGGGTATTATGCTCGGTGAAATAAGCCAGGCGGACACAAACAAGTATCAAGTGATTTCACTGATCTGTGGAGTATTAAGTACAAAGGAAAAGCTGAAGGAGCAAAAACACCAGAAGACTCACAGAACCCAGGAATGGACTAACAGTTACCTAAGGGAAAAGGACCAGGTGGGAAGGGAGGGAATAAGGTGGGTGGGGGATAAAGGGTTCATTATGATTAGCATGTATAATGTGGGGGGGGTTTCACGGGGAGGGCTGTACACACAGAGAAGGCAAGTAGTGATTCTACAACATCTTACAACACTGATGGACAATGACTGCAATGGGGAATGTGGAGGGAACTTGGTGATGGGGGGATTCTAGTGAACATAATGTTCCTCATGTAATTGTAGAGTAAGGATACCAAAATAAAAATATATAATTTTTTTAATTTCTAAAACTATTTCTTTTTTGTAGTACAACATATGAATACTAGCAGTTTTAACTCTAAGAACACTCCTTCATATTTCAAACAAATGAGGTATACGCTTGGAATATTTCTAAAGCATGTATTACCTGTAATATACAAAGTATAGTTGTAAATGTATATGGGACATGATGCTCTTGAATTATTTTAGTTTCTGAGAGGCATCATGGTACCATTAAAAGAGTGTTATGAACTTGATTATGCCCCTTCAATCTCTCTGGGTGAGTTTCCTCATTTGTAAAATAAAGGAGATGGGTTGCGTGACCTCTAAGCACCCGTTCATGTCTAAGGAACTCTGATTCTCTGTGATTCAATGATGGATAATATATTTATATTGTCAAATTAATGATCCACATTAACCATGAAAATAGCGCATAGAGGAATTAACATTCTAGCAAAATGTAGGGTTGACTCGGCCACATAAAAATGAATAATAAATCTTGCATTACTAAATGAAAGAAATAGACCTAGATTTTTAAAAAGACAACAAAACTTGTAACTGTGTGGTGATTGATCATATAACTGAATTATATGATACAATTATATAAGTCAATTGTATTATGTCAATTGTATGTAAATAAAACGGGGAAAAAAGAGATAACAAACACATGTACGTAACAACTTGTGGCAGAACCTGCTGCGAAGACAATCGGAATTTTAGAAACTAATACTAAATCATTTATTTCAATTATTTTTAGCACCAAAAAACATGGGGACAATTTGGGGAATACATCAACTCTGATAACTTATTTTTAATGTCTTTCATTAATGAAAAATATGATGGTAAAGTTTCTTTAAAAACACTTTTTAACAGCCCCCTCAACTAGAACCCGTCACTTTCTTTCATGGTAGACATTTAAACAGAATTAGTAAGGCACTATTTGTAAGGGAACACAATGGTTCTACAATAAAATATGGCCACACAGCCCTATTCAACCTCCTCCTCAGGTTTAATGAAGACAATAGAGACAAGGAAGAATTGATTTCCAATAAAGCAGTGATCCTTCTCAGATATACAAAACAGAAGAAACATTACCAAGAACTACTTGCTTTCATTTTCTTCTCTTCCCCACTTCCACCTGAAGCATGCCTATACAGATAAGAAAAGAGGAAAACGGTACTTGCTTAAAAAATATATCATATTTACACAGAAATACTGAGGATTTTTGTTTTGGTTTCATTTTTTATTTATGTTATTTGCAATGTCTCATCACTCTATAGACAGACAGGGCACTGAGGAAAGGGAGAATAAAGACCAGACCATTCTTTTGTTTTGATGCGCTGGAAATGCCCATTCACTTCAATTTTCTATAACCCCAACCAGAGACTGAATATGAATTTAAATGTGAAATTTGGTGTCAGTGAGGACTTTGCTTTGTGTATTACTTAGGACTGTCTACTGTGAATTCTAGGGAACTATCTCTAAGACTATTCCTATTTCTTAAAACAAAAACTCTTAACCAAGAGAAAAGGTCTTATTTTGACATTTATTTTCAAACTTTCCACATAATTGGTTTTATATCTTAGAAAACACCAGTGAAGGAAGTTAGTTTTACTAATTCACAAATGGGGAAACTAAGATCCAGAATATTAGTTAGGTTAAGGATTTAGGAATGTTTTTCACTCCTATATTTGGTGCACTTATTATCCACCCACTTCATACTGGCAGTGGAGAAATAACCAGTACATTCTGTACAAAAGAGAAAATGAACAGTAAAAAAGATGCACTATGTGGCTTCTCACAGACAGCTCCAACAGTGACTACCAGCTCAGGAAACAAATACTTTAGAAGCACACTTGACAGTTAATAACTAAATTACTGTACAGGTTTACCAAATAGCCTAATGCAGTATACCCTAAAACTAATTACTAAATTCCATTTAGTTCCTTTCACCAATTAGAAACAGTGCTACACAAGCCATTGGGGGTTATAAATACTGGGTTAATAATATGAAGGTTAGTTTCAAAACATGTTGTTTGGTTATGTGTTAAACTTGATGAGAAAAGTTTATAATTTGCTATATTATTTTAAAAACTGGGAATTATTAAACTCAAATGTACTTAACAAAAGGATTTAATTATAAAGGAGTCTAATAATTATAATAAGCAATGACCTATAATTCCTACAAGCAGGAATGAAGTTACTGAAGTTGCCCTTAGTCTAAGGATTCTTTACTTAGGGCCTCAAGGCATCTTTAAACTCCCTGAAATGTCATTCACTGCAAAATGTGTGTATGTGCCAGTAGGGAGAGGAGCAATAGTTTTAAATATTTTGAAGGACTGCACAACCCAAGGAAGCTTAAGAACTACTGCCTTAAAGAATAGGACTGTAGTCATTAAAATAAAATCAGTGCCAATCATAATAAATAATTTTGACCAGAATGTGGTAAAAATTCATAAAGACAATAAAGATCTAAAAGTTTCTGAAATGTTAATAGATGGTATATAACAATATATAAACGTCTCAAAATATTTTACAGGAATCAGTATCAATCAAGAAGCATATATTGTACTTTCCTGTTGGAAGCTAACTAGATTTGCTCGCCTTTTGTCTAGTCACCTACAAAAATTATAAGAATTAAAAGACCATACAATATTAAGATTGTGCTAAAATACTTCAGGAATTAATCAACTAACAGGGAACCAAATTAAATGTCATTCAGCAGTTATCCTTAACCTTTATCCACAGAGTCTTTTACTGAAAAACACTATAGCTACTGCTTTTAATAAAACTAATTTACATCACATTTTACCAAAATATCCCCAATAAGCACCATTATGAGAGACACTTAAACACCATTAAGACATTACACAGGATAGGCACCGCTATGTTTTAGATGCTACTCCTGTAAATGCTTGATCCTACAAACTCACCATACAATGTGAGGGTCACAACTTCCTCCTGAACAAGAGACATAATACTTTGGAGTCAAGTCAAAGACTGTATGAAATGAGTATGTGCGTGATGACAGTATTTCCTAAAACCAGTACCAACTCCTAAGCAAGATAATGAGAAAAGAATACTAAGTTACAAAAGTACACTTATCATTTATCGAAAGCCTAAAGTGTTTCAGGCAGAGGCTTCAAGAATGAGTAAAACAGTTCATCCTCAACTACACTGTATGAGCATTCCTCCAGGCCAGGAATCCTGTCTTGAGTCCTGTGATACAAAAAAGTCTTACTATGCATTTTTGTTAAAATACTAAATAAGGAAATAAATGGGCATGAGACAGGAGGTAAAGCTCAGAATACATGGTGACCAATACAGTGTTGGAGATTAAGAGTTAAAGCGTGGGGGACTGACTAAACGGTAACACCATTATTACCACTAAATGGTGATAAGGATCTCAGAAGGATGAAAAGGAGAAATATGATTTTAGTTTGGGGCACATCGTTTAAGGTGCCTAGAGAGCTAACAGACAAACAAGACCAAAAGGCAACTGGATGGAGGACTATAGATAGGGCAATCAGTAGTACAAGCTGTGGAAGTGATAACAATACCAAGGAAATATAAGTACATTAAAGAACAAAAATGGAAGCTAAAACACAAATATTTAAAGAGAAAACAAAAGAACCAGTAAAGAACTTGCAACTAGGTAAACCTACTGGGAAAATTTCTCCACATGAATTGTATAATTCTAAATAGCAATGTGAAAATTGAAGTATATTAAGTACCTGTGGCTATCATACCATCAAAATTTCTTGGATTTCAAATATTCTATCCTTATCCCCACAAATGGTGGAAATATAATTCAGTGTTCCAATTACAATTCCAAAGCCATCTTTTGGACACTTCATTTAACATGAAACTCCTTTTTCACATTATGCTCTGAGCCCATTCTCCTCGTTTGTAAAATGAGATAATAGTAACTATTTCATAGGGTTATTATAAAGATTAAATGTACTCATATGTGTAAAGTGCTCTGAATAGTACCTGATATATTACTAAGCACGCAACAGGCATTATTTTTCATTCCCTACTCCCCCACAGAAATGTGAAACTAATTGTACAGCAGAAAATTGATTACTGCATAGCTATCAGGACTACTCATTCCAAATTGTTCTCAAAAATTAATTTCTAGTAATTCACCGATAGATCTCATTTCTCAGACTGTGTAAAGATTCCTGGTCATCTCTGAAAATTTTATATGTGAACAAATCAGTGGGATTAAGTGCTTATACCATAATAAAGGGCCAAGAAAATTATCTAGATCATGCTAGTCATTAATGACTTAGTCTGAGGAAGAGTTTCTCAGACTGAAAATATCAGAATGAACATATTTTTACACTTCCCTGTGTGTCTGCATTATTTGCCATTAAAGGCATACAAAGTAGTGCTCTAAGGCGCCTGAAATTAAAAAAACCTGACAGTACTTTCATATACTCTTTCTTACCTAACACCAAATCCTACCAGCTCTTACTTTTCCTCCAAAATTGTAAGCACAGTAATCTAAAATCTTTCCCATCATCCTATAACCTCACATCATCTTTTACCTACTCCAACATCAACTTTCTAACTATTACTTTTCCACCTCTGAACCTATCCACGATGCAAATTTCTCAAAATACTAACCTTTCTCTATTGCTTCCTTATTCCTGGAACTCGAAATACGTGCAGCAGAAAGCTGCTATTAAATAAAGTGCACTCCACTTACTCATTGCTTTCAAGAACCTGAAGCTCTGTCTTGTAATAACACCAAAGTGATTTCACTCCACTGAGCAAATTATTTCTAATAGAATTTTGATTATCATTAATTTTTTCATAAGGACCAATGCCATGTAAACTTGGCAATTAATTCATCTTTGCCTCTTTCCTTATCTGTAAAATGAGTGGTTTCCATCTGGTATATTTAAAATTCTCTTCCAACTCCAAAAATCTAGTTATTTGTCTTAAAGCCCTCACTCATTCAATCTAGTACCAATCCCACTCAGAACATCTTGCTAGACTGCAAACACTCAGGAATGACAGATTTATAAGTCTGAGGTAAGGCTGTCATACACCAACAGAAAACTTAAATACACAAAGTGTTCAATTCCAACTGAAATGAGATGAACAGCTTCTGGAAATGAACAAGTTTCCTCTGAAGATTAAAGTAACTAAACACTAAACAAAACTATAAAGAAACAAAAAGCTTACAACATATATTATGGTATGGTGGAAAGAGCACAGGAGTAGGAGTCGAGGAGCTGCTTCTAATGGCAGCTCTGCCAAAGGCTGTTAGACAAGCTATAACCTCTGACCTTCTTTCTCAACTGAGAAGATGATGAGATTGGACTAGACGATCTTGAGGATTCCCGCCAAATCAAATCGATGCGAAGATATCCTTTGATTTTTAAACCCCACAACTGATACAATTCTCATAAATATGTAATCAAAGGGATGTCATTACACACAGTCAACACCACTGACTTAAGCTTCTGCTAAACAAAAAAACTGAATCTGGGTTATGTATTCTTAGGGAAATTTAAAAAGCCAAGGTTGTGGGGCCCTATGTTGCTTTTCAGCTGTCTGATGTTCTAAGTAAACCTTTCACTTGTTCCTGTTTCTCTATGGTTAGTCCTTCATGACATAAAATGATGAAAGATTGAGTAAACATAAATTTTAAGCCACAATTGTTTTTCTCAAACCAGAGAAACACTTTAAAAGCACAGAAGTCAAATTATCCCCATATATTTGAATAGGGCCTTTTCTACAACATGAGCACATCAAAATACTATACAATTATGATTATGGTGCTGTGAATTCCTACCCATGTAGATGCAAATTACTCACTTTTAAGCTTATTCTCAGCAAAATTGTAATCCAAGTTGGCTTCCTCCTGCTACCCAGAGTACTTCTTAGCCACCACCTTCTACCATTAGTAAGAATTTATTTTTAATAAACATTAGCTTAAGTAAAACACAATGAGGAAAATAAATCTACAAAAACATCACATAATGCATCCCCAGTCAAATGTTTAGAATATTCAACATTTTGGGATAATACAGTGGAAAGCAGGTCTTCATAGTGAATGCTCTTGTTTTATGAATGGATTATATCTAAAATTTCCACCAGGAAACTATGAACACTCATGGCTTATCTGGTTTACTTTTTGGTCTTAAAGGTAATCTCTGTTCATCAGAATTCCTTAATATATGTGTATCTTCAATTGTGTGAACTCTGAATGATATATTTAGGCATTACACACATCAGATCACTTACACATTTGTACAACTAATTTTCTAAGCACATAAATTATCAATTCCTCTGATGTTACAATAAATGTTTCAATACCACTGCAAGAGAGGGCCTTAAAAAATAACATCAAGTCCTATTGGCGTTAAGTCTTTTCTGATTTACTCTTCTCAAACCAGTAAAGCTTTGACATCAGGCAAGATTATTTTGTCACTTTCTATTTGTATTTTAGAGGAAAGTGAACAAACACATCCACTTCACCCTTCAGGATAAAAAGAGTTTCTCCAAGTACAATACATCAAATGACTTGATAGTTAATCTTGTTCATTTCTTTTAGGTAACTACTGAGCTTTTTATTTCAGAGCACAATGCATCATTTTTGCTTGTCTTTTTTAAAAAATTTGGTTCCTTGGATTAAGAAGCTAAAGGTGCTCTTTGCTCTTTTTTAAGAAGTTTGTTACTATTTCATTTTTAAAATTCAAACTAGTAACCATCTTTGAGGTTCTTGTCCAAGTTCTTAAGCTTTGTTCATTTTTTTCATGATTCTGAATCCACTTAGGATTCTAGGACAAAAACCTATGAATACTTACTACATATTTCTTTTACAAAAATATGAGAAACATATCTAATCAATTTATTAAATTGCAATTAGGATTTGGACCCAAATGCTAACATTTACACCATAAAATTTTCTATACATTCTATAAATGTAGGAAATTTATATTATTCTGCAAACATGTATTATGTATTTTATTTGACTTAACCATATTCCATAGGCTGGACTTGTGGGGTGTTTTTAAAGTGTTCAGAGTTTTAAGTGTTTATTTTTGTAATCCAACAACTTTATCCAAAAATGTAGAAAATTTTTTTGGCTGGCCAGGAGGAAAACATTTCAGTGTTGATAAGTCCATTGGCTGTAATAACCAAGGAAGTGTGCTAAAACAATAGAAGAAAAATATTAGTAACATGGAAGAAAATCCCATAATTCATCTGCTACCCACTTGATGACTGAATCTAACTTCCAAGCACACTGTGATGCTTCTCAAACTGCACATGAGTAAGTATTTTAATACTACAGATATACATACCAAGATTAAAGCAGTATGAAGAGACTATATGTCGATATCAATCCAACACATACCTTTTCTCTTATGTCAACTGATGTGGTCACATGGCTTTGGAACACTTCTCAGGACTGGGCATATGTAATTGGAGGTAAAATTAATTTATGAAAACAGAATAAATGCAACTTTAACTAACAGCTACCAGATAAGAACAATAAGCTGGGGAGACTACTAAACCATGCGTGAAGATTGTGGAAAAACTCCTTTTGCCAATAATTTTCTAACATAAATACATATACAATTAAGCAATGCACAGCCACCATGCACATCGGTAATAAGGTTCCAAATCACAACATACAGCTATTCAGAAATTTAATTAAACCAGTCACTTAAATTAGAATAGACATACAACCACCCAGCCCAGATTTGGGGCAAATAAATGATATACCTAAAATAAAAATACAACCAATTACTGATTCTTATGGCATTCATGTGTATGACTTTCTTGAAATTAATATAACAAAGAAAGATTTCTAAAAAACTGTAAAAAATGAATAAAGTGGAGACTTGTATAGCTTCCTCCTCTTCAACCAAAGTATAGGATATGTTTATGAAATCAATGTTTTCTCTTTTTTTCATGTACCAACATAAAATTAAAGCTGATTCAACATTTAGAATGAAAATCATCATCAAAAGTGACTGGGAAAAACTGATTTGCCTAAACCAATTAGGAAGGTGAGAGTTTATTCTCTTTAGAAATGCCTGTTAACCACTAATAATCTCAACTACCAGGGACAGATATGTCCATTATCTGAAGCCCACATAATTTTGATTAACTAGTTTCTCCCCTGACTCACAATGCTTTCTAGAATGGCTTCTATTATTATAAAACCACCCTGACATTCCCTCTTCTCCATCATTATAGGGAATAGGACACCAACAGCTGCTCTTGAAACAATCAATAAATCTGTCTCCTCTTCATGAGAATAGGAATCTGTTTTGTTCAGTGATGTATGCTAAGTGCCTATAATAATGCCTGGCACATAGGAGGCATGCAATAAATATTTAATGATAAACAGGTGTTCATTTTTATTTTAAATTGCCTAAGAGACACATAAAATTAAAAGAAAAGCTCAATATGTTCTAGTCAGTTTCTTCTAAGATTCATTTATCTTAATTTCAATTTATTTTAACTTAAAAATTATCTATTTTGTAATACTTCTTCACTGAGGTCTTTACTTTTTACAACATCAAATTAGTATAGCTTTTAAACTCGAACAATTGGAAATTACTGACCTGACCCTTTGTCAAGCTTCTACTGTCTCAAGAAGCATTAGTAAGGAAAAAAAACAGCAATTTTCTTCATCCTTCTATTGTGATGTTGGTCAGTTCTTGCAGAATTCTAATATACTTCTAGAAAATAATACTCCTTACCATAAAGTAATGCCTTTGCTTAAAATATTCCAATGGCTTCTCATTAAACAGAATAAAATCAGAACTCTTATACGAGCTGTCCCCACTCAGCCTCATTTTACACTACATTCTTCCTTGTTCACTATACTTCTGTCACACTAAATTTCCCTCTGTTCCTCAAATGCACCAAACTCTATGTTCATTCCTAACTTAGGGCCTTTTGCAATTGCTGCTGTTCTTTCTGCCTCTAGCTTCCCATTACTACTTCTTCCTTGTCGCTGAGGTATCACCTCAAACGTTATATACCCAAGTCATGGCTTCCCTGAATTTATCTAATTAGTCTTCACCCACCACAGCCATTCCATCATCCTGCCTTATTTTCTTCACAACACATTTCACCATGTGTAACTATCTTGATGGCTTATTTATGAACTGTTTACTAACTCCCACAACTAGAACATAAGCACCATGAAAGAAGGGACTTTTTCTCTTGTATTTCCCTGTATCCATAGCACATAAAGTAATGGCTGCCACTCATTAGGTTTAGTTGAATTAATGAATGAGTAAAAACTTAATTTAGGGATTCCAGTGCATTTACTGAAGGCAAAACTTCAATTAATAAGCAAATGCATTCCTTGGATAAAGAAAATCTAAGCAAATTAAAAAACTATATTCTTGTGACTTGCATGTCCAGATGAATATACATACATGTGCGCACACACACACACACACACACACACACACACAGATACTCACATGCAATGAAATTATATTTGAAAGAAATACAACACATAAATGACAGTTGAAGTGGGAAAAGGTAGGAGGTCAAAAAGACAGAAAGGTTAGGCAGGTAGGCAAGAGCTAGGGAGAGATTAAATAGGTCAAATCATCAGTCTCTAGCATACCTGCAGGTACAATACAAGAGATGTCCGTCCTTGTAGAACTGCTTTGACAATTCCAGCTGCTGATTGCTTATCAATTTTTCATTTACAACCACCACAAGTGGCTTTCCTTTTTCACGAGTCTCCAAACCACTTTCCACACCTACAAAAATAAATCAAATGTGTTAATACAGTTTAAAAAAAATGAAGGTGTTGCACCAAGCTTTACAGCTAGGACTCAAAAGATAAAAAACTTGAAGAAGAGCTATTTTGAGGGTTAAAGATGGTAGTGTGAGAGGAGAGACAGAGGCTTCCTCCTAAAAATGAATACAATGAGAAAATTTAATTGGAACAACTAATCCTGAAGAGCAACAGGAAAGAGGACGGTGTCAGACTGCATACACCTGGAGAAAAGAGCAGACCTCATGGAACAGAGTAAAGTACCAGAGCTGTAGCTCTGCGGGACCCGAGCCCTTCCCCCACCCCAGCTAACTGGCTGGAGGAAGAGAAACGGAGCAGGGAGGGAGTGGAAGGCTTGGGACTGCTGAATACCGAGCTCCAGAGATCTGCTCTGGGAGCACAAACCTACATTTCATGGTGCTTTCATGAGTCTCGCATGACTACCGGGTTGGAAAGTTAATACAGACAGAGTTCCTGGGGAGACTGGGATTCCGGCCACTTGTGGAAAGCAGGGATCCATATCTGGCTGCTCTGAGACAAAAATTTATACCTGTGTGTCCGGCCCACTGGCTCAGGCGGTGGAGACAGGCACAGCAGCCGGGAAGCGGGGAACAGCTCTTTCCTCCCCCAAGGCACTGGTACCTCTCCCCTGCGACCCCCGACATTGCTTCAGAGGCTGAGCAGATCCAGAATAGAGCTTCTGGACACTAGAGGGCGCCATATACAAACATGAAACGCCAAAGGAACCCTGCCCCATAGTAAAATTATTAATACAACTCCCAAGAAAGATTTAAATGACATGGACCTCGAGACTCTTCCTGAAAGAGAGTTCAAAATAAAAATTATCAACATTCTAATGGAGGTATGGAAAGACATCCAAGAACTCAGGAATGAACTCAGGTCAGAGATCAAATCGTAGAAGAGAACAATGGAGGGTATT
Source organism: Manis pentadactyla (assembly GCF_030020395.1). NCBI lineage: Eukaryota > Metazoa > Chordata > Mammalia > Pholidota > Manidae > Manis > Manis pentadactyla. The sequence continues at coordinate 7,293,044 of NC_080039.1, read as the reverse complement.
AAAAGCAGGTTGGATACAGTGGAGGAGACAAATGAAACAGAAACTAGAGAAGAGGAATACAAAGAAGCTGAGGCACAGAGAGAAAAAAGGATCTCTAAAAATGAAAGAATATTGAGAGAACTGTGTGACCAATTCCAGCAGAACAATATTCGCATTATAGGGATACGAGAAGAAGAAGAAGAGAGAGAGAAAGGGATAGAAAGTGTGTTTGAGGAGGTAGTTGCTAAAAACTTCCCCAATCTGGGGAAGGAGACCGTCTCTCAGGCCACGGAGATCCACAGATCTCCCAACATAAGGGACCCAAGGAAGACAACAGCAAGACACATAGTAATTAAAATGGGAAAGATCAAGGATAAGGACAGACTGTTAAAAGCACCAAGAGGCAGAAATAAGATCACATACAAAGGAAAGCCCATCAGGCTAACATTAGCCTTCTCAGCGGAAACCTTACAGACCAGAAGGGAGTGGCATGATGTATTAAATGCCATGAAGCAGAAGGGCCTGGAACCAACCTTACTTTATCTGGAAAGATTATCATTTAAATTTGAAGGAGGGATTAAACAATTTCCAGATAAGGAAAAGCTGAGAGAGTTTACCTCCCACAAACCATCTCTGCAGCCTATTTTGGAGGGACTGCTATAGATGGAAGTGTTCCTAGGGTTGGATAGCTGTCACCAGAGGTAGTAAAATGATGGAAGGGAGTGTGGAGCAGCTGATTGCAAGGCAAATGAACAATTAGATTGATTATCCCCAAAGTCAATCAAGGGATAGACAAAACGTACAGAATTTGATACCTAATATATAAAAAATGAAGGAGGAAGAAAAAGGAGGAGAAATAGAAAAGAACCTTTAGATTGTGTTTGTAACAGCATACTAAGTGAGTTAAGTTAGAGTCTTAGATAGTAAGGAAAGTAACCTGGAACCTTTCGTAACCATGAATCTAAAGCCTGAAATGGCAATAAGTACATACCTATCGATAACCACCCTAAATGTAAATGGACTGAATGAACCAATCAAAAGATATAGGGTCAGTGAATGGATAAAAAACAAGGCCCATCTACATGCTGCTTACAAGAGACTCACCTCAAACCCAAAGACATGCACAGACCAAAAGCCACGGGAGGGAAAAAGATATTTCATGCAAACAATGGGAGAAAAAGCAGGTGTTGCAGTACTAGTATCAAACAAAATAGACTTCAAAACAAAGAAAGTAACAAGAGATAAATATGGACATTACATAATGATAAAGGGCTCAGTCCAACAAGAGGATATAACCGTTACAAATATATATGCACCCAGCACAGGAGCACCAGCATCTGTGAAACAAATACTAACAGAACTAAAGGAGGAAATAGACTGCAATGCATTCATTTTAGGAGACTTCAACACTCCACTCACCCCAAAGGATAGATCCCCGGGCAGAAAATAAGTAAGGACACGGAGGCACTGAACAACACAGTAGAACAGACGGACCTAACAGACATCTATAGAACTCAACACCCAAAAGCAACAGGATACACATTCTTCTCACGTGCACATGCAACATTCTCCAGAATAGACCACATACTTGGCCAAAAAAGAGCCTCAGTAAATTCAAAAAGACTGAAATTCTACCAAACAACTTTTCAGACCACAAAGTCATAAAACTAGAAAAACTTGTACAAAGAAAGCAAAAAGGCTCACAAACACATGGAGCCTTAACAACATGCTTCTAAACACTCAATGGATCAATGACCAAATTAAAATGGAGATCCGGTAAATGACAACAACACAAAGCCCCAACTTCTGTGGGACGCAGTGAGAGCAGTCTAAAGAGGAAAGTATATAGCAATCCAGGCATATTTAAAGAAGGAAGAACAAACCCAAATGAATAGTCTAACGTCACAATTATCAAAATTGTAAAAAGAAGAGTAAATGAGGCCTAAAGTCAGCAGAAGGAGGGACATAATAAAGATCACAGAAGAAATAAACAAAATTGAAAAGAATAGAACAATAGAAAAAAATCAATGAAACCAAAAGCTGGTTCTCTGAGAAAATAAACAAAATAGATAAGCCTCTAGCCAGACTTACTAAGAGAAAAAGAGAATCAACACACATCAACAGAATCAGAAATGAGAAAGGAAACATCACAACGGACCCAACAGAAATACAAACAATTATTAGAGACTACTATGAAAACCTATATGCTAACAAGCTGAAAAACCTAGAAGAAATGGACAACTTCCTAGAAAAATACAACCTTCCAAGACTGACCAAGGAAGAAACAAAATCTAAACAAACCAATTACCACCAAAGAAATTGAAGCGGTAATCAAAAAACTACCCAAGAAATAAAACCCCGGGCAAGATGTATTTACCTCGGAATTTTATCAGACATACAGAGAAGATATAATACACATTCTCCTTAAAGTTTTCCCAAAAATAGAAGAGGAGGGAATGCTCCCAAACTCATTCTATGAAGCCAGCACCACCCTAATACCAAAACCAGGCAAAGAACCCACCAAAACAGAAAATTACAGACCAATATCCCTGATGAACGAAGATGCAAAAATTCTCAACAGAATATTAGCAAACCGAATTCAGAAATATATCAAAAAGGATCATACACCATGACCAAGTGGGATTCATCCCAGGGATGCAAGGACAGTACAGCATTCGAAAATCCATCCTCATCATCCACCACATAAACAAAAAGAAAGACAAAAACACATGATCATCCCCATAGATGCTGAAAAAGCATTCAACAAAGTTCAACATCCATTCGTGATAAAAACCATCAGCAAAATGGGTATACAGGGCAAGTACCTCAACTTAATAAAGGACATATATGGTAAACCCACAGCCAACATCATACTGAACAGCGAGAAGCTGAAAGCTTTTCCTCTGAGATCGGGGACAAGACAGGGATGCCCACTCTCCCCACTGTTATTTAACATAGTACTGGAGGTCCTAGCCACAGCAATTAGACAAAACAAAGAAATACAAGGAATCCAGACTGGTAAAGAAGAAGTTAAAACTGTCACTATTTGAAGATGACATGATAGTGTACATAAAAATCCCTAAAGACTCCACTCCAAAACTACTACTATTACTGATGCTGGAATAGAGCAAAGTTGCAGGATACAAAGTTAACACACAGAAATCTGTGGCTTTCCTATACACTAACAATGAACCAATAGAAAGAGAAACCAGGAAAACAATTCCACTCACAATTGCATCAAAAAGAATAACATGCCTAGGAATAAACCTACCCAAAGAAGTGAAAGACCTATACCCTGAAAACCATAAGACACTCTTAAGAGAAATTAAAGGGGACACTAACACATGGAAACTCATCCCATGCTCACAGCTAGGAATAATTAATATAGTCAAAATGGCCATCCTGCCCAAAGCAATATACAGATTTGAAGCAATCCCTATCAAATTACCAAAAACATTCTTTAACGAACTGGAACAAATAGTTCAAAAATTCATGTGGAACGACCAAAGACCCTGAATAGCCAAAGCAATCCTGAGAAAGAAGAATAAAGTGAGGGGGATATCACTCTCCAACTTCAAGCTCTACTACAAAGCCATATTAAGCAAGACAATTTGGTTCCAGGCACAAAACAGAGCCACAGACCAGTAGAACAGATTACAGACTCCAGACATTAACCCAAACATATATGGTCAATTAATATTCGATAAATGAGGCATGGACATACAATGGGGAAATGACAGTCTCTTCAACAGATGGTGCTGGTAAAACTGGACAGCTTCATGTAAGAGAATGAAACTGGATCACTGTCTAACCCCATACACAAAAGTAAATTCAAAATGGATCAAAGACCTGAATGTAAGTCATGAAACCATAAAACTCTTTAAAAAAACATAGGCAAAAATCTCTTGGACATAAACATTAGCGACTTCTTCATGAACATATCTCCGCGGGCAAGGGGAAAAAAAGCAAAAATGAACAAGTGGGACTATATGAAGCTGAAAAGCTTCTGTACAGCAAAGGACACCATCAATAGAACAAAAAGGTACCCTACAGTATGGGAGAATATATTAAAAAATGACAGATCCAATAAAGGCTTGATATCCAAATATATAAATAGCTCACACACCTCAATAAACAAAAAGCAAATAGTCCAATTAAAACATGGGCAGAGGAGCTGAACAGTTCTCCAAAGAAGAAATTCATGTGGCCAACAGACACATGGAAAGATGCTCCACATTACTCGTTATCAGAGAAGTGCAAATAAAAACCACAATGAGATATCACCTCACACCAGTAAGGATGGCTACCAATTCAAAGACAGACAACAACAAATGTTGGCAAGGTACTGGAGAAAGGGGAACTGTCCTACACTGTTGGTGGAAATGTAAATTAGTTCAACCGTTGTGGAAAGCAGTATGGAGGCTCCTCGAAATGCTCAAAATAGACTTACCATTTGACCCAGGAATTCCACTTCTAGGATTTTACCCGAAGAATGCATCACTCCTGTTTGAAAAAGACAGATGCACCCCTATGTTTATCGCAGCACTAGTTACAATAGCCAAGAAATGGAAGCAACCTAAGTGTCCATCAGTAGATGAATGGATAAAGAAGATGTGGTACATATACACAATTGAGTATTATTCAGCCATAAGAAGAAAACAAATCCTACAATTGCAACAACATGGATGGAGCTAGAGGGTATTATGTTCAGTGAAATAAGCCATGCAGAGAAAAGACAAATACCAAATGATTTCACTCATCTGTGGAGTATAAGAACAAAGGAAAACCTGAAGGAACAAAACAGCACCCAATCACAGAACCCAAGAACGGACTAATAGTTACCAAAGGGAAAGAGACTGGGGAGAATGGAAGCGTAGGGAGGAATAAGGTCAGGGAAGAAGAAAGGGGGTATTATGATTAGCATGTGTAATGTAGGGGGTGGGGGAAAGGGGAGGGCTGTACAACACAGAAACACAAATAGTGATTCTACAACATGTTACTATGCTGATGGACAGTGGCTGTAATGGGGGTTTGTGCAGGGGACTTGGGGTAGGGGAGAGCCTAGTAAACATAATGTTCTTCATGTAATTGTAGATTAATGATAACAAAATTAAAAAGTAAAAAAAAAACTTAGTTGCAACACTACAATCCCGGCCTTTTAATTATATACCTTTAAAATGACAAAAATGTAATTATCAGTTGCTCTCTAATGAAGTGTTATAAAACTGACTTGAAAAACATTCTTCACCACTGATGACCCATGACCGAGTGCTTTGCCACCTGCCCTCTAGTACTAAGCCCTAAGTATGAGTCATGAATCTAAATCAGTCTCAGGTTCAACACGCTGTACATGAAACTGAATGTACTTCCATTCAAACACAAGTAGAAAAAGCAAGCCTTCAATAGGAAGACACACCAATAAAGAAAAATTTTTAACACTGTTTATGATTCTGCCTGTGAGGTACCACCCTAAAAATAGTCAAGAACAAATCTCCACTAATGTTCGTATATACAATACTTGGGTCAATTCAACTTTGAAATCTAAAATCATTTTAGCTATTTTAAGCGGGAGCAAAGAGACTGATAAGTGACTAGGCAAAATCTTTAGGTGATGCTAGGGTAGTAGTTAAAACAAACTCTTAGCAGCAGACTGTTTACCATTTACTGACTAGACAAGTTACTTAACTTCTTTGTCTCAGTTTCTTCCTGTGAAATGCACACACTACAGTTCATAGGACTGTTTGGGAGAATTCAACAAGTTATATACACAAATCATGCAAAACCATACCAAAATCTATTAGTATCATATACATTTCTAATCACCAAACCCAGTAGTAATGTCTATTTTGAAAGACCTCTCTTCAAACTAGGCTTTTTAAAAACCAAGAAACTTACTCCCTTACTTTTCCAGCAGTCAAAACTGCAATCCTCCCCAAAAACAGTTATTTTGAAGGTACTGGCAATCTAAATACAACAGGATTGTTCTCTAAGAAGCTAGCAATGAGTTACACAGTATGTGATCGTTAAAGAACATTTTTGAAAGCATTCATTTCACACTCAATCTTAACAAATATGTAAAAAATCTTTCTAAGCTAATTTCTCCATGAACAATCCAACCAATTGGCTGGCTGAACACTCCTGCTTAAGCCCAAACAGTAATTTCAAGTTTGACAACTCTTTGGCATGTGTTATCAGGTAAATTATTTTTTCCCCCTGTGTTAAGGGTTTCTTAAAGTTGGGTTGGTGATTTAATTTTTCTCATCCTTCTGTCACCCAGAAATAAATTATCTCCACAAATGTTCTCAATTGTTATATTCGAGCATTACATTCAAAAGGGCTACAGTGAGTTACTCTAGTGATTTTACTGTACCTCAAAAGGTTCAGATTTGTGACTGTCTACCAAAACCGAACTCTTTGAGATTCTAAAACACTTGACCTGCATGACTAATAACAAGATCTGCCTTCCCAAGGTCTTCTGTCAAGGAATTCTTGTACCTGTAAACATCCAGAGTAAATGACTCCGTACTGAATGGCTCAGGTACCACCTTTCCTCTACCTATTTGCAGGACAAGCCGGTTGTAACCAAGTCTCTTGATTATCTAAATAGAGAAAACTGAAAAAAACGGGCTTTTTCAACAGGCCACTGTGAAAAACAGCAGTAACAACAAACCCTATGGTCGGTGTTCAGGCCAGAGCACGGGCTGTCCAAAAGAATGACCGAATAAAGTAAGTTTTCCAAAACGACTTTTCCCTGTACTGGGCCCAGCAAGTTAGCTCACTTGGCCGGAATGGACGTAAGCGACCTGGCTGACCAAGCCGTGAAAGAACTGGCCACTCGAGGGGCATGAGATCAGGCAAGGACTCTGAAAAGGGTGTCGAAAACTAGTGAGGAGACCAAGAAATTGGCCCGCTCGGCCTCCCGGATGGGGCTGCGCGAACTATGAGCCCTGAGGAGAAGGCGCGCTCAGGACTCACCGCGCGCCCAAAAACGCCTGCCGCGAGGGCGCCTCAGGCGGCCGGGCGCGGGCGCGGCTCCAGCACGGCGGGGCTGAGCCGAGACGACGCGCCTGGCAGGCCCAGCGGAGCGCGCGGAGGCGGCCGCTGCCCACCACGCGGCCCAAAGCGAGCCAGTGGAGCCGGCGAGAGCAGCCCCGGCCCTCAGGAAGAAGGGGCGAAGTTATTGGGCAGAGAGGCGGAGGCGGAGAATCTGAGGAAAAAAACCAGGGGCAGGAGAAGGCGCCGGAAAAGGGTGGGGGAGCGATCTGAGGAGGCAGAGGGCCCTGAGGGCCGGGTGGGCCGCAAGAGGGCCCAGCCGGGCGCGGGGAGGAGCTAGCGAAGCGGGCGGAGGCACCTGAGTGAGCGCTGCGATCAGGCCGAGGTTACCGAGGCTAGCGGTGGCAAGCTACAAGCGGCGAGCTCAGCGAACAACGCCGCTGCCCGCCTGCTCGCCTCCTCAACTCACTGGCCGACTGGCGTGCGCCGATACGCACGCGATGAGGTCGTCAAAGCTGATGGTCCCTACAGTAACAAACACTTCGTCGCGCGGGCTCGTTCCCCGAACCGCAACGACCGGATATGACGTACAGAATCCAGGAGCGCAGGGGCCGCGGGGGGTGCGGGAGGCGGAAGTCCGCCACGGCCGCCATAGGGCAATGGAAATCAGATCTTTGGGGCGGGGAGGGTGGAGTCAAAGACTATTTATGGCCCACCAGCCGGCCACTGATGATAACCCTCTGCGTGTATAAGTCACGGCAGCCTCACCAGGAGGAGAAGGAGGAGGGAACTGACAGACTTAATTTAGCTCTTAAAACGTCGTGGTTAAGCAAGAACAGTGAAGCCTCATACCCTATCCTAAGAGTTCACATAATTGGTTGGATACCACAAATCTTTTCAATGATGCTGAGGTTTGGGATTCTTTATCTGTGAACATGTTTTGCCCATATACATTTGAGTGATGGTTTTGCCTCAAGTCTGTTGACTGCAATCCAAAAATAATGCCATTTCAAAGTAATTGGCAATGGTCTCTTACAAATGTGATTCTCAAGAAGTCAGAGCGCTTATGGGGTCCCTGGGAAGCTGCAGAGTCAAACTCCATTAATAAGTTTTGTGTGTAAAATAAGAGGCATTAAGGCCTGAAACCTACATCTATCATTCATTGAACCCATCCATTGAACCATTTAAAATGTAAGGATATGTTAAAGTATGATGAAATTTAAAGTTATACATTAGCCTGAATAAACAGCACAGATAATTACACTCAGGTAGCCAAGTACAGGAGAGGTGATTTATCAAGACTTCTCCTCCCAGCATTAGATCATCAGGTGCTCTTTTTCATTCTAATGTCTTCTTTCTTTCCTGATTAAAATCTCCCTTTAAACCATATTTATGCTTTGTCCTGCCTGATGATATACAGGAAGAAAGCTGTGAGAAGAAATTATTTTGAAAGAGAAAGAGGATTGGAGGTGAATTAGGGCTAAAACATATGCTGAAAAAACCTAGTCTATTTCTGCTGGATTCTTTATATCTTGTAGCTTGTTTAATTGCATTTTTGAGGAGTGGTATTTTGCTATCCTTTTCTTGATGCCAAATTTCAAGAACGAATGATGCAGTGCAGCTAAGGTTCATAATGACAAATGTAGAAAGGCTGTGGTTAAATAGTAAAACATAAGCATACGTATGTTTTCTGCCCAATAAGAGTAATAAACCACGAGTACTTATTAAACTATAAAGACAACAAATATTCCAAAGTATTCTGAAACTCAGAAAGGCCTTTACCTCTTGTGTCTGTAAGATTTTTTCATATATCTGAAAAATATTAAAGGAGCACTGTTTTAATTAGCTCATAGAGTGAATAAACATATATATAAATCAAATAGGCTTCAACTTCCAGAAAATAAGAAAACTGAACTTATAATTTAAATGTGCCAAACTTAAAACATCTTGCACAAGCTGATCCACAAATGTTTTAAGAATCCAAGATTACATAATTAATGGAAAATTTTAGCAAGTCTTTTCTCTGTTATATTAGTGTTAAATATAATACAAGCATGCATTTTATTTTACTTGGGTGTTTTTACTAAACTCATACATGCTTACTGATCAAATAAATTAATGTTACTTTGAAAATGTTTATAATTATGAAAAATAGAAATTTGTTTTCAACTACATTAAATCAGTATTCTGACAAAAGTTATTTCAACAACAACTGTTTTATATTATACCAGCTTGAGGATAATTTCCAAAATCTTTAAGCAACTAAAAGTTGTGGCCTGACATTAAACTGAGTAAATTAATAGTTAATCATAGCACAGCTACTTTGTAAGTAATATGTTGAAACACTGGTTTATACAAAGCATAATGCTAAATTGACATCCTTTTGCTTCATACTTTGAAATGCTATAGAGAAGCTATTATCTTGGAGTTGAGGAATGTGTTTTCACCATTATAAGAAGTTATGAAAAAGATTTGGTGGCTATAGAAAATTCTGTCACGTACATTCTAAAGCTCTGCTAGTCTGTTAAAATGCTTGCATAAATCAGACAGTTCTCAATTATGTACCCTGCACTTTTCTTTTTATAATAAAGGTTAGTGTAATTCCGGGGAGAGGACATCCAGGGGCAAAATACCTAGCTGAAACCGAAATCAGTCAAAGGGAGAAATAAAGTTTAAAACCTATTTATTGTTTACAAACAGCGGTCCGGGGTCGTTTCTCTCCTGCTCCGTCAGAAGCAAGCAAATACCCGTCCTCTCCAGCCTCTCAGGTTCAGATAAGCCCTGGGTTGCCCTCATAATTACCCATTAATATGGAGATGAACTACCTCTCTCCACCCCTTAGGAACCCCTGTTGATATGGAAATGCACTAAAGCCAGGGGAGTGATTCTGGAAATCCTGCAATTTTACCCACAGTTAGTCACATTGGTTAAAATTGAGAATTAATATAGGTGGTTGAGGGTCTTCAATCAGTAACAGTGACAGAGAAGTACAACAGTATATGTGTATGTACTTTGGTTTTTCAAGGAAAAAGAATACTTTTTTTTTCTAAAGCAGAGTTTTGGTTTCCAGACTCCTTTATACTCTTAAAAATTGTTGAGAACCTCAAAGAGCTCTTGGTTATGTGTATTATAATGTGAGTTATAACTATTGATATTTACCATATGATATTAAAAATGAGAAAGTTTAAAAATATTGATTCATTGGAAAGTAGCAATGATGAACACATTGCATGTTAATCTAAATGACCTAATTTTTATGAAAAATAACTATATTATTCAAACCAGAATTTTTCTGAAAAGAATAGCATTGTTTCACATTTTTTTGGCAAATCTCTTTACTATCTGAGCTCACAGAAGAGAAATGGATCCTTGTATCTTCTTCTGCACTTAATCTATTGCATTATCATAGCCTCTGGAAAATACAGTACGCTCATGAGAGGATGAGAGTCAAAAAGACAAATAACATTTTAGTATTATAATGAAAATCATTTTGACCTCACAGATCCTCTAAAAGAATATGAGAGAGTATGACAAAGGACATTTTAGAAAGTGAATTTTATTTGCTTTGGTTTATAATACCTGAGTCTGAAACAAAGCTATAAAATATATTAGTGTTTACAGTACTCCCTCAGTTTAAACAGTCTTGTTTCCTTTATTTAGTAATGAATATTTCCTCCTACAGTATGAAAGGTCATTCTTTAAGTGTAATCTTGCCTAGATAGAGATTCTATGTCTTACAAGACTAATTTTCTATGATTTAAGTTACCTTTAAATATACAAACAAAACAGAATGAACATATCAGTAGTAGACTTATAGACACTGAGAAGTGGCTGGTGGTTATCATGGGAGAGGGGTTGGGGTAAGTGGGTAGGGTGAGGGTGTTAGGCTGGAGGAAGGAAAAAGAAGGACATACAAACAGAACAGGGAGATGCCATAGGGGGAGAACAGACCAGACCCCAAGGTCCGTGCCTTATATGGAAAGGGGACAGCACTTCCTGAATTCCATCCTTCTGAAGTGCCAACTAAGACCCGGATGTCAGCCTCCTCCCTCTGGGAAGGAAAAAAGTTTCTAGTTGTCTATTATGTCACCTTTAGCCAATCATACCTCTCCACACCCCCTAGGATAGTTTGCCCACTCCTCCCCCTCCTAATCCCTTATAAGCCCCCACCTCCCTGACCAGGTGTGACTTCCCTGGCCTGTGACAGGAAGGCCACGGAACCTCGCCCCAGGGCATTCAAATAAAGTACCTGGCCCTTTGTTGCCTCTCTCTGCCTGCTTACTTCGGCTAAAATTTATCTTACAAGGGGGATAAGGGGACACCAAATCTCAATTGTAATATGTTGGTCATGGGGATGGAAGTGCAGCATGGAGAATGTAGTCCGTGGTTCTGTAACATCTTTCAATGTTAATAACTGCATTAGTTGGGGTGAGGATTTAATGTGTGTAACTATTGAATCACTGAGTTTTATACTTGGAACCAATATAATATTGTATATCAACTATACTTCAATAAAAAATTAAAATTAAAAAGTTGCCTTTATCATGTCCTTAATAATTTAAGGGGAGAAAACCCCAGAGCACAGAGGCTCTTCACTTACAATAGTATTTTATTCTGTTTCTTTTCAAATCTTTATTTGTACAGTAATCCCCATCTCATCCATGGTTTCACTTTCTACAGTTTGTTATCCGCTGTTTATTATGGTCCAGAAGCAGATTATCCTGCTGACATATCTTTAAGAAACTAGGTAACCTAGCCTGAACTTTTAAAATGCCGTTGAAATAAAAATATTGATTAGTAAAACATAGAGGAAAAAATCTTTTTTGTCCCTTTATCTTTCTAGGTTCTCCTCCTGGAACCTTGCAAATTTAGACTGGCAAAAGACAGATCAACAAGAGAAAAGCAAACAGAAGTTTATTAATATGTGCATTATGCCTACATTGTTCTCGTCACTTCATCTCATCACGTAGGAATTTTATCATCTCACTTATTGCAAGAAGGGTGAGTACAGTACAATAAGATATTGTGAGAGGGACCACATTCACATAATTTTATTACAGTACATTGTTGTAATTATTGTTAATTATTCTTAATCTGTACTGTGACTAATTTATAAGTTAAACTTTATCATGGATATGTAAATACAGGAAGAAACAGTATATATAGGGTTTAGTACTGTCGAGAGTTTCTGGCACCCACTTGAGGTTTAGGAATCCCCCACCAGTAAGGGGGACTGCTGTGCTTTGATTAAATTGGTTTTTCACTCATGAGCCTGTCTAATAACGTGCTCAAATCTCTGGAAACTCTTGATTTTGCCTTCCCAAAATCAGTTCCTAAATTTAGAACAAATAAAATTTTCAGGGCATACTTTATACCTAAAATGCAATTTTATACATAAAACCATGAATACTTCTCAGAGGGCCTCTGGAATCACCGAGATTTGCTATCCTTATAAAGAGAGATATTGGGAAAGAGTTATGTTTGTTTAATGTATTACTACTATCAAGTCGCATGGGAAGAACTATCAGATCAAGAGACATTCAACCTCCCCTAAATTAAGTTTATTTTGACAAAATATTATTACATAAACATTTCAGAAATTATATGCTTTATGGGAAGTCCCTGATGATTTGTCAGTGCCCTCCCGGTCCTTCAGAGGTAATACTGTTTTGCCTTCAGGGGTAACCCTCAACTCACCTCATCAAAACTCTTAAGAAACTGTTATATACTGTACTCCAATACTGAATTTAACTTCTCTCTATTAACATAGCATTGGAAACAGTAATAAATTAACTACAGCCATTAAATCTGTTAATGTTATTGTTTACTCTAAAACTTACCTGATGCTTCTACCATAAACTACTAGAATTTGTATCTTCAACAAAGAACAGTTTCAGAACCTCATAGAAAAGAACCATACCAAGTACTTCAAGGGATTGGAACTTCAAAGAATAGACTTGGGGTTCAGGGTTCTGAAACGATTTTGTTAGGAAGGAAAGGACTCGGCTTGGTGTCGCTGGGAAATCAGATATAGTGAGATGAGAGACCAAAGTTAAGAAAGCAAAGTTTCAGTGCACTCTGAATAGAGTAACAGAGCAGGCCTGCCTATGGTGAGACAGGCCAGGATGCTCATTCTGAGGCTTCTTTTATGTGGTTTTGGCAGGGCAGAGAGGTCCTTCCTTGAGAGCTGTTGGCTCTCTAAGGTTGTTCTGATTGGCGAAATGGGGGCTGTGCTGTGTCTGTGCTTCTGATGTTTCTTATCTGGGGGGACCCTGGACATTTCCTGAGTCACTCTTGGACCCTATGGCTTCATCTGATTAACTCTCTGAGTCCTTTTTTCTTTCTGGTTCTATTTGATCAACTCCCTGCGTCATCTTTGGGGGGCCATTTCTCCTTTGCATCCTGCTCATTTCTGTCTTTCTGCCTAACAATATCACTTAGATAACGTTCAGAGCATACCAGTGAACTGAGGCAACATTTCCAGGGCTCTTTCAAAATCCAATAAAAGACGCAAACCACTATAGAATCAGATAACCAGGCAGAAAGTTGCATGTTGTAAAACATTTGTTTTTAATCTCTGCTTTGTGGGTCCATTATGTTCTTGAAAAGTTGCCAAAACTTGCCTCTCCCTTTCCTCCCCCTCTTCACAAATGTTGATGCCAATTACCTTACTTTCAGGGACACCAAAATTATTTCTGGGCTACACAAGTCAAATCTTGGATTAAAATAATAGTACAAAATTATGAGTCAATTTTGGGAGAACCATAAAGAAAATGGTTTAATTTTAAAGGGTAACAAAATACCCCACCCCAAAATATGGTGCTTTGAGATAAGGATTGTTTTAAGCTGAAGGCTATTGGGAAGAAGCAGATACATGAGAAAAACACTCTGCTTACCTTTATTTGCCTAGAAGTAATCATAAAGGTGTTCCCTACACTCTACCAGGAAGGAAGAAGATAACCACCAGAGATAATTCTACATAGGAATACCATAGGAATCTACATATCTACATAGCAAACTTTGCCAATTAACACTTAGGATCCATTTCTCCCATTTGTTTATCTTCCAACAATTTGCCACCCAAGAAATTCACAGTCCTCTTCCTTTGTCGTGTCTCTTCTCTTCTTTTTTTCAATGTAAATTTTATTTCAATGAGATTATGATGAGGTTTAGTTTGGGCAGTTCTTTCCTTGAAACTTACCTTCCCTTCCCTGGCTGCACCAACTATTTTTTTTTTTTGGTACCATTAATTTAAATTAAATGAAGAACATTATGTTTACTAGGCTCCTCCCTTCACCAAGTTCCCCACGAATACCCCTTCACAGTCACTGTCCATCAGTGTAGTAAGATGCTGTAAAATCACTACTTGTCTTCTCTATGTAGCACAGCAATCCCTGTGCCCCCCTATACTATACATGCTAATTGTAATGCCCCCTTTCTTTTCCCCCAACTTTATCCCTCCCATCCCAACCATCCACCCCAGTCCCTTTGCCTTTGGTAACTGTTAGTCCCTTCTTGGGTTCTGTGATTCTGCTGCTGTTTTGTTCCTTCAGTTTTCATTTGTTCTTATACTCCACATATGAGTGAAATCATTTGGTATTTGTCTTTCTCTACCTGGCTTATTTCACAGAGCATAATACCTCTAGCTCCATCCATGCTGTTGCAAATGGTAGGATCTGTTTTTTTCTTATGGCTGAGTAATATGCCATTTTGTATATGTGCCACCTCTTCTTTCTCCATTCATCTACTGATGGACATTTAGGTTGCTTCCATATCTTGTCTACTGTAAATAGTGCAGCGATAAACAGAGGGGTGCATCTGTCTTTTTCAAACTGGAGTGCTGCATTCTTACGGTAAATTCTGGGTCATTTCTATTTTGAGCATTTTGAGGAACCTCCATACTGGTTTCCACAATGGTTGAAATAATATACATTCCCACCAACAGTGTAGGAGGGTTCCCCTTTCTCCACAATCTCGCCAACATTTGTTGTTTTTTGTCTTTTCGATGGGAGCCATTCTTACTGGTGTGAGGTGATATCTCATTGTGGTTTTAATTTGCATTTCTCCGCTAATTAGTGATGTGTATCATCTTTTCACCTATCTGTTGGCCATATGAATTTCTTCTTTGGAAAACTGTCTGTTCAGCTCCTCTGCCCATGTTTTAATTGGATGATATGCTTTTTGTTTGCTGAGGCGTGTTAGCTCTTTATATACTTTGGATGTCAAGCCCTTATCGGATATGTCATTTATAAATATATTCTCCCATACTGTAGGATACCTTTTTGTTCTATTGATGGTGTCCTTTGCTGTACAGAAGCTTTTCGGCTTCATATAATCCCACTTATTCATTTTTGCTTCTGTTTCCCTTTCCCATGGAGATATGTTCAAGAACAGGTCACTCATGTTTATGTGTAAGAGATTTTTGCCTGCGTTTTTTTTTAAAGAGTTTTATGGTTTCATGACTTACGTTCAAGTCCTTTGATCCATTTTGAATTTACTTTGGTGTATGGGGTTAGACAGTGATCCAGTTTCATTCTCTTACATGTAGCTGTCCAGTTTTGCCAGCACCATCTGCTGAAGAGACTGTAATTTCCCCATTGTATGTCCATGGCTCTTTATCAAATATTAATTTGACCATATATGTCTGGGTTAATGTCTGGAGTCTCTATTCTGTTCCATTGGTCTGTGACTCTGTTCTTGTGCCAGTACCAAATTGTCTTGATTACTGTGGCTTTGTAGTAGAGCTTGAAGTTGGGGAGTGAGTTTCCCCTCCCCCCCACTTTGTTCTTCCTTCTCAGGATTGCTTTAACTATTCGGGGTCTTTGGTGGTTCCATGTGAATTTTTGAACTATTTGTTCCAGTTCATTGAAGAATGCTGTTGGTAATTTGATAGGGATTGCATCGAATCTGTATATTGTTTTGGGAAGGATGGCAATTTTGACAATATTAATTCTTCCTAGCCAGGAGCATGGGATGACTATACATTTTTTAGTGTCTTCTTTAATTTCTCTTAAGAGTGTCTTACAGATTTCAGGGTATAGGTCTTTCACTTCCTTGGTTAGGTTTATTCCTAGGTATTTTATTCTCTTTGATGCTATTGTGAATAGAATTGTCTTCCTGATTTCTCTTCCTATTAGTTTATTGTTAGTGTATAGGAAAGCCACAGATTTCTGTGTGTTAACTTTCTATCCTGCAACTTTGCTCTATTCCAGCATCAGTTCTAGTAGTTTTGAAGTGGAGTCTTTAGGGATTTTTATGTACAGTATCATGTCATCTGCAAATAGTGACAGTTTAACTTCTTCTTTACCAATCTGGATTCTATCCTTGCATCCCTGGGAAGAATCCCACTTGGTTTTGGTATTAGGGTGATGTTGGCTTCATAGAATGACTTTGGGAGTATCCCCTCCTCTTGTGTTTTTTGGAAAATGTTCTTTGTTTTGTCTAATTGTCATGGCTAGGACCTCCAGGAGAATGTTGAATAACAGTAGGGAGAGTGGGCATCCGTGTCTTGCTCCCAATCTCAGAGGAAAAGCTTTCAGCTTCTCGCTGTTCAGTATGATGTTGGCTTTGGGTTTATCATATACGGCCTTTATTGTGTTGAGGTACTTGCCCTCTATACTCATTTTGTTGAGAGTTTTTATCATGAATAGATGTGGAATTTTGTCGAATGCTTTTTCAGTATCTATGGAGATGATCATGTATATTTTTTGTCCTTCTTTTTGTTGATGTCGTGGATGATGTTGATGAATTTTCGAATGTTGTACCAATCTTGCATCCATGGGATGAATCCCACTTGGTTTTGGTATTAGGGTGATGTTGGCTTCATAGAATGAGTTTGGGAGTATTCCCTCCTCTTGTATTTTTTGGAAAACTTTAAGGAGCATGGGTAATATGTCTTCTCTGTATGTCTGAAAAAATTCCGAGGTAAATCCATCTGGCCCGGGAATTTGTTCTTGGGTAGTTTTTTGATTACCACTTCTATTTCGTTGCTGGTAATTGGTTTGTTTAAGTTTTCTGTTTCTTTATGGGTCAGTCTTGGAAGGTTGTATTTTTCTAGGAAGTTTTCCATTTCTGCTAGGTTCTCCAGCTTGTTAGCATATAGGTTTTCACAGTAGTCTCAAATAATTCTTTGTATTTCTCTGGGGTCCATCATGATGTTTTCTGCCTCGTTTCTGATTATGTTGATGTGTGTTGATTCTCTTTTTCTCTTAATAAGTCTGGCTAGAGGCTTATCTATTTTGTTTATTTTCTCAAAGAACCAGCTCTTAGTTTCATTGATTTTTTTCTTCTGTATTAATCTTCTCAATTTTACTTATTTATTCTCTGATCTTTATTATGTCCCTCCTTCTTCTGGCCTTCGGCCTCATTTGTTCTCCTTTTTCCAATTTGATAATTGTGACATTAGGTCCTTTCCTCTTAAAACTGATTTCGCAGCATCCCGCAGTACTAGGGGCTTTGTGTTGTTGTTATCATTTGTTTCCATATCTTGCTGGATCTCCATTCTAATTTGGTCGTTGGTCCATTGATTATTTAGGAGCATGTTGTTAAGCCACTGTGTGTTTGTGAGCCTTTTTGCTTTCTTTGTACAATTTATTTCTGGTTTTATACCTTTGTGGTCTGAAAAGTTGGCAGGTGGGATTTCAATCTCTTTGAAATTACTGAGACACTTTTTGTGGCCTCCTATGTGGTCTATTATGGAGAACGTTCCATGTGCACTGAGAAGAATGTGTATGCTGTTGCTTTTGGATGTAGAGTTCTATAGATGTCTGTTAGGTCCATCTGTTCTAGTGTGTTGTACAGTGCCTCTGTATCCTTACTTATTTTCTTTCTGGTGGATCTTTCCTTTGGAGTGAATAGGTGTGTTGAAGTCTCCCAAAATGAACGCATTGCATTCTATTTCCTCCTTAATTCGGTTAGTATTTGTTTCACATATGTTTGTGCTCCTACGTTGGGTGCATATATATTTATAATGGTTACATACTACTGTTGGACTGACCCCTTTTTCATTATGTGAAGTCCTTCTTTACCTCTTCTCACTTTCTTTGTTTTGAAGTCTATTTTGTCTGATACTAGTACTGCAACACCTGCTTTTTTCTCTCTGTTGTTTGCTTGAAATATCTTTTTCCATCCCTTGACGTTAAGTCTGTGCATGTCTTTGGGTTTGAGGTGAGTCTCTTGTAAGCAGCATATAGATGGGTCTTTCTTTTTTATCCATTCTATTACTCTGTGTCTTTTGATTGGTGCATTCAGTCCATTTACATTTTGGGTGATTATTGAAAGATATGTACTTATTGCCATTGCAGGCTTTAAGTTTGTGGTTACCAAGGTTTCAAGGTTAGCCTCTTTACTATATTACTGTCTAACTTAACTCACTTATTGAGCTATTATAAACAGAGTCTGAGGATTCTTTATTTCTCTCCCTTTTTATTCCTCCTCCTCCATTCTTCATATGTTGGTTGTTTTGTTCTGTGCTCTTTTTAGGAGTGCTCCCATCTAGAGCAGTCCCTCTAAGATACCGTGTAGAGGTGGTTTGTGGGAGGCAAATTCCCTCAACTTTTACTTGGCTGGGAATTGTTTAATCCCTCCTTCATAATTAAACGATAATCATTCTGGATACAGTATTCTTGCTTCGAGGCCCTCTGTTTCATTGCATTAAGTATATCATGCCATTCTCTTCTGGCCTGTAAGGTTTCTGCTGAGAAGTCTGATGATAGCCTGATGGGTTTGCCTTTGTAGGTGACCTTTTTTTCCTCTCTCCCTGTCTTTAATACTTTGTCCTTGTCTTTGATCTTTGCCATTTTAATTATTATGTGTCTTGCTGTTGCCCTCCTTGAGTCCCTTGTTGTGGGGGTTCTGTGTGCTTCTGTTGTCTGAGAGGCCATTTCCTCCCCTAGTTTGGGGAAGTTTTCAGCAATTATTTCTTCAAAGACACTTTCTATCCCTTTTTCTCTCTCTTCTTCTGGTACTCCTATGATGCAAATACTCTTCTGTTGCGATTGGTCACACAGTTCTCTTAATATTCTTTCAATCCTGGAGATCCTTTTATCTCTCTTTGTGTTAGCTTCTCTGCATTCCTTTTCTCTGATTTCTAGTCCATTAATGGTCTCTTGCATCTCGTTCATTCTGCTTTGAACCCCTTCCAGAGATTGTTTTACTTCTGTATTCTCTATCCTTAGTTCTTGCATATTTCTCTGCAAGTCCATAAGCATGGTTATGACTTTTGTTTTGAATTCTTTTTCAGGAAGATTGGTTAAATCTATCTCCCCAGATTCCTTCTCAGGGGAGGATGTGGAAGTTGTCTGGGTTAGTCTGGTCTGGATCAAATTTTTTTCCCTTTTCATGTTGATAGATGCAGTGGTATGCTATTGACGCGTCTGTCACCTGGGAGAGCCAAGACCCTTTCCACTTGCTCCTGGCCTTTCTGTACGGGTACAACGGCAACCCCTAGCAGCCTGTGTTTGCCAGTTGCATGTAGACTGTGTCTCTGTGTCTTGCCCGGCTGGTATGGAGGAAGCTCCCTTGCTGTGGGCGTCGCCAGCCTCAGGCTGCTACTCTGCTATGGCAGGGTGCTGGGGGAACAGACAGGGGGCCGTTTATCACTGTGACGGGTCTCAGAGCTGCTGCCCAGGGGGTTAGGGCATCCAGCGTTCCCTGGGATTCCCAGCTGCTGGGCTAAGTGTCCCGGGGTGCTTCAGTACAGCTGTGGGGTCCCTGTCCATTTAGGACTTTGAAAAAGCACACGCTTTTCTTTGTCCCCAGGCTGCCGGTCACAGGTCTTACTGTCCTGTTTCCCTAGTGTCCAGCACCCCATACACTGTGTGTCTGCACTCTGGGTGCAGATGGCTAGGGCTGGCTATTTATCAGTCCAGGGCCCCCCTCCCTTCCTGCTCTGACTCCTCTCCTCCCGCCAGGAGCTGGGGTGAGGGGCGCTCGAATCCCGCCATTCTGGGGGTTGTATCTTACCCCCTTCACCTGGCGCTGGGTTATCACGGGTGTGGATGTAGTCTGGGGGTTGTCATGTATCTTCTGGTCTCTCTTTTAGGGATAGTTGTATATGTTGTATTTTCAATATATATACGTTTTTGGGAGGAAATTCCCACTGTCCTACTCACACCACCATCTTGGCTCTGCCGCTCGTGTCTCTTCTCTTAAAATGTATTTTTTGTTGAGATGCTATATAAGCTCAAGTTATAACTACCCCTTTAGGTACTCATCGTTGAGTACTCCTATATGTGTGCATTAATGCACATATTAATAAACTTCTCTTTGCTTTTTGCTTGTTGATATGTCTTTTGCCAGTCTAAATTTGCAAGGCTCCAGGCTGAGAACCTAGAAATATAAAGGGACAAAAAATATTTTTCCTCTTTGTTTTACTAATCGATATTTTTATTTCAACTGTATTTTAAAAGTTCAGGCTAGGTTACCTAGTTTCTTAAAGATACTAGTGAGTAAAATGAAGAACTTCGTTTACCCAAGAGTGTGCAAAACAGCTAATAAAACAAAGATTCAAAAAGATATTTAAAAATATATAAGAAGGTGGAGCCAAGATGGTGGCATGAGTAGACAGTGGGAATCTCCTCCCAAAAACATATATATTTTTGAAAATACAACAAATACAACTAATCCTAAAAGAGAGACCAGAAGACACAGGACAACAGCCAGACTACATCCACACCTGTGAGAACCCAGCGCCGGGTGAAAGAGGTAAGATATAAGCCGCAGCCTGGCGGGACCCGCGGCCCCTCACCCCAGCTCCTGGTGGGAGGAGAGGAATCGGAGCAGGGAGGGAGAGGGAGCTCAGCACTGCTGAACACCCAGCCCCGCCATCCCCACCAGAGCGCAGACACAGTGCACGCGTGGGGTTCTGGGTACTAGGGAAGCAGGACAGAAAGACCTGTGAGCCAGTCCTGCGGCCGGCGCCCCTGAGACAAAGAAAAGCGAGTGCTTTTTGAAAGTCTTAAAGGGACAGGGACCCCACAGCTATACATAAGCATCACGGGTCACAGTCCAGCAGCTGGAAATTCCAGGAAACTCCGGGCGCACTAACCCCCTGGGCAACAGCTCTGAGACCCCTCATGGAGGTAAACAGCCAAACAGCCCCCCGTCCATTACCCCTCCAGGGCCCCGCCATAGCAGAGAGCAGCCTGAGGCTGGCTATGACCACAGCAAGGGAGCTTCCTCCATACCGGCCCGGCAAGATACAGAGACCCAGTCTACAGGCAATTTCCCAACACAGGCCACAAGGGGTCGCAGTTGTCCCAGTAAAGAAAGGCCAGGGGCCAAGTGGAAAGAGTCTTGACCCTTCCAGCTGATAGACGCGTCAATAACATTCCACTGCACCTATGAACATGAAAAGGCAAAAAAACTTGATCCAGACAAGACTAACCCAGACAGCTTCGACATCTTCTACATCTTCCCCCAAGAAGGAACCTGGGAGATAGAGCTAACCAGTCTTCCTGAAAAAGAATTCAAAACAAAAGTCAAAACCATGCTGATGGACTTGCAGAGAAATATGCAAGAACTGAGGTGGGAGGCTACAGAAATTAAACAGTCTCTGGAAGGACTTCATAATAGAATGGACAAGATGCAAGAGGCCATTAATGGACTAGAAAACGGAGAACAGGAACAATGAGAAGCTGATGCAGAGAGAAATAAAAGGATCTCCATGAATGAAAGAATTTTAAGAGAACTGTGTGACCAATGGAAAAGGAACAATATCCTATTTATAGGGGTACCAGACGAAGAGAAGAGAGAAAAAGGGATAGAAAATGTCTTTGAAGAAGTAATTGCTGAAAACTTCCCCAAACTAGGGGAGGAAATGGCCATCAGACCACAGAGGTACACAGAACTCCCATGACAAGGGATCCAAGGAGGGCAACACCAAGACACATAATAATTAAAATGGCAAAGATCAAACACAAGGACAAAGTATTAAAGGCAGCCAGAGAGAAAAAAAGGTCACCTACAAAGGAAAACCCATCAGGCTATCATCAGACTTCTCAACAGAAACCCTACAGGCCAGAAGAGAATGGCATGATACACTTAATGCAATGAAACAGGAGGGCCTCGAACCAAGGATACTGTATCCAGCACGATTATCATTTAAATATGAAGGAGGGATTAAACAATTCCCAGACAAGCAAAAGTTGAGGGAATTTGCCTCCCACAAACCACCTCTACAGGGCATCTTACAGGGACTGCTTTAGATGGGAGCACCCTAAAAAGAGCACAGAACAAAACACTCAACATATGAATAAGGGAGCAGAAGGAATAAGAAGGGAGAGAAATAAAGCATCATCAGACCGTGTTTATAATAGCTCAATAAGCAAGTTAAGTTAGACAGTAAGATAGTAAAGAAGCTAACCTTGAACCTTTGGTAACCACAAACTTAAAGCCTGCAATGGCAATAAGTATATACCCTTCAATAATCACCCTAAATGTAAATGGACTGAATGCACCAATCAAAAGACAAAGAATGGATAAAAAAGCAGGACCCATCTATATGCTGCTTACAAGAGACTCACCTCAAACCCCAAGACATGCACGGACTTAAAGTCAAGGGATGGAAGAAGATATTTTATGAAAACAACAGAGAGAAAAAAGCAGGTGTTGCAATAAAAGTATCAGACAAAATAGACTTCAAAATAAAGAAAGTAACAAAAGATAAAGAAGGACATTACATAATGATAAAGGGCTGAGTCCAACAAGAGTATATAACCATTATAAATATATATATGTACCCAACACAGGAGCACCAACATATGTGAAACAAATACTAACAAAATTAAAGGAAGAAAAAGGATAAAATGCATTCATTCTGGGAGACTTCAACATAGCAGTCATTCCAAAGGACTGATCCACCAGACGGAAAATAACTAAGGACGCAGAGGCACTGAAAAACACACTAGAACAGATGGACCTAATAGACATCTACGGAACTCTACATCCAAAAGCAATAGATACACATACTTCTCAAGTGCACATGCAACATTCTCCAGAATATACCACACACTCGGCCACAAAAAATGCCTCAGTAAATTCCAAACGATTGAAATCCTACCAACCAACTTTTCATACCACAAAGGCATAAAACTAGAAATAAATTGTACAAAGAAAGCAAAAAGGCTCACAAACACATGGACACTCAACAACATGCTCCAAAATAATCAATGGATCAATGACCAAATTAAAATGGAGATCCAGCAATGTATGGAAACAAATGACAACAACAACACAAAGCCCCAACTACTGTGGGATACAACAAAAGCAGTCTTAAGGGGAAGGCATACAGCAATCCATGCATATTTAAAGAAGGAAGAAGAATCCCAAATGAATGGTCTAATGTCACAATTATTGAAATTGGAAAAAGAAGAACAAATGAGGCCTAAGGTCAGCACAAGGAGGGACAAAATAAAGATCAGAGAAGAAATAAATAAAGTTGAGAAGAATAAAACAATAGCAAAAATCAATGAAACCAAGAGATGGTTCTTTGAGAAAATTAACAAAATAGATAAGCCTCTAGCCAGTCTTATTAAGAGGAAAAGAGAGTCAACATAAACCAACAGAATCAGAAATGCGAAAGGAAAATTCAGGATGGACCACAAAAAAATACAAAGAATTATTAGAGAGTACTATGAAAACCTAAATGCTAACAAGCTGGGAAACCTAGAAATGGACAACTTCCTAGAAAAATACAACCATCCAAGACTGACCCAGATAGAAACAGAAAATCTTAACAGACCTATTACCAGCAACGAAATTGAAGTGGTAATAAAAAAAACTACCAAAGGACAAAACCCCCGGGTCAGATGGATTTACCTGGGAATTTTATCAGACATACAGAGAAGACATAATACCCATTCTCCTTAAAGTTTTCCAAAAAATAGAAGAGGAGGGAATACTCCCAAACTCATTCTATGAAGTCAACATCATCCTAATACCAAAACCAGGCAAAGAACCTACCAAAACAGAAAACTACAGACCAATATCCCTGATGAATATAGATGCAAAAATACTCAAAAAGAAATTAGGAAACCGAATTCAAAAATACATCAAAAGGACAATACACCATGATCAAGTGGGATTCATCCCAGGGATCCAACGACGGTACAACATTCGAAAATCCATCAACGTCATCCACCACATCAACGAAAAGAAAGACAAAAAACACATGATCATCACCATAGACGCTGAAAAACATTCGATAAAATTCAACATCCATTCATGATAAAAACTCTCAACAAAATGGTTCTACAGGGCAAGTACATCAACATAATAAAGTCCATATATGATAAACACACAGCCAGCATCATACTGAACAGCGAGAAGCTGAAAGCTTTTCCTCTGCGATCGGGAACAAGACAGGGATGCCCACTCTCCCCACTGTTCTTCAACATAGTACTGGAGGCCCTAGCCATGGCAGTCAGACAAAACAAAGAAATACAAGGAATCCAGATTGGTAAAGAAGAAGTTAAACTGTCACTATTTGCAGATGACAGGATATTGTACATAAAAAACCCTAAAGACTCCACTCTGAAACAACTAGAGCTAATATCGGAATTCAGCAAAGTTGCAGGATACAAAATTAACACACAGAAATCTGTGGTTTTCCTATACACTAACAATAAACTAATAGAAGGAGAAAGCAGGAAGACAATTCCATTCACAATATCATCAAAAAGAATAAAATACCTAGGAATAAACCTAACCAAGGAAGTGAAAGACCTATACCCTGAAAACTATAAGACACTCTTAAGAGAAATTAAAGAGGACACTAACAAATGGAAACTCATCCCATGCTCCTGGCTAGGAAGAATTAATATCGTCAAAATGGCCATCCTGCCCAAAGCAATATACAGATTCGATGCAGTCCATATCAAACTACCAACAGCATTCTTCAATGAACTGGAACAAATAGTTCAAAAATTCATATGGAACCACCAAAGACCCCGAATAGCTAAAGCAATCCTGAGAAGGAAGAATAAAGTGGGGGGGGGATCTCACTCCCCAACTTCAAGCTCTAGTACAAAGCCACAGTAATCAAGACAATTTGGTACTGGCACAAGAACAGAGCCACAGACCAGTGGAACAGAATAGAGACTCCAAACATTAACCCAGACATATATGGTCAATTAATGTACGATAAAGGAGCCATGGACATACAATGGGGAAATTACAGTCTCTTCAGCAGATGGTGCTGGCAAAACTGGACAGCTACATGTAAGAGAATGAAACTGGATCACTGTCTAATGCCATACACAAAAGTAAATTTGAAACGAATCAAAGACTTGAATGTAAGTCATGAAACCATAAAACTCTTAGAAAAAAACATAGGCAAAAATCTCTTAGACATAAACATGAGTGACCTCTTTTTGAACATATCTCCCCGGGCAAGGGAAACAAACACAAAAATGAACAAATGGGACTATATCAAGCTGAAAAGCTTCTGTACAGCAAAGGACACCATCAATAGAACAACATGGTAACCTACAGTATGGGAGAATATATTTGTAAATGACAGATCCGATAAAGGGTTGACATCCAAAATATATAAAGAGCTCACACACCTCAACAAACAAAAAGCAAATAATCCAATTAAAAAATGGGCAGGGGAGCTGAACAGACAGTTCTCTACAGAAGAAATTCAGATGGCCAACAGACACATGAAAAGATGCTCCACATCACTTGTCATCAGGGAAATGCAAATTAAAACCACAATGAGATATCATCTCACACCAGTAAGGATGGCTACCATCAAAAAGACAAACAACAAATGTTGGCAATTTTGTGGAGAAAGGGGAACCCTCCTACACTGCTGGTGGGAATGTAAATTAGTTCAACCATTGTGGAAAGCAGTACGGAGGTTCCTCAAAATGCTGAAAATAGAAATACCATGTGAACCAGGAATTCTATTTCTAGGAATTTACCCCAAGAATGCAGCAGCCCAGTTTGAAAAGACAGATGCACCCCTATGGTTATCGCTGCACTATTTACAATATCCAAGATATGGAAGCAACCTAAATGTCCATTAGGAGATGAATGGATAAAGAAGATGTGGTACATATACACAATGGAATATTACTCAGCCATAAGAAAAAAATAAATCCTACCATTCGCAACAACATGGAGGGAGCTAGAGGGTTTTATGCTCAGTAAATAAATAAATAAATCAGTGAATAAGCCAGGCGGAGAAAGACAAGTACCAAATGATTTCACTCATATGTGGAGTATAAGAACAAAGAAAACTGAAGGAACAAAACAGCAGCAGTATCACAGAACCCAAGAATGGACTAATAGTTACCAAAGGGAAAGGGTCTGGGGAGGACGGGTGGGAAGGGAGGGACAAGAGCAGGAAAAAAAAAGGGCGGGCATTACGATTTGCATGTATAGTGGGAGGTGCACAGGGAGGGATGTGCAACACAGAGAAGACAAGTAGTGATTTTACAGCATCTTAGTATGTTTATGGACAGTGACTCTGAATGGGGATGTGAGGGAGACTTGTTGAAGGGAGGAGCCTAGTAAACAGAATATCCTTCATGTAATTGTAGATTAATGATACCAAAATAAAATTTAATATACATATATAAGAATAAATGAAGAAACAGAAACAATTAATTCAAATAAATTGGATCCAAATGTTAGGCTTCGGTTGAAAAACTATACAAGTATAAAACTGGGTTTTTAATGGGCTGTGATGAATGACAGCTGATTGCAACAATGAGGTAGGGCCAAGGACACAAGAGAAGCATCATAGTTAACTTTTCCTGGCTGATGAAAAATGCTGAGATATAAACAGCATTGTAAGAACAGGAGCGACCCCATCTTAAGACTAATATTCCATTTTCAAAAGCAGAGAGTTATAAAGTAAAATTCCTAACATATTCTCTGGTAATTGGACAATAACCCCACAGTCTACCTCAAGGAAGGGCAAGCAGTCTTAACTGATATGTCCTCACTGCTTGAGAGTAACCACTGTCTTGGAGAAGAACAGGATAAATAAATCCCTTGTGTTGGGTTTATTTAGCAGAATTAGCTGGAGGACTTATAATAAAGGAAAGGAGGAGACATGGTGTCTCTCACCAAAGACAAACACCTTGAGACCACAAGTCAAGCCTATGCCCAATAACCATCCCCCTGCCCTTTGCCGCATTACATTTCTTTTAAACTTACTTAGTTTTGTAAAGTGTGTTATGTAGAAGTTGAGATTTCTCCTAGTGCAACATTACTTGAGTATATGCCTCTTGTATGGATCAGTGATATTGTTAACCCCCTGCTGGGTAAAAAAGACAGAATCCCCAAACTTTCAGTGTGCTTCCTCTCTGAGAATGCCTGCATTTTCCTTTCTTTCATTGCATACTTTCAAATAAAGCTTTGTCACTGCTCAAATTATTGCAATTTGTCCCCTTGCTATTTCATTTTATTTCCAAGTCTTCATTCTGTTTCCACTTTACTCCTATTAAGTAGGAAGGGAGTGCTGAAAGCTCTGATTTGGACCTGCATGTTTCTGTCGCCTGGGTGACCTGGATGGATGAAACTGCAACTGTGCGATCTGCTCTTGGTAGCTGACCTGGAAATCTCCCTTTTTGGGGAAGTTCTCAGAACATAGTCTCACTCCATCCTGTGTTCTGTGGCTCCTCCAAATCCTGGAGTTGTAGTGGCTAGTCCCCATGCCATGCAGATCCAAGAGGACACAGGATGCCAGATGATTTGGCCTCACGATAGGCAAGGGAAACTATCCTAGGCCGAGAACTTTTCCTCTGCACTTTCCTGTTCTCTGCTGCCTGAAATGCAGCTGCCCTTCCCTGCTGCTCTGTGTTAATGAATTCCTTCCTAACCTACACTCATCTGACCTGCTTGAGAATTCTTTCTCGACCAGAGTAAAAAACCCGCTCCCCTCCAGGTTCAGGTTTCTCCAAGTGCTTCACCTAGTGCACAGGGAGAGACCTTTCCAGACACAGCTGTTTGGCAACAACACTACTTGAGTTATTAGAGGCAGGGAAAAACTAATTTTTACTGAACACACCTGATGTGCCAAGCATGGTGGTAGACACACTACAGGTCTGATCTCTTTATATCAGGCTTAAATTGTAAGCTTTTAAAATCCTATCTGTATGTGAGTTTGCTGCTTATAAAAAATTACTCTCCAAATCACACTAAAGCTACAATATTGTTAAAATAATTAAAATGAACCTTTCCGATTTTCACTTCACATTCTTTCTCAGGCTACAAAAACAATGATCAAAAATTATGAAATCAAGCCAATTACCAGCAAAAAATTGAAGCAGTAATAAAAAACTACCAAGAACAAAATCCCTGGGCCAGACAGATTTACCTCGGAATTTTATCAGACATACAGAGAAGACATAATACCCACTCTGCTTAAAGTTTTCCAAAAAATAGAAGAGGAGAGAATACTCCCAAACTCATTCTATGAATCCAGCATCACCGTAATACCAAAACCAGGCAAAGAACCCACCAAAACAGAAAACTACAGAATAATATCCATGATGAATGTAGATGCAAAAATACTCCATAAAATATTAGCAAACCAAACTCAAAAATACATCGAAAGGATCATACACCATGACCAAGTGGGATTCATCCCGGGGATACAAGGATGGTAAAACATTCGAAAATTCATCAACATCATTCACCACATCAACAAAAAGAAGGACAAAAAACACATGATAATCTCCATAGATGCGGAAAAAGCATTCGACAAAACTCATCATACATTCAAGATAAAAACTCAACAAAATGGGTATACAAGACAAGTACTTCAATATAGTAAAGGCCATGTATGATAAACCCACAGCCAGCATCACACTGAACAGTGAGAAGCTGAAAGCTTTTCCTCTGAGATCGGGAACAAGACAGGGATGCCCACTCTCCCCACTGTAATTCAACATAGTACTGGAGGTCCTAGCCACAACAATTAGACGAAACAAAGAAATACAAGGAATCCAGATTGGTAAAGAAGTAGTTAAACTGTCACTATTTGCAGACGACATGGGATTGTACATAAAAATCCCTAAAGACTCCACTCCAAAACTACTAGAACTAGTATCAGAATAGAGCAAAGTTGCAGGATACAAAATTAACACACAGAAACCTGTGGCTTTCCAATACACTAAAAATGAACTAATAGAAAGAGAAACTACGAAAATTCCATTCAGAATTGCATCAGAAAGAATAAAATACATAGGAATAAACCTAACCAAGGAAGTGAAAGTCCCATAGCCTGAAAACTATAAGACACTCTTAAGAGAAATTAAATAGGACACTAACAAATGAAAACTCATCCCATGCTCCTGGATAGGAAAAATTAACGTCAAAATGGTCATCCAGCCCAAAGCAATATACAGATTCAATGCAATCCCTATCAAATTACCAACAGCATTCCACAACAAACTGGAACAAATAGTTCAAAATTTCTTATGGGACCACCAAAGACCCCAAATAGCCAAAGCAATCCTGAGAAGGTTGAATAAAGTGGGGGGGTCTTGCTCCCCAACTTCAAGTACTACTACAAAGCTACAGTAATCAAGACAATTTTGTACTAGCACAAGAACAGAGCCACATACCAGTGGAACAAAATAGAGACTCCAAACATTAGCCCAAGCATATATGTTCAATTAATATATGATAAAGGAGCCATGGACATACAACGGGGAAATGACAGTCTCTTCAGCAGATGGTGCTGGCAAAACTGGACAGCTACATGTAAGAGAATGAAACTGGATCATTGTCTAACCCCATACGCTAAAGTAAATTCGAAATGGATCAAAGACCTGAATGTAAGTCATGAAACCATAAAACTCTTAGAAAAAAAATAGACAAAAATCTTCTAGACATAAACATGAGCATATCTTCTTCATGAACATATCTCCCCAGGCAAGGGAAAGAAAATTAAAAATGCACAAGGACTATATCAAGCTGAAAAGCTTCTGTACAGCAAAGGACACCATCAATAGAACAAAAAGGTATCCTATAGTATTGGAAACATATTCATAAATGACAGATCCAATAAAGAGTTGACACTGAAAATATATAAAGAGCTCACGCACCTCAACAAACAAAAAGCAATTAATGAAATTAAAAAATGGGCAGAGGAGCTGAATAGACAGTTCTCTAATGAAGAAATTCAGATAGCGAACAGAAAATGAAAAGATGCTCCACATCACTAGTCATCAGAGAAATGCAAATTAAAACCACAATGAGGTATCCCTTCCAAAGGAAGGATGGCCACCTTCCAAAAGTCAAACAACAACAAATGTTGGTGAGGTTGTGGAGAAAGGGGACGCCTTGTACACTGCTGGTGCGAATGTAAACTAGTTCAACCATTGTGGAAAGCAGTATGGAGGTTCCTCAAAAAACTAAAAATAGAAATACCATTTGACCCAGGAATTCCACTTCTAGGAATTTACCCTAAGAATGCAGCAGCCCAGTTTGAAAAAGACAGATGCACCCCTATGTTTATCACAGCACTATTTACAATAGCCAAGAAATGGAAGCAACATAAGTGTCCGTCAGTAGATGAATGGATAAAGAAGAGGTGGTATATACCCATAAGAAGAAAACAAAACCTATCTTTTGCAACAGTATCAATCACCTAGAGGGTATTATGCTCAATGAAATAAGCCAGGGGAGAAAGACAAGTATCAAATGATTTCACTCATTCCTAGAGTATAAGAACAAAGATAAAACTGAAGGAACAAACATCAGCAGAATCACATTAACCAAGAAAGGATTAACAGTTACCAAAGGGATAGGGACTGCGTGGATGGGTTGGAATGGAGGAATAAGGGTGGGGGGAAAAGGGGGCACTATGATAAGCATGTATTATAATTTGGGGGCCATGAGGAGGGGTGTGCAACACAGAGAAGACAAGAAGTGATTCTACAGCATCTTACTACACTGAAGGAGAGTGGCTGCAATGGGGGGTGTGTGGGGAACTTGGTGATGTGGCCAGTCTAGTAAACATAATGTTCCTCATGTAATTGTAGATTAATGACACCAAAATAAATAAATAAATATTTCACTACAGCAGCCCAGTTTCCAAAAGATATATGCACCCATTTCTATATCACAACACTATTCATGATAGCCAAGCTAAGTGTCCATCAGGAGATGAACAGATAAAGAAAATGTTGTACATATGGACAATGGAATATTATTGAGCCATAAGAAGAAAACAAATCCTACCACTTTCGGCAACATGGATAGAGGTAGGAGGTATTATGCTAAGTGAAAAAAATCGAGTCTGAGAAAGACAAGTATCAAAATATTTCCGTCTGTGGAGTGTAAGAACAAAGAAAACACTGAAGGAGCAGAGCAGCAGCAGATGCACAGATGCTAAGAATGGAGTAACAGTTAACAAAGGGAAAGCCACTGGAGAGGATAGGATGCAATGGAGGGAAAAGTGCTGGGGGAAGAACGGAGGCTTTTTGATTCACACGTGTAATGAGGGGATACAGGGAGGGCTGTACAACATCAAGAAGACAAGTAGTGATTCTACAATACAACACTCCACTGATGGAAAGTGTCTGCAATGGGGTATTTGGGGGGAACTTGTTTATGAGTGGAGTCTAGTAAACATAATGCTACTCATGTAATTGGAGATTAATGATAAACCACAAATTAATGACTTAATATAAAGGTAAATGAATAAATAAATAAATGGAACGAGGCATCCCAGGTTAAAAAAGACATGTAAACCCTTATGTTTATCACACCACAATTCACAATAGCCAATATAAGTGTCCATAAGTAGATGAATGGATGAAGAAGACGTGATATATATATATACACAGTGGAATATTATTCAGCCATGTGAAGAAAACAAATCACATCATTGTCAGCAACATGGATGGAGCTAGAGGGTATTATGCTCAGTGAAATAAGCCACGCACAGAAACAGAAGTGTCAAATGATTTCAGTCACTTGTGGAGTATTAGAGAAAAGAAAAAAGTGAAGGAACAAGACAGTAAGAGCCTTGCTAAACCCAAGAATGGACTAACGGTTACCAAAGGGAAAGTGACTGAGGAGGAGGGATTGTAAGGGAGGGAAGAGATGGAAAATGGGGCATTATGACTAGTACACATAATGTGGGTGGGGGTGGGCACGGGGAAGACAGTGTAACACAGTGAAGATCAGTAGCGCTTCTGCAGTATATTACTGGGTGATGGAGCATGACTCTTATTGGGTATGTGTTGGGGACTTGATAATGGGGGTACTCTAGTAACCATAATGTTGCTCATGAAACTTTTTAGTACTGACACCAAAAGAAAAAGAAACACACAGTACATTGTATCTGGTTTCCTTTTTCCCTGATGGTGTCAAGGTGGTCAGTTCTCACCTCACCAATATCACACCCTCGTGTAGGGGATAGAAACCTGGTCCTCTCAGCATACACATACTGTTTCAAGGAAGGGGCACCACTGTGACATCATGGAATCTCCAGGCATCAGTGCTGCTCTTGCAAACTATACCCCCAGATGGTGGGCACTTCCCAGCCGAGGGGAGCTGCATCATCTTAGCAAACATCAGTGTTTCTGGCCTACATATATACATAAAATGATTTGACTCATCATTGGAGTATAAGAACAAAGAGAAAACAGAACCTGCAAAACAGCAGCAGATTCACAGAGCCAAAGAATGGACCTACAGTTACTAAATGGAAACAGACTGATGTGGATGGGTAGGTATGGAGGGGCAAATGTGAGGGGAATGAAATTGCACATTATGATGAGCATGTATAATGTGGGATGGGGGGGCTATAGGGGCCCTCTACAACACAGAGAAATAGTGTTTCTACAGTACTTTACTATGCTGATGGAAAGTGACTGCAATGTGGTATTTGGGGGGAACTTGATGATGTAGACAGTCCAGTAAACATAATGTTCCCATGTAACTGTAGATTAATGATAAAGAATAAATAAATAAATAAACAGACAAATAGATATATAACTAAATAGAATGGAGCTTTTTTTACACTGACTGTAAAAAAATAATGTGTAAAAAAGTAATGTGCATTCCTATGTTTTTCACAGCAGCCAAGATACGTGTCCATCAGTAGATGAATGGATAAAGAAGATGTGGTATATATACACAGCGGAATGTTATTCAGCCATAAGAAGAATACAAATCCTATCACTTGCAACAACATGGATGGAGCCAAAGGGCATTATACTCAGTGAAATAAGCCAGGTGGAAAAAGACAGGTATCAAATGATTTCACTCACCTGTGGAGAAGGGGAGCCAAGAAAAAACTGAAGGAACCAAACAAGAGTAGACTCACAGAACCTAAGAATGGACTAACAGTTACCAAAGGGAAAGGGACTGGGTAGTAAGTCTGAAAGGACAGATAATGGGCTGGTGGAGAATGAAAATGTGCATTATGATTAGCATGTATAATGTCAGAGGGGGGTCAAGGGGAGGGCTGTGCAACACTGGAAAGAGAAGTAGTGATTCTTCAGTATCTTTAGAGGTTCATGGAGAGTGA
The DNA here is from genome assembly GCF_030020395.1 of Manis pentadactyla. NCBI lineage: Eukaryota > Metazoa > Chordata > Mammalia > Pholidota > Manidae > Manis > Manis pentadactyla. Next base: position 7,259,569 of record NC_080039.1, on the reverse strand, counting down.
GTGCAGTGAGGTATCTGGGGCATATTGGTGATGGGTAAAGTCTAGTAAACATAATGTTACTCATGACATTGTAGATTAATAATAAATAAAAAATAAAGAGACATAAATAAATAAATAAATGGAATGCAGCAGCCAAGTTTTAAAAGGACATGTGCAGCCCTAAGTTTATCACAGCACTATTCACAACTGCCAAGCTAAGTGTCCGTCAGTAGATGAATGGATGAAGAAGATCTGTTACATATGCAGTGGAATATTATTCAGCCAAGTGAAGAAAACAAATCCTACCATTTACAACAACATGGATAGAGCTAGAGGGTATTATGCTCAGTGAAATAAGACAGGCAGAGAATGAAAAGTCTGAAATCATTTCACTCATCTGTGGAGTATTAGAAAAAAGAAACAAAGTGAAGGAACAAGAGAGTAGCAGCCTCGCCGAACCCAAGAATGGAATAATGGTTACCAAAAGGAAAGTGACTGAGGATGATGGGTGGCAAGGGATGGAAGAGTAGGAAAATGGGGCATTATGAGTAGCATGCATAATGTGGCCAGGGGCGAGTACGGGGAAGGGAGTATAACACAGTGAAGATCAGTAGCGCTTCTACAGAATATTACTGTGCTGGTGGACAGTGACTCTTATGGGGTACGTGTTGGGACTTGATAGTAGGGATAGTTTAGTAACCATAATGTAGCTCATGTAACTCTTTAGTATGGACACCAAAATAAAAAGAAACAGACAGTACTTTGGACCTGGTTTCCATTTTCCCTGATGCTGTCAAAGTGGTCAGCATCCAACTCACCAAAGTCACATCCCCATCTAGGGCACCAGCCTCTGAAGTGGGAACCTGCACCTCTCAGCATATACAAATTGTCTCTATGAAAGAAGCACCACTGTGATGTCATGGAATCTGCAGGCAGCAGTGCTCCCTACAAACTCCACCCCCAGTTGGCGGACACTGCCCAGCCATGGGGAGCTGCATCATCTTAGCAAACATCAGCGGTTCAGCCCTTATTATATGTATATATAAAATGATTTCGCTCATCATTGGAGTATAAGAAGAAATAAAAAACAGAAGGAGCAGTACAGCAGCAGATCCACACAACCCAAGAATGGACTAACAGTTACTAAAAGGAAAGGGACTGGGGAGGATGGGTGTGAATGCAGTGACAAAGGGGTGAAGGGAAAGAAAGGACGCATTGTAGTTAGCATTTATAATGTGAGAGTTGGGAACGAGGATGGCTATAAAACAAAGAGAAGACAAGCAGTGATTCTGCTGTATCTTACTACACATATCGACTGTGACTGCAATGGGGTTTATGGGGTACTTGGTGATGGGGGCCGTTTAGGAAACATAAAGTTACTCATGTAATTGTCGATTAATGAAAAATGAAAACTAAAAAAACAAACAAATAAGTGATAACATATAAATAAAAAGAATGCTTCAGCACAGTTTAAAAAAGACATACACACGGCTGTATTTAACACAGCACTATACAGGATACAAAAGAAATGGAAGCAACCTACGTGTCCTTCTGTAGATAAATGGATAAAGAAGATGTGGTTCGTGCACACAATGGAATATTACACAGCCATAAGAAGAAAATAAATCCTTCCATTAACTAGAACATGAATGAGGCTGGAGGATATTATGCTCACTGAAATAAGCTGGGAGAGAAAGAAAAGTGCCAAATGATTTCACTCACCTGTGGAGTATTTGTAAAAAGAAAAAAAGTGAAGGAACAAGACAGTAGCAGCCTCGCCGATCCCAAGAATGGGCTAACAGTTCCCAAAGGGAAACAGACTGGGGTGGATGGATGGGAATGGACAGAAAAGGGGGTGGGGAAGGAAATTGTGAATTATGATTAGCATGTATAATGTGGGACAGGGGCACAGGGATGGCTCTACAACACAGAGAAGTATTGGTTCTACAGTACCTTACGATGTTGATGGAAAGTGACTATAATGGGGTATTTGGGGGAAATTGGTGATGGGGGGAGTCTAGCAAACATTATGTTACTCCTGTAACTGAAGATTAAGTATAAACAATAAATAAACATAAATACATAAATGTATAAAGAAATACATGGATGCAGCAGCTGAGTTTTAAAAAGGTATGTGCTCCCCGATGATTATCGCAGCACTATTATTTAAGTGTTCATCAGTAGATGAATGGATGAATAACATGTGGTACATATAAACAGTGGGATACTTTTCATCCATATGAAGAAATCAAATTTTACCATTTACAACAACATGGATGGAGCTAGAGGGTATTATAATCAGTGAAATAAGCCAGGCAGAGAGAGAAAAGTCTCAAATTATTTCACTCACATGTGGAGTATTAGAAAAAAGAAACAAAGTGAAGGAACACGGCAGTAGCAGCCTTGCCCAACCCAAGAATGGGCCAACAGTTACCAAAGGGAAAGTGACTGAGGAGAATGGGTTGGAAGGGAGGCAAGAGAGGGACAATAGGGCATTAAGAGTAGCACACATAATGTGGTCACAGGGTGGGCACGGGGAAGGCAGTGTCACACAGCAAAAATCAGTAGGGCTTCTACCAAATATTAGTGGGCTGATGGACACTGAGTCTTACATGGTACATGATGGGGACTTGATAATGGGGGGTTGTCTAGTTACCATAATGTTGCTCATATAACTGTTTCATTCTGAAACCATATAAAAAGAAACACACAGTACCTTGGATCTGGTTTCCATTATCCCTGATGCTGTCAAGGTGGTCAGCAACCACCTCAGTGATATCACACTCCCATTTAGGGCACCAGGCTCTGAAGTGGGAACTTGCTGCTCTCAGCATACACATTGTGTCTCCAGGAAAGAGGCACCACTGTGATGTCATGGAACTTCTAGGCAACAGTGTTGCTCTTGCAAATTCCACCCCCAGATGGCTGGGACAGCCCAGCCATGGGGAGATGCATCATCTTAGCAAACATCAGTGGTTCTTGCCTACTTATATATATATAAAATGATTTCACACATCATTGGAGTGTAAGAACAAAGGAAAAACAGAAGGAGCTAAACAGGAGCAGACTCACAGAAGATAAGAATGGAATAACAATTAACAAAGGGAAAAGCACTAGGGAGGATGGGATGGAACAGAGGTATAATGGGTGGGGGAGAAATGGAATTTATGATTAAAATGTACAATGTGGGATAGGGGCACGGGGAGGGTTGAACAGCACAGAGAAGTCAAGTAGTGATTTTACACTACCTTACTATGCTGATGTAAACTGACTGCAATGGGGTATGCAGGGGGAACTTGGTGAATAAAGTTACTCATGTAATTGTAGATTAATGATAAACAATAAAGAAACAAATAAATAAATAGTTCAAAAATGAATAGAATGCCACTGTCGTCTTTAAAAAAGATATGTGTGGCCCTATGTTTATCACAGCAGTATTCACAATAGCCAAGCTAAATGTCCATCAGTAGATGAATGCATGAAGAACATGTGGTACATATACACAGTGGAATATTATTTAGCCATATGAGGAAATCAAATCATACCATTTGCAACAACATGGATGGAGCCAGAGGGTGTTACGCTCAGTGAAATAAACCACGCAGAGAGAGAAAAGTGTCAAATGACTTCTCTCACATGTGGAGTATTAGAAAAATGAAGAAAAATGAAGCAACAAAACAGTAGCACCCACGCCAAATCCAAGAATGGACTAACGGTTACCAAAGGGAAAGTGACTGAGGAGCATGGGTTGGAAGGGAGGGAAGAGAGGGAAAATGGGGCATTACGAGTAGCATGCATAATGTGGGCCAGGAGAGGGCACGAAGGCAGTAAAACACAGCAAAGTTCAGTAGTGCTTCTAGGCCATATTACAGGGCATATGCATTTACCATACTACGCTGATGGACTATGACTCTTACGGGCTATGTGGTGGGGATTTGATAATGGGGGTATTACAGTAACCATAAGGTTGCTTATGTAACTGTTTAGTACTGACACCAAAATAAAAAGAAACACACAGTACCTTGGATCTATTTCCACTTTCCCTGATGCTGTCAAGGTGGTCAGCACCCACCTCACTGAAATCACACCCCTGTCTTGGGCACCAGGCTCTAAAGTGGTTAGCTGCATCTCTCAGCATACACATTCTGTGTCTAGGAACGTGGCATCACTGAGATATCATGGAATCTCCAGGCAACCGTGATGCTCTTGCAAACTCCACCCCCAGATGGCAGGATGGCATTGTTATTCCATTCTTGTCTCCACCTGCCTTGCCCCTGCCTAGTGGAAACGCATATAGGAAATGCAGTTGCAGGCTGTCAAGTTTAGCAAATGAAGGAACACGTTTATCCACAGGATAGAATTACACTGGGAAGTAGTCGCAGGCCTCGGCCAGTGCATCACATCGGTCCCCAGTCCAGGATGCCCAGAGGGAGCAAATTGTGAAGCTGTGGGGAGTGGCATCATCTGAGCAAACATCAGTGGATCTGGCATACATATATATATATATATATAAAATGATTTCACTCATCATTGGAGTACAAGAACAAAGAAAAAACTGTAGTAGTAAAACAGCAGCAAACTCACAGGCTGAAGAATGGACTAAAAGTTACCAAAGGGAAACAGACTGGGGTGGATGGTTGGGAAAGGAGGGACAAGGGGGGCGGTAGAATATGTGGCTTAAGTTTAGCATGTATAAGGTGGAAGGGGGGGCATGGGGAGGGCTCAACAACACAGAGAAGAGAAGTAGTGGTTCTACTTTACCAAACTACGGTGATGGAAAGGGACTGCAGTGGGATATCTGGGGGAAACTTGGTCATTGGTGGAGTCTAGTAAAAACAATGGTAGACATCTAATTGTAGATTAATGATAAATAAATAGATAGATAGATAGATAGATAGATAGATGGATGGATGGATGGATGGATGGATGGATGGATGGATGGATGGATGGATGGATGGATGGATAGATAGATAGATAGATAGATAGATAGATAGATAGATAGATAGATAGATAGATAGATAGATAGATAGATAGATAGATAGATAGATAGATGGATAGATAGATAGATGGATAAATAGATGAAATGATGTATCAGCCCAGTGTAAAAAATACATGTGCACCCCTATGTTTATCATAGCAATATTCACAGTAGCAAAGCTAAGTGTCCATCAGTAGATGAATGGATAAAGCAGACATGGTACATATACACAATGGAATACTATTCAGCCATAAGAAGAGTACAAATTCTACCATTTGCAACAACATGGTTGGAGCTAGAGGCCATTATGCACTTTGAAATAAGCTGGGTGGAGAAAGACAAGTATCAAACGATTTCACGCACATGTGGAGAAGGAGAACCAAGAAGGAACTGAAGGAGCAAAACAGAAGCAGTTTCATAGAACCCAAGAATGGACTAACAGTTAACAAAGCGAAAGAGACTGGGGTCGACAGGTAGCAATGGAGGGATAAGGAGGGGGGAGAAAGAAAGCGTGCATTACGATTAGCATGTATAATGTGTGAGGGGGATACGGGAAGGACTCAACATCACAAAGAAGACAAGAAGTGATTCTACGGTATCTTACTATGCTCATGGACATTGACTGCAATGGGGAATCTGGGGACATCTTGGTGATGGGGGGAGTCTAGTAAGCATAATGTTATACATGTAATTTTAGATTAATGACAAATAAAAAATAAATGAATGAATAAAAATAAATAGATATAATAAATAAATAATAGAGTGCAGCAGCCTAGATTTAAAAAGGCATCTGCACCCCTATGTTTATCACAGGATAATACACAACAGCCAAGCGAAGTGTCCACCATGATATGCATGGATTAAGTTGTGGTTACATATACAAAGAGGAATATTATTTAGCCATATGAAGAAAACAAATCCTACTATTTACAACAACATGGATGGAGCTAGAGGGTATTATACTAAGTGAAATAAGCCAGGCAGAGAAAGAAAAGTCTCAAATGATTTCATTCACCTGTGGACTATTAGAAAAAAGAAAAAAAGTGAAGGAATAAGACAGTAGTATCCCCGCTGAATCCAAGAATTGACTAATGGTTACCAAAGGGAAAGTGACTGAGGAGGATGGGTTGGAAGGGAGGGAAGGGAGGGAAAATGGGGCATTATGAGTAGCATACATAATGTGGCAAGGGGCGGGCACGGGGAAGGCAGTAAAGTACAGCGACCATGCGTAGCACTTCTACAGCATATTACTGGGCTCATGGACACTGACTCTTATGGGGTATGTGGAGGGTACTGGATAATGGGGGTATTCTAGTAAGCATAATGTTGCTCATGTAACTGTTTAGTACTGACACCAAAATAAAAAGAAACACACAGTACCTTGGATCTGGTTTACATTTTCCATGATGCTGTCCAGGTGGGCAGTGCCCACCTCAACGAAAACACGTCCCCATCTAGGGCATCGGGATTTGAAGTGGGAACCTGCACCTCTCAGCATATGCATTGTGTCTCCGGTAAAGAGGCACCTCTGTGACGTCACGGAATCTCCAGGCAACAGTGCTGCTCTTTCAAACTCCACCCCAACATGGTGGTCACTGCCCAGCCATGAGGTTCTGCATCATTTCAGGGAATATAAGTAGTTCTTGCCTACATATAAACATAAAATGATTTCACTCATCATTGTCAAATAAGAACAAAGAAAAAATTGAACGAGTAAAACAGCAGCAGACTTACAGAATCCGAGAATGGACTGAGTTACCAAAGTGAAAGAGCCTGGGGTGGATGGGTGGGAATGGAGGGACAAAGGCTGTGTGGGAAGAAAGGGCACATTACAATTAGCATGTATAATGTCAGACGGAGTGCACGGGGAGGACTGGACAATACAGAGAAGACAAGCAGTGATTTGACAGTATCTTACTACACTGATGGAAAGTGACTGTAATGGGGTGTTAGGGGGAGCTTGGTGATGGGATAAGTCTAGTAAAAATAATTTTACTCATGTAATAGCAGATTAATGAAAAATAAATAATAAATAAATAAATATAATGAACTAAATAGAAGGCAGCAGCCTAGTTTTAAAAAGACGTGCACACATACGTTTATCAATACACTATTCACAACAGCCAAGCTAAGTGTCCATCAGTAGATGAATGGATGAAGAAAATGTGGTACATGTATAAAATGAAATATTATTCAGCCATAACAGAAAAACAAATCCTACCATTTGCAAAATGGATGGAGCTATAAGGCATTATACACAGTGAAATAAGCCAGGTAGAGAAAGACAAGTATGAAATGATTTCAGTCTTCTAAAGAGTATAAAAACAAAGAAAAAACTGAAGGAGCAAAACATTACCACATTTAGAGAAATCAATAATGGTCTAACACTTACCAAAGGGAAAGGGACTGGGGAGGATTGGTGGGAATGGAGGTTTAAGGGCGGGGGAGAAAGGGTGCATTATGCTGAGCATGTATAATGTGGAAGGGGGATAAGGGGAGTGCTGTACAATAGAGCAAAGTTCAGTATGGCTTCTACAGAATATTACTGTGCTGATGGATGGTGACTCCTGTGTGGTAGGTGGTGGGTACTTAATAATGGGGGAGTCTAGAAACCATAATGTTGCTTATGTAACTGTTTAGTATGGATATCAAAATAAAAAGAAACACACAGTACCTTGGATCAGGTTTCCATTTTCCCTGATGCTGTCAAGGTGGTCAGTGACCCCCTCACTGAAATCATATCCCCGTCTAGGACACCAGGGTCTGAAGAGGGAAGCTGATCCACCCAGCATACACACTGTGTCTCTAGGAAAGAGGCACCACTGTGACATCATGGAATCTGTAGGCAAGAGTGCTGCTCTTGCAAAGTCCACCCCCAGGGTGTGGTCAAGGCCCAGCCATGGGTAGCTGCATCATCTTAGCAAACATTACTGGTTCTGGTCTATATATATATATATAATGATTTCAATCATCAGTGGAGTATAAGAACAAAGAAAACCTGAAGGAGCAAAACAGTAGCAGACTCACAGACCCCAAGAATGGACTAACAGTTACCAAAGGGAAAAGGAATGGGGTGGATGTCTGGAACTGGAGGGATAAGGAGCACGGGAAAGAAAGAGGGCATTATGATTAGCATGTATAATGTTTCGTGAGGCACACATAAGGCTGTACAAAACTGAGAAGACAAGGAGTATTTCCACTGCATCTTACCATGGTGATGTAAAGTGACTGCAATGGGGCATGTGGGGAGAACTTGTTGATGGGAGTAGTCTAGAAAACTTAGTGTTCAGCATGTAATTGTAGATTAATGATAACGAAGTAAAAAAACAATGAAAAATCTTAACAAGCAATCAGCAGCAGATTCACAGGACGCAAGAATGGACAGGGAAAGGGAGTGGGGTGGATGGGTGGGAATGGAGGGATAAGGGGTTGGGGGAAAGAAAGGGTGCATTACAATTAGCATGTATAATGTGGGAGGAGGGACACCAGGAGGTCTGTAAGACACAGAGGACAAGTAGTGATTATACAGTATGTTACTACGCTGATGGAAAGTGAATGCAATGGGTTATTTGTTGGGAACTTCGTGATGGGTGGAGTCTGGTAAACATAATGTTACGTATGTAATTGTAGATAATGATAAATAAATAAAAAATAAGGAAATATAAATAAATATATATACACATAGAGTGCAGCAGCCTAGTTTAAATAAAACATATGCACCCCTATGTTTATCACAGCACCATTCACAATAGCCACGCAAAGTGTCCATCAGGAGACGAATGGATAAAGATGTGGTACATATACGCAATGAAATGTTATTCAGCCATAAGAAGAAAACAAACCTATGATTTGCAACAGCATGGATGGAGATAGTGGGTATTATATACAGTGAAATAAGCCAGGCAAAGAAAGACAAGTATTAAATGACTTCACTCAGCTGCAGAGAAGGAGAACAAAGAATAAAGTGAAGAAGCAAAACAGCAGCAGACTCACAGAACCCAAAATGGACTAACAGTTATCAAAGGGGAAGGGTCTTGCATGGACAGGTGGGAATAGAGGGAAAAGGTGGGCTACTTAAAGGGGGTATTATGATTAGCAAGTATAATGTGGGGTCGGCAAAGGGTGTTCTGTACACACAGAGAAGACAAGTAGTGATTCCACAGCATCTTTCTACGCTGCTGGACATGACTGCAATGGGCTATATCAGGTAACTTTTCGATGGGGGAGTCTAGTAAACATAATGTTACTCATCTAATGGTAGATTAACGATATCAAAATAAAATAAATAAATAAGTAAAAAAATGCAGCAACTCCATTGCAAAAAGACGTATGCACCCCTATGTTTACCACAGCACTAGTCAGAATAGCCAAGGTAAGTGTCCATCAGTAGATAAATGGATGAAGGAGATGTGTTGCATATATACAGTGCAACATGATTCAGCCGAAAGTGGAAATCAAATCCTAACATTTGCAGCAATATGGATGGAGCTACAGCATGTTATGCTCAGTGAAATAAGGCAGTGAAAGACAAGTATGAAATGATTTCACTCATCTAGGGAGTATAAGAACAAAGAAAAAACTGAAGGAATAAAACAGCAGCAGACACACAGCACTGACCAATGAACCAACCGTTACCAAAGGGAAAGGGAATGAGGTGTTTGGGTGGGAATGTAGGGATAACAGGTGGTGAGAAGAAAGGGCACATTAGGAATAGCATGTATAATGTGGGAGGGATGGCATGTGGAGGGCTGCACAAAACTGAGAAGACAAGTAGTGAATCTGCAGTATCTTTCTACCCTGATAGACACTGACTGTAATGGGGTATCTGGGGTGAAACTTGGTGGTGCAGGGAATCTGGTGAACATAATTTTACTCATGAAATTGTAGATTAATAAGAAATAAAGAAGTAAATACATAAATTATAGATAAATAAATAAAAATATTGCAGCAGCCCTGTTCAAAAAGACATATGCACCCCTATGTTTATCACAACACTATTCACAATAGCCAAGCTAAGTGCCCATGAGTAGATGAATGGATGAAGAAGATGTGGTACATGCACACAATGGACTGTTATTCAACCATAAGAGGAAAATAATAATACCATTTGCAACATCAGTGGAGCTATAGGGTATTATACACAGTAAAATAAGCCAGGTAGAGAAAGACAAGTACAAAATGATTTCCGTCTTCCTAGAGTATAATAACAAAGAAAAAACTGAAGGAGCGAAACAGCAGCACACTCACAGAACAGAAGAATGGACTAACAGTTACTACAGGGAAAAGCACTATGGTGGATTGTTGGGACTGTATGGGTAAGGGGTGGGGGAAAGTAAGGTGGCATTATGATTAGCATGTATAACATGTGGTGGGGCACAGGTAGGGCTGTACAACAACACTGAGAAGACAAGTTGTGATTCCACAGTACCTAACAACACTGATGGATAGTGACTGCAATGGGGTATCAATCATGGGGGAACTTGGTGATGGGGGGAGTCTAGTAAACATAATGTTACCCATGTAATTGTATACTAAATAAAAATAAACAAATAAGCAAACGAACAAATAATAAATAAATAAATAAATAAAAAGAATGCAGCAGCACAGGTTAAAAAAGAAACATGCACCCCTATGTTTATCACAGCAATGTTCACAGTAGCCAAGCTACTTGTCCAACAGTAGATGAATGAATATAGAAGACGTGGATTATTTACACAATGGACTATTATTCAGCCATAAGAAGAAAACAAATCCTACCATTTGCAACAACCTGGATGGAGCTAGAGGGTGTTATGCACAGTGAAATATGCCAGGCGGAAAAAGACAAGTATCAAATAACTTTACTCATCAGTAGAAAAGGAGAACAAGGAAAAAACTGAAGAAGCAAACAGCAGCAGACACACAAAATCCAAGAATGGACTAACAGTTACCAAAGGGAAAGGGACTGGGATGAATGGGTGGGAATGGGGGAATCAGGGGGAGTAAAGAAAGAGCACATTATGATTAACATGCATAGTGTGGAGGGGCCACAGGGAGTGCTTAACCACACAGAGCAGACAAGTAGTGATTCTACAGCATCTTACTACGCTGATGGACACTGACTGCAATGGGCTATGTGGGGTAAGTTTTTGATGGGGGAGTCTCATAAACATGATGTTCCTCATCTAATTGTAGAATAATGATATCAAAATTAAAAAATAAATAAATAAGTACAAAAAAAGTATGCAGCAACCCCGTTTGAAAAACGCTTATGCACTCCTCTGTTTACACAGCACTATCCTCAATAGCAAAGATACGTGTCCATCAGTAGATGAGTGGATGAAGAAGATGTGGCACATATACACAGTGAAATATTAATCAGCCATATGATGAAAACAAATCCTACCATTTGCAACAACATGGATGGAGCTACAGGGTATTATGCTCAGTGAAATAAGCCAGGAACAGAAAGACAAAGCATGAAATGATTTCACTCATCTATGGAGTATAAGAACAAAGAGAAAACTGAAGGAGCAAAACAGCAGCAGAATCACGAGAATGGACTAACAGTTACCAATGGGAAAGGGACTGGGGTGGCTTGGTGGGAAGGGAGGGATAAGGGCGGGGAAATAAAGGTCCATTACGATTAGCATGTATAATGTGGGAGGTGGGGCACGGGGAGGGCTGTACAACACAGAGAAGACAAGTAGTGCTTCAACAGCATATTACTGGGCTGATGGTCAGTGACTCGTATGGCATATGCGGTGGGGACTTGATAAGATAATGGTGGGAGTATAGGAACCATTATGGTGAACATATAACTGTTTAGTACTGACCCCAAATAAAATGAAACACACAGTACCTTGGATGCGGTTTCCATTTTCCCTCATGCTGTCAACGTGGCCAGTGCCCACCTCACTGAAATCACATTCCAGTCTAGGACACCATGCTCTGAAGGGGAAACCTGCTCTTCTCAGCGTACACATTGTGTATCTTGGAAAGAGGCACCACTGTGACTTCATGTTATTTATTTTTTTATTTGTATGTCTATCTATCATCTATTATTATTATTATTATTATTATTATTATTAATTTTTTATCATTTATATGCAGTTACATGAGTAACATTATGTTTACTAGACTCCCCCTATAACCAAGTTACCAAAGGGAAAGGGACTGGGCTGACTATCTGGGGAGGGAGGGGGAAGAGGGAAAAGGGGCATTGCGATTAGTGCTCATAATGTGGGGGAGGGTCCCACGGGGAGGTCAGTATCGCACAGAGAAGTCAAGTACTGATTCTGTAGCATCTTACTATGCTGATGGCCAGTGACTGTAATGGGGTATGTTGGGGGGGGGGACTGGATGATGGGGGGAGTCTAGTCACCATAATGTTGCTCATATAATTGTAGATTAATGATACTAAAAAATATAAAAATAAAAAAGCCCGCATAGTCCAGACTACATAATGGTGAGACTGAAAAAAAAGAGAGATTGGAGAGGAGAGAGCAGCCACAGCGTCAGCTCCCGGCGGGCCCTGCGGAGCTCCCGCGCTCTCGCCGTCAGTCCGCCAGGGTTCCCGGGCCTCCCCCCATCAGGCAGCGCGCCGCGGTGACCCCTGGGGTCATTTTCCCACGGCGCCTGCGTGGCGCTCCGCGCCGGCCCTCTGCGCCCTAGCTCCCTCCCACCCTCAGTACCCCGAGGCCACGTTGGCCGCTGAGCCTCCAGCTCCTGGGTGCCCTTGGGGAACTTCCAGGCCCCGAGCAGCGGGAGCGGGCGCCCGGCGCCACTGGGATGAGTGAGGCGGGTACGGGCGCGTGCTAGGGGGGCCATTGAGGGAAGGCCTCCAGTCTGGCCTCGCTCAGACAATCGCTCCTCACTCCACCGGAAGCGGCAGCCTGCCTCGACCCCCTGCCCCGGTGCCGCCGCCACTGCCGAGGTTCCGTGAAGGCCTTCGCCAGGCAGGGGGCTACAGCCAGTAGGGCGGCCTAGCGGCAAGCGGACGCCGAAGGCTTCCCGCGCCCGCCCCTCGCGGCCACCTGGCTCCGCCCCGGGGCGCCCACTTGGACCCGCCCGTGCCCACTGCCCAAACGGTGCGCCATCAATTGTACTTTTTTACGAGCTGCTAGATTATTCTAAAATTAATAGTTTTATAATTGAGATATATTGACATATTGTATTTTGTTAATTTTACGTGTGCTGCATAATGATTTGATATGTGTTATACATTGTGAAATGATTATAACAGTAAGTTTAGATAACATCCATCACTATATTTACATAGGATTCTTCTTGGATGAGAACTTTTAATATCTACTCTCTCAACATTTAAATATACAAATGCAACATTGTTAACTATATTCACCATGCTATATATTACATCCCAGGACTTAATGCGTCTGGTAACTGGACGTCTGTAACTTTTGACCTTCACCCATTGTGCCTACCCCCTACCCCTCACCCCCGCCTTCTCTGTTATTCACCAGTGTGTTCTGTATATGTATGAATTCTCTCTTTTTTGTTCTGTTTTGTTTTAGATTCCAAATGTAAGTGATATCATACATTATTTGACTTATTTCACTTAGAGTACATCCATGTTGTAATAATAAATGGCAGATTTTCCATTTATTGGTAACTGAATAATATCACATTGTGCATATATATATACAACATTTTCTTTGTCCATTCATCCATCAGTGGACACTTAGATTGTTTCTATGTCCTGGCTACTGGAAACAATGCTGCACTGAACAAAGCAGACATTTTAATATTGTGATTTCATCTCCTTTGGATAAATACTCATAAGTGGAATTGCTGAATCACGTGGTAGTTCCATTTTTTTATTTTTTATTGAAGCTCCATACTGTTTTAGAGAGCAGCAGGTCCAATTTACCTTGTAACAGTGCACCAAAACAGAACACTTTTTTCCACATCCTCGCCAACACTTGGTATTACTTGCCTTTCTGATAATAGACATTCTAACAGGTACGAGGTGATATCTCACTGCATTTGATTTGCATTTCTTAATGATTAGTGATATGTAGCACCTTTTCATGTGCACATTGGCGATTTGTATGTGTTCTTTGGAAACACATCCATTTACATCTCTGCGCATTTAGTAATTGGGTTGTTTGTTGGGTTTTTTCCACTACTGAATTGCATTAATTCTTCCTATATTTTAGATATTAATTCCTTATCAGATATGTGGTTTCAAAATATTTTCTCTCAATCTATAGATTGTCTTTTTATTTTGTTGATTGCTTCCTTTGCTGTACAGAACCTTTTTAGTTTGATAGAATCCTACTTTTCTTCTCACTTTTATTGCCTTCTTTTACTCCTGGTGTCAAATTCAAAAAACCATTGACTAATCCAGTGTCAATGAGTTTACCCTCTTATGTTTTCTTCTGGGAAGTTCATGACTTTAGGCCTTAATGTGTCAGTCTTTGATCCATTTTGAGTTCTTTTTGTTTATGGTACAATATAATCATCCTGTTTTGTTATTTTGCTGTACAGTTTTCCCAGCGATTTGTTCAAAAGACTGTTCTTTCCCTCTGTATATTCCTGGCTCCTTTGCTGTAAGTTAATTAACCCTCTATGACTGGGTTTACCTCTGAACTCTCTATTCTGTTCCATGGATCTTGGTGTCTGTACTGTACTGTTTTGATTATTATAGCTTTATTGATACATTTTGAAATCAGGGAGCTTGATGCCTCCAGCTTTGTTGTTCTTTCTCAAGATTGCTTTAGCTGTTCAGACTTCCATGGTTCCATACACATTTTAGGTTTGTGCTAGTTCCATGAAAAATGCCATGGCAGTTTTGGTAAGGGGTTACACTGAATCTGTGGATTTGTTTGTTTGTGTAGTATGTGATAGTAATCATTTCAGTCTACGAGCACAGACTGTTTCCATTTCTTTACCTATTCTTCAGCTTCTTTTATCAATGTCTTATAGATTTCAGCATACAGATTTTTCACCTCATTGGTTTGATTTATTTATTTTACTATTTTCAGTGCAGTTATAAATGGGAGTAGTTTCTTAATATCTCTTACTGATAGTTCACTATTAGTATGTAGAAACACAGCTGAGTTTTGTATATTGATTTTACATTCTAAATATTATTGACTTCATTCAGTTAATGGTAAGAGCTTTTTAAGTCTTCAGTGTTATGTATAGTCATACATATAATGATGTTTTTGCTTTTTTTGTTTTGATTTGTTTGCCTTTTGTTTCTTTTTCTTGCCTAATTGCTCTGGGTAGGACTTCCACTACTTTGTTGAATAATAAAGCAGGAGTGGCCCCCTTGTTTTGATCCTGATCTCAGAGGAAAAGCTTTCAGTTTTTCACATTGTTGCCTTACTACATATGACTTTTATTATGTTTAGATATATTCCCTCTGTATGTAAGTTGTTGAGAGTTTTTGTCTTGAATACATGTTGAGGGATTTCTCAAATGATTTTTCTGTATCTCTTGAGATGAACATGTGATTTATTTTTGTTTTTCAAGAATTTTTATTAAGGTTCTATTGATATACACTCTTAGGAAGGTTTCACATGAAAAACAATGTGGTTACTACAGTTTACCCATATTATCAAGTCCCCACCCATACCCCAATGAAGTCACTGTCCATCAGTGCAGCAAGATGTCACAGATCACTATTTACCTTCTCTGTGCTACAGTGTATTCCCCATGATCCTCCAACACATGTATACCAAGGACGATACCCCTACATCACCTTCTCCCTCCATCCCCACCCATTCGCCCAAACCCTTCTCCTCTGGTCATCACTAGTGTCTTCTTGGAGTCTCTGAGTCTGCTGCTATTTTGTTCCTTCAAATTCGCTTCATTGTTGTACTCCACAAATGAGGTAAATCATTTAGCACTTGTCTTTCTCCACCTAGCTTGTTTCAACGAACACAATATCCTCCAGCTCCATCCATGTTGTTGTAAATAGTAGGATTTGTTTTCTTCTTATGGCTGAAGAATATTCCATTGTGTATATGCACCACATTTTCTGTATTCATTCATATACTAATGGACACTTAGCTTGACTATTGTGAATAGTGCTGTGATAAACGTAGGGGTGCATGTGTCTTTTTCAAACAGGGTTACTGCATTCTTTTATTTCATTTTTAATCTATTTTTAAACTTGCTATCATTAATCTCCAATTACATGGGGAACACTATGTTTACTACACTCCTTCATCACTGTGTTACCTCCACTTACACCATTGCAGTCACTGTCCATCAGCTTAGTAAGATGCTGTAGAATCACTACTAGTCTTCTCTGTGTTATACTGCACTCCCCATGCTGCACCCCCACCCATATTATGTGTGCTACTCTAAATGCCCCGATTTCCCCCTTATTTCTCCCTTCCCTCCCATCCTCCACAGTCACAGTCCATTTGGTAACCATTAGTCCATTCTTGGGTTCGGCAAGGCTACTGGTGTTTTGCTCCTTCAGTTTTCTCTTTCTTCTTATACTCCACAGATGAGTGAAATCATTTGCTACTTGTCTTTCTCTGCCTGGGTTATTTCACTGAGTATAATACCCCCTAGCTCCATTCATGTTGTTGTAAATAGTAGAATTTTTTTTCTTCTTATGGATGAATAATATTCCATTGTGTATATGTACCACATCTTCTTTATCCATTCATCTACTGAGGGACACTTAGCTTGATTATTGTGAATAGTGCTGTGATAAACATAGGTGTGCATACGTCTTTGCTAAACTGGGTGGCTGCATTGTATTTAATTATTTAATTATTTGCTCATTTATTTATTTGCTCCTTTATTTGCCCATTTATTTATTTATTTATTCATTCGTTCATTCATTCATTCATTCAGTCAGTCATTTATATTTATTAATTTAGCTATGCATCTCTTTCAATCTATCTATGTCTTTCTAACTATCATCTATCTTTCTTTAAACTACAATAACATGAGTAACATTATGTTTACTAGACACTCCCCATCACCAAATTACCCCCATAGTCCATTGTTGTCACTGTCCATCAGCATATTAAAATGCTGTAAAATTACAACTCGACTTCTCTGTGTTGTACATTGCTCCCCATGCCACCCCACACATTATACTTGCTAATCATAAACCCATTTTACTCTCTCCCCCACTTATCCTTCCATTTCCAGCCAACCCCTGAAGTTCCTTTCACTTGGGTAAATATAGTCCATTATTGGGTTCTGTGAGTCTCGTGCCGTTTTGCCCCTTCCCTTTTTTCTTTGTTCTTATACTCTAAAGATGTGTGAAGTCATTTGATACTTGTCTTTCTCCACCTGGCTTATTTCACTGTGCAGAATACCCTGCAGCTCCGTTCATGTTGTTGCAAATGGTAGGATTTGATTTATTCTTATGGCTGAGTAATATTCCATTGTATGTATGAACCACATCTTCTTTTCCACTCGTCTACAGATGGACACTTAGGTTGGTTCCATTTCTTTTGTATCCTTTATAGTGCTGTGATAAACATAGGGGTACAAATGTCTTTTTTAAATGTGATGCTGCATTATTTTTACTTATATATTACTATTACTTACTGTTTTTTTCTTTATTACTCATTTTTCATTAATCAACAATTACATGAGCAAGTTTATGTTTCCTAAACGCCCCCAATCACCAAGTACCCCCAGAAGCCTCATTGCAGTCACTGTCAATCGGTGTAGTAAGATACTCACTACCTGTCTTCTCTGTGTTTTACAGCCCTCCTGGTCCCAACTCCCACATGCTAACGACAGTGCACCCTTTCTTTCCCTTCACACCCTTATCACTGCATTCACACCCATACACCACACTCCTTTTTGTTCGGGTAACTGTTAGTAAATTCGTAGGTTGTGTAGATCTGCTGCTCTATTGCTCCTTAATTTTCACATTGTCTTTATATTTCGTTATCATTAATCTACAATTACATGCAGATCATAAAATATTTTAGACTCCACCTTTCTCCAACTTCCCTCCACATACCCCATTGCAGTAACTTTCCATCACCATGACCAGATACTGTGGAATCATTCCTCATCTTCTCAGTGTTGTACATCTGTACCTGTGCCACACCAAACATTAAACCGTTAATCCATTCTTGGGTCCTGTGCATCTGCTGCTCTTTTGCTCCTTCAGCTTTTCTTTGTTCTTTTTCTCCTCTGATGAGTGAAATCATTTTATATATGTATATAAATACATATATACATAAAACCAGGAATGTTGGCCAAGATGATGCAGCTCCCCATGACTGGGTATTGCCCGCCCCCTGGAGGCGGAGTTTGCAAGAGCAGCACTGTTGCCTGTAGAATCCACGTCACAGTCGTGTCTCTTTCCTAGAGACACAAAGCGTGTGCTCATATGAGCAGCTTCCCAGTCCAGAGCCTCAAGCCCTAGCTGGGAGTGTGATTTCAGTGAGGTGGATGCACCACCTTGACAGCATCAGGGAATATGGAAATCAGATCCAAGGTCCTGTGTGTTTCTTTTATTTTCATGTCAGTACTAAACAGTAATATGAGCCACATTACCGTTACTAGACTACCCCCATTATCCAGTCCACAGTACATGCCCCATAAGAGTCAATGTCTATCAGCCCAGTAATATGCTCTAGAAGTGATACTGATCTTCGCTGTGCTCTACTGCCTTCCCCGTGCCCACACCAAAACCACACTATCTGTGCTGCTCGGAATGCCCCATTGTCCATATCTTTCCTCCCTTCTTACCCATCTCCCTCAGTCACTTACCCTTGGAAAACCGTTAGCCCATTCTTGGGTTCAGTTATGCTACTGTCTTGTTCCCTCACTTATTTTCATTTTTCTAATACTCCACAGGTGAGTGAAATCATTTGGCACTTTTCTTTCTCTCCCAGCTTATTTCAATGAGCATAATATCCTCAAACTCGATCCATGTTCCAGCAAATGATAGGATTTATTTTCTTCTAAAGGCTGTGTAATATTCCATTGTGTGTATGAACGACATCTTCTTTATCCATTTATCTACAGATGGACACCTAGGTTGCTTCCATATATTTAGTGTCCTGCACAGTGCTGTGATAAACATAGGGGTGCATGTCTTTTTAAAACGGTGCTGCTGCATTATTTATTTAGTTATATATTTATTATTGTTTGTTTCTTTATTGTTAATTTTTCATTAATCAATAATTACAGGAGCAACTCTTTTGTTTCCTAAACTCCCCACATCACCAGGTACCCCCTGATTCCCCATTGCAGTCACTGTCCATCAGTGTAGTCGGATTCTGTAGAATCAATAACTGTATTCTCTGTGTTTTACAGCCCCCCTGGCACTCCCCTCCCACATTATACATGCCAACCACAATGTGTTCTTTCTCGCCCTTCATCCCCTTATCACTGCATTCAAACCCATCCACCCCAGTCCTTTTTGTTTGGGTAACTGTTAGTCCAATCTTGGACTGTGTAGATCTGCTGCCCTATTGCTCTTTAATTTTTTCATTGTTTTTTTAAATTTCATTATCATTAATCTACAATTACATGCAGAACGTTAAGTTTTTAGACTCCCCCCATCTCCATCTTCCTGCTACATACTCCATTGCAGTAACTTTCCATCAGCATGACCAGATACTGTGAAGTCACCCCTTGTCTTCTCAGTGTTGTACGGCTGTACATGTGCCACACCAAACATTTTACATGCTAATAATAAAGCCCCCTTTCTTTCCCCTGACCCTTATCCCTGAATTTCCAGTCATCCAACCGGGTCATTTACCCTTTGGTAACTGTTAGTCCATTCTTCGGTCCTGTGCTCCTGCTGCTGTTTTGCTCCTTCAGTTTTTCTGTGCTCTTATTTTCCACTGATGATTGAAATCATTTTATATGTATATATATAGACCAGATCCAGGAATGTTTGCTAAGATGATGCAGCTCCCCATGACTGGGCATTGCACACCCTGTGGGGATGGAGTTTGCAAGAGCAGCACTGTTGCCTGGCTAATCCATGATGTCACAGTGGTGCCTCTTTCCTAGAGATGCAAAGTGTCTGCTCAAATGAGCAGCGTCCCAGTCCAGAGCCTAGGGCCCTAGCTGGGAGTGTAATTTCAGTGAGGTGGACGCTGACCACCGGGATAGCATCAGGGAAAATTGAAATAAGATACAAGGTCCTGTGCGTTTCTTTTTATTTTGATGTCAGTACTAAGCAGTTGCACTAGCAACATTACGGTTACTAGAGTACCCCCATTATCCAGTACCCTCCACATGCCCCATAAGAGTCAATGTCCATCAGCCCAGTAATATGCTGTAGAAGCAATAGTGATCTTCGCTGTGCTCTACTGCCTTCCCCATGCCCGCCCCCAATCCACATTAGCTGTTTTTGCTCGTAATGCCCCATTTTCCATCTCTTTCCTCCCTTCCAACACATCCCCCTCAGTCACTTTCTCTTTGTAATGTTGGTCCATTCTTGGGTTCATAGAAGCTGCTACTATCTTGTTCCTTCACTTTTTTTCTTTTTCCTAATAATCCCCATGTGAGTGACATCATTTGGCACTTTTCTTTCTCTGACTACCTTATTTCAGTGAGCATTATTTCCAACAAATCCGTCCATGTTGAGTAAATGGTAGGATTAATTTTCTTCTTACGGCTGACTAATATTCCATTGTGTATATGAAGCACATCTTCTTTATGCACTCATCTACAGATGGACACTTACGTTGCTTCAATTTCTTTTGTATCCTAAAAAGTACTGTGATAAACATAGGAGTGCATGTCTTTTTTAAAGTGTGCTGCTGCATTCTTTTTATTTATATATTTACTGTTATTTGTTTGTTTATTTCTTTATAATTCATTTTTCATTAATTGACAATTACATGAGCAATTTTATGTTTCCTAAACTCCCCCATCACCAAATACTGCCTGATACCCGATTGCAGTCCCTGTTCATCAGTGTAGTAGGATTCTGTACAATCACTACTTGTCTTCTCTGTTTTTTTCAGCTTTCCAGGGTCCCTCCTCCCACATTATACATGCTAACCACCATGCACCCTTTCTTTTCCTTCACCCCCTTATCACTGCATTCATACCCATCCACCCCAGTTCCTTTCCTTTTTGCTAAATGTTAGTCTATTCTTGGGTTGTGTGAATCTGTTGCTGTACTGCTCCTTAATATTTCCATTGTTTTTTTATTTTGTTATCATTAATCTACAATTACAGGCAGAACATTGTTTTTTAGACTCCCTCCATGTTCATCTTCCTGCTACTTACCCCATTGCAGTAACTTTCCATTAGCATGACCATATATTGTGAAATCCCTCCTCGCCTTCTCAGTATTCTACAGTGATACCTGTGCCACATGAAACATGCATGCTAATAATAAAGCCACCTTTACTTTCCCCTGACCCTTATCCCTGAAGTCCCAGGCATCAAACCGAGACCTTTACCCTTTGGTAACTTTTAGTCCATTCTTGGGTTTGGTGAGGCTGCTACTGTATGTTCCTTCCCTTTTTTTCTTTTTTGTAATCCTCCACAGGAGAGTGAAATCATTGCCACTTTCCTTTCTCTCACTAGCTTATTTCAATGAGTAGAATATCCACCAAATCCATCCATGTTGTGTAAATGGTAGGATTTATTTTCTTCTTATGGCTGAGTAATATTCCATTGTGTGTATGAAGCTCATCTTCTTTATCCATTCATCTACTGATGGACAATTAGGTTGCTTCCAGTTCTTGGCTATTGCAAATAGTGCTGCAATAAACATAGGGGTGTATCTGTCTTTTTCAAACTTGAGTGCTGCGTTCTTAGATTAAATTCCTAGGAGTGGAATTCCTGGGTCAAATGGTAAGTCTATTTTGAGCATTTTGAGGAACCTCCGTACTGCTTTCCACAATGGTTGAACTAATTTACATTCCCATCAGCAGTGTAGGAGTGTTATCCTTTCTCCACAACTTCGCCAACATTTATTGTTGTTTGTCCTTTAGATAGTAGCCATCCTTACTGGTGTGAGATGATACCTCGTGGTTTTAATTTGCATTTGTCTGATAATTAGCAATGTGGAGCATCTTTTCATGTGCCTGTTTGCCATCTGTATTTCTTTTTTAGAGAAATGTCTTTTCAGTTCCTCTGCCCATTTTTTAAATGGATTATTTATTTTTTGTTTGTTCAGGTGGGTGAGCTCTTTATATATTTTGGACGTCAAGCCTTTATTGGATCTGTCATTTACAAATATAATCTCCCATACTGTAGGGTACCTTTTTGTTCTATTGATAGTGTCTTTTGCTGTACAGAAGCTTTTCAGCTTAATATAGTCCCACTTGTTCACTTTTGGTGTTGTTTTCCTTGCCTGGGGATATATGTTCAAGAAGAGGTCACTCATGTTTATGTCTAAGTAGTTTTTGCCTACGTTTTCTTCTAAGAGTGTTATGGTTTCATGACTTACATTAAGGTCTTTGATCCACTTTGAATTTACTTTTGTGTATGGGGTTAGACAATGGTCCAGTTTAATTCTCCTACATGTAGCTGTCCAGTTTTGCCAGCACCATCTGTTTAAGAGACTGTCATTTCGCCATTGTATGTCCATGGCTCCTTTATCAAATATTAATCGACCATATATGTTTGGGTTAATGTCTGGAGTCTCTAATTTGTTCCACTGTTCTGTGGCTCTGTTCTTGTGCCAGTACCAAATTGTCTTGATTACTATGGCTTTGTAGGAGAGCTTGAAGTTTGGGAGTGAGAACCTCCCTACTCTATTCTTCTTTCTCAGGATTGCTTTGGCTATTCGGGGTCTTTTGTGTTTCCATATGAATTTTTGGATTATTTGTTCCAGTACATTGAAGAATGTTGCTGGTAATTTGATAGGGATTGCATGAAATCTGTATATTGCTTTGAGCAGGATGGCCATGTTGACGATATTAGTTCTTTGTAGCCATGAGAATGGGATGAGTTTCCATTTGTTAGTGTCCCCTTTAATTTCTTTTAAGAGTGACTTGTAGTTTTCAGGGTATAGGTCTTTCACTACTTTGGTTAAGTTTATTCCTAGGTATTTCATTCTTTTTGATGCAATTGTGAATGGAGTTGTTTTACTGATTTCTCTTCTATTGTTTCATTGTTAGTATATAGGAAAGCCACAAATTTCTGTGTGTTAATTTTGTATCCTGCAACTTTGCTGTATTCCGATATCAGTTCTAGAAGTTTTGGAGTGGACTCTTTAGGGTTTTTTATGTACGATATCATGTCATCTGCAAATAGTGACAGTTTAACTTCTTCTTTACCAATCTGGATTCTTCGTATTTCTTTGTTTTGTCTGATTGCCATGGCTTGGACTTCCAGTACTATGTTAAATAACAGTGTGGAGAGTGGGCATCCCTGTCTTGTTCCAATCTCAGAGGAAAAGCTTTCAGCTTCTCGCTGTTCTGTATAATGTTGGCTGTGGGTTTATCATATATGGCCTTTATTATGTTGAGGTACTTGCCCTCTATTCCAATTTTGCTGAGAGTTTTTATCATGAATGGATGTTGAATTTTGTCAAATGCTTATTCAGCATCTATGGAGATGATCATGTGGTTTTTGTCTTTCTTTTTGCTGATGTGGTGGATGATGTTGGTGGATTTTCAAATGTCGTACCATCCTTCCATCCCTGGAATGAATCCCACTTTGTCATGATGTATGATCCTTTTGATATGTTTTTGACTTCGGTTTGCTAATATTTTATTGAGTATTTTTCAATTTGCATTCATCAGGGATATTGGTCTGTAATTTTTTTTTTTGGTGGGATCTTTGCCTGATTTTGGTATTAGGGTAATATTGGCTTCATAGAATGAGTGTGGGAGTATTCCCTCCTCTTCTATTTTTTGGAAAACTTTAGGAAGAATGGGTATTATGTCTCCTCTGTGTGTCTGATAAAATTCGGAGGTAAATCCATCCGGCCCGGGGGTTTTGTTCTTGGGTAGTTTTTTTATTACTGTTTCAATTTCTTTTCTCATAATTGGTTTGTTTAACTTTTGTGTTTCTTCCTTGGTAAGTCTTGGAAGGTTGTATTTTTCTAGGAAGTTGTCCATTTCTTCTTGGTTTACCAGCTTGTGGTCATATAGGTTTTCATAGTAGTCTTTAATAATTCTTTGTATTTCTGTGGAGTTTGTCATGATTTTTCCATTCTCATATCTGATTCTTTTGATTTGTGTTGATTCTCTTTTTCTCTTAATAAGTTTGGCTATAGGCTTATCTATTTTGTTCATTTTCTTAAAGAACCAGCTGTTAGTTTTATTGATTTTTGCTATTGTTTTATTCTTCTCAATTTTGTTTATTTCTTCTCTGATCTTTATTATGTCCATCTTTCTGCTGACTTTAGACCTCATTTGTTCTTTTTTTACCAGTTTCGATAATTGTGATGTTAGACTATTCATCTGGGATTGTTCTTCCTTCTTCAAGTGTGCCTGGATCACTATATACTTTCCTCTTAAGACTGCTTTCGCTGTGTCCCACAGAAGTTGGGGCTTTGTGTTGTTGTTGTCATTTGTTTCCATATATTCTTTGATCTCTATTTTAATTTGTTCATTGATCCATTGATTATTTAGGAGCATGTTAAGGCTCCATGTGTTTGTGAGCCTTTTTGTTTTCTTTGTAGAATTTATTTCTAGTTTTATACCTCTGTGCTCTAAAAAATTGGTTGGTAGAATTTCAATATTTTGGAATTTACTGATGCTCTTTTTGTGAGCTATTATGTGGTCTATTCTGAAGAATGTTCCATGTGCACTTGAGAAGAATGTATATCCTGTTGCTTTTGGATGTAGAGTTCTATAGATGTCTGTTAGGTCCATCTGTTCTAGTGTGTTGTTCAGTGCCTCCGTGTCCTTACTTATTTTCTTCCTGGTGGATCTATCCTTTGGGGTGAGTGGCTGTTGAAGTCTCCTATAATGAATGCATTGCAGTCTATTTCCCCCTTTAGTTCTTTTAGTATTTGTTTCACATATGCTGGTGCTCCTGTGTTGGGTGCATATGTATTTAGAATGGTTATATCCTCTTGTTGGACTGAGCCCTTTATCATTATGTAATGTCCTTCTTTATCTCTTGTTACTTTCTTTGTTTTGAAGTCTCTTTTGTCTGATATAATACTGCAACCCCTGCTTTCTTCTCTCTGTTCTTTGCCTGAAATATGTTCTTCCGTCTCTTGAATTTTAGTCTGTGCACGTCTTTGGGTTTTAGGTGCGTTTCTTGTAAGCAGCATATAGATGGGTCTTGCTTTTTTATCCATTCTATTACTCTGTGTCTTTTGTTTGGTGCATTCAGTCCATTTACATTTTGGGTGACTATTGAAAGATATGTACTTATTGCCATTGCAGGCTTTAGATTCGTGGTTACGATATGTTCAAGGTTAGCCTCTTTAGTATCTTACTGCCTAACTTAGCTCACTTATTGAGCTGTTATATACACTGTCTGGAGATTCTTTTCTTCTCTCCCTTTTTATTCCTCCTCCTCCATTCTTTATATGTTGGTTGTTTTATTCTGTGCTCTTTCGTGTTTCCTTTAACTGCTTTTAGTGGGTAGTTGATTTTATTTTATTTGCCTTTAGTTAGTATTTGGTTGGTCTGCTTTCTTTGCTGTGATTTTATTTTCTCTGGTGACATCTGTTTAGTTTTAGCAGTGCTCCCATCTAGAACAGTCGCTCTAAAATACTCTGTAGAGGTGGTTTGTGGGAGGCACATTCCCTGAACTTTTGCTTGTCTAGGAATTGATTAATCCCTCCATCATATTTAAATGATAATCATGCTGGATACAGTATCCTTGGTTCAAGGCCCTTCTGTTTCATTGCATTAAATATATCATGCCATTCTCTTCTGGCCTGTAAGGTTTCTCTTGAGAAGTCTGATGATAGCCTGATGGGTTTTCCTTTTTAGGTGACCTTTTTCACTCTAGCTGCCTTTAAAACTCTTTCCTTGTCCTTTATCTTTGCCATTTTAATTATTATGTGTCTTGGTGTTCTCCTCCTTGGATCCTTTCTTCTGGGGGACTGTGTATTTCCGTGGTCTGTTCGATTGTTTCCTACCCCAGTTTGGGGAAGTTTTCAGCAATTATTTCTTCAAAGACACTTTCTATCCCTTTTTCTCTCTCTTCTTCTTCTGGTACTCCTATTATATGGATATAGTTCCTTTTGGATTGGTCTCACAGTTCTCTTAATATTGTTTCATTCCTTGAGGTCCTTTTATCTCTCTCTATGTCAGCTTCTATGCGTTCCTGTTCTCTGGTTTCAGTTCCATCAATGGCCTCTTGCATCCTATCCATTGTGCTTATAAACCCTTCCAGAGTTTGTTTCATTTCTGTGATCTCCTTTCTGGCATCTATGATCTCCCTCCGGACTTCATCCCATTTCTCTTGCGTATTTCTCTGCATCTCCATCAGCATGTTTATGATTCTTATTTTGAATTCTTTGTCAGGAAGACTGGTTAGGTCTGTCTCCTTCTCTGGTGTTGTCTCTGTGATCTTTGTCTGCCTGTAGCTTTGCCTTTTCATGGTGATAGGAATAGTCTGCAGAACTGGGACGAGTGACGGCTGGAAGGACTTCCTTTCTTGTTGGTTTGTGGCCCTCCTCTCCTGGGAGTACAGCGACCTCTAGTGGCTTGTGCTGGGCAGCTGCACGCAGACAGGGCTGATTTTGCCCAGTTGCTGTGGAGGTTATCTCCGCTGTTGCTGTGGGCGTGGCCTGCCTCGGGCTTCTGCTCTGAAATGGTTGAGGTGCGTTGCTGGGGGAACGGCCGGGAGGCTATTTATCTCCATGAGGGGCCTCCGTGCTCCCTGCTGCCCAGGGTGTTAGAGTGCCCATAGAGCCCCAGATTCTCTGCTGCTGTACTAAGTGTTCCGGGATGTTTCCATCTGGTTTTGGGGTCCCTGTCCCTTTAAGACTTCCAAAAAGCACTCGCAGAAAAAAAAAAAAGAATTAAATAAATAATTTTTTTAAAAAAGCCGCTCTCTTTTCTTTGTCCCTGGGTGCTGGCCTCAGGGACCCACTCACCGGTCCTGCTGCCCTGTTTCCCTAGTATCCAGGGCCCCACACACGCACTGTGTCTGCGCTCTGGTCCGGATGGCTGGGGCTGGGTGTTCAGCAGTCCTGGGCTCTGTCTCCCTCCCACTCTGCCTGCTCTTCTCGCGCTAGGAGTTGGGGGGAGGGGCGCTCCAGTCCCGCAGGGCAGGAGCTTGTATCTTACCCCCTTTGGTGAGGCGCTGGGTTCTCGCAGGTGTGGATGTGGTCTGGATGTTGTCCTGTGTCCTCTGGTCTCTATTCTAGGAGGAGTTGTCTTTGTTATATTTTCATAAATATATGTGGTTTTGGGATGAGATTGCTGCTGCTCTACTCACGCCACCATCTTTCCTCCATCTCTCAAGCTGTTTTTTTTTAAAAAAGAAAAATAATGTGGGCCTAAATTAAGGCACTAGTATCGGGAATCCAGAGGAACAGATAGTTGATGGATTCAAAAGACACTCAGAGACATGTTAATGAAGCAGGTACAGTACATTAATTCAGGTGAAATCACTCTGAAACAGAGTGAACCAGAAGTAAAGCAGTAAAAATGCTTGGCATTTAGTAAGTGCTCAATATATATTAACTGTTAATATTATTATTCTTTCCTGTAGCTGGGTTTTCCCCAGAACTTTCTGGACATGGTGCTGATTTCCAATTTTACCATCTCAAGTGCTATAGAAAGAGCACTGGACATCAGTTTAAGAAATTTGGATTTTAGATCTTGATTTATTGAATGCCCTGTGACCTTGGGTAAGTTGATTTACTTCCCGGGACCTTAATTTCCTCATCAGTATATTGGGGGAGTTGACTAGAACTGTGTATTTCAAATTGTGCTATTGCAGCTGCTTCAAGTTCCAAAGAGATGGACCTCTCCCTTCTTGCTCTACCAGATTCTTCTGATGTTTGCTTTATATGTTGGGATTCTGAACATGAATTTACTTGGAGAAGGAGTTCTGTGGTTAGAGGAGTTTTGAAAACCATTGGAACAAATAATATCTGTAAAATTCTTTCCAGAAAAAAGCACCTTATAATTTGTAACATTGAAGAAACTAAACACACATGTACATATAATCCATATATGTGCAAGTATTTATAATATACATTGACAAAAGATGAATGAAGGGACACTGGTCCATACACAAACATAAATGAGTGGAATGTCCCTGCAATAAAGTACCAGGAAAGTCAACACACAGAGTGACTTAAGGATTTTAGGAACTCTGGAATAGTGACCTACCTGTAGTACCAGAGAAGGAGGGTATATGACTGCAGACTGAGATCAATAATGTTATAGTATAATTTTAATAACCATCAGGAGAAAACATAGTATTGCTCAGTTTCTATCATTTCTGTATTGGAAAATGATGGTTAGATTTGAAAGAATGGACAAACATGGATATGATGTAATTAAACCAAGAGAAGGGTGGAAACTACTAGAGCATCCAATACTGTAAGTAAAGTCAAGACACCTGGTTTAGAAGAGGTTTATATCACTCATAAACTCAGAGAACAGACTGATGGTTGCCTTAGGGGAAGGAGGTGGGAGGATGGGCAAAATAGATGATGGGTATAATGAGGTACCAATATAAAACTAAATAACTCATGGAGATGAAAGTACAGCATAGGAAATTTAATCAATAATATTATAATATCTTTGTATGGTGAAGGTGTTAACTACACTTATCTTGGTGAATGTTTAGCTATGTATATAATTGTCAAGCCACTATGTTGTACACCAGAAACCAGTATGATATTGTATATTAACTACATTTCAATAAAAAAACTAATAGTACAACTAAAAAGGTGGCCTATATCAGAGTAATGAAAAAAATATATGCATAGCTTATTAGTGGGGTGGAAAGAGCATGTCCTTTTGAGCCATGGCCTGCTTTGAATCTTAGCACATTTATAGCTGTGTGACCTTGGACAATCATTGAATGTTTATGAGCTTCAGTTTCTTCATCTGTAAAATGGGGTAATAATACATGCCTCACAGAGTTGTTGTAAAGGTGAAATTAGTCCAGTTGAGGCTAAGGAAGTCTGTAACCTTTAATAGGCCTCAAAAATCACTTGGAAAATTTTAATGTGAATATTTGTGCCCCATTTCCAGTGATTCTTATTCAGTAGTTCTGGGTTGGGGCTAGGTCATCTGGATTTTTTTGAAAACATTCCTTTGGTAATGCTGATTCACAATCATGATTGAGAACTACTTGGGTAGGTATTCTGGGCAGCTTGCAGAGCAGGGTAGGTGCCCATGAAGAAAGAAACATAACAATTATTAATAAACAAAGACACCACTGCATCTGTTAAAGGTTTTTAAACAGCTAACTTCATCAACATTAAATACCCTTTCAGCCTGCTTTGGAAGTTTTGCAATCTTTGAGCTCATTACCTTTATCTTTCTCCTGGGTGTTGTTTGGCTGTTCTGTCATTCAGAGTAATGGTGATACTTAACACTAGACATAGTTACAACTCCCGCAAACTGCATGGTGTGTCTTTGTATGGGGGCAGGAGGTTGATGCTGGTGATGGGTTGGAAACCCCAGGGGAAAAACACTTAGAGTGCATTTCCAAAGCTTGAGTAGAGCCATGCATCTACAAGTCAGTTAGAGGCCAGCAAGGGGGAACCTTATTGTAGAATCTGTCACTTGTGGTCTGCCGTGTGTGTCCTTGGTGAACGCTACATGCTCATCTCACAAGTGCGTTTGTCAACTCAGTGCTGAATTTCACCAACTGTCAAATGGAGAGAGCAAGAAAAATGCCCTCTACCCAGTTGGCTGAGGCTGACATATACCAAGTGACTCTCTTTCTTTTCCCATTAACATAGAGCATCTCAAATTTAAAACTTCCTCTTGATGCTTATCTTCTTATTCCTGTCTGTCTTACCTATTGCCCTCTCAGCAAGGAAATTCTGAGGCAGGACAATCATTAGTCTTGGTCAGAGCTCTCTGTAGCTGTGAACTTAGAGAGAGGAGTCTTCCTCAAGGGAGACACCAACTGGGAAGTTTTACAGAGACTCAACTTCCAAAGCTCTGATTCTCACTTTCATTTAAAACCTAAAGTTTCAAGGCTGTATGCCTTTAAATGGGTGGGTTTTTTGAGGTTATGTCCATATTCCCTGTCACGATGACCTACAATCAGAATGTTACCAAAGTTGTACAAGGAAAGTACTGTGTGAACTGAGGGGTACCAAAGAGCTCCCTCTCTCTTCAAACCTTCCCTCCAAAAAAATTCATCACATAGTTTTGAATTTTTCCAAGATCATAAATTTATTTGGATGAATCTCATCTTTTAAAATGCAAAGTCCTGAGATCATTGAGGAACTCTCAAGCATCCCTATGTGACTTAGTTCAATCAGATTGCTTTCCACCTTGTATCTACTTGGATCTGTACTATAAAGATCATGAATTTTAACAATGAGCAGGGATAATGGAAGCCTACTGCATAAGCATGGAAGAAATTTTTGGTGGAGAGGGATGAAATAGAGACCAACTGAAGAACAGAATTTGGGAGAAGGGAACAAGGAGTGTGAGAGCACTATCCTAAGTTTTAAAAGAACCCAATTCTTTTTTCAGGGTTCACATTAAGCTCTCACCAGTACGTACTAGCCTGTGGCTCTATACATTGTTTCTAATTATTGTCAGCAGCAAACAGAGGAATTCATTTCACCAGAATGTCTCAAATATTCCTAAGAGTACCAAAGCCCTCCTCTAGGGTTGTACTATAAGGCTTCTGCTAGTTTTCCTTGCCTTTGACTTACTCTACTGTTTCCACATGGCTATCCCCACATCCAATACCCAAGTTGCTCTGCTAAGCAACACTGGACCAGCACAAGGGATCTGTTGCTATTTGGCTTTTTCTCCCCTGCTCTTTTGTTTCTTTGGTTTTCCATGCTGAGGAATGAGGGATTTGAGGACAGAAGATTTCCTATCTAGGGCTTTATCCTGTAAACTCTATTTACGTGCTCAAGTGTACTAAAGTCCATATCTCCTGAGTTAAGAAATAGACTAAAAAGTAGAGAGTGCAGGGGTAGGGGCTACACATCAATCTGCCCTAAATAGTTTCACTTAGCTTCCTAGAAGCTTAGAAATGAACTAGGATAAGGATGGCCTGTTAAAGGCCACTGCAAGCCCCTTGATCCTCTGGTTCTAACATAAATTGTTCTATTTCCTTTCCAGGCTGTCATTATGGGGTTGGATGCTTCCCTGTGGCTCAGTCTGCTCCTGACTGCAGCAATTTCAGTAATGATTCCCCTCAGCTCAAGCTTCAGAAAGACTGGCAGTAGGCAGATTTCTTTACCACTTATCAACCAAATGCAATTTCCCTAGAACCAGATGCCATCAGGGATCAGAATGCATCTGACGGGATGGAGACAGATACAGCATGTATGTGCATATACAGCCCTAACTCTTCCCTAGCTGTTTCTAATAAACAAGACTAAGAGCAGAGAGAAGTAGACTCCTGAGGAAAAAAAAAAGTGATGCAATGTCATTGCACTGATTTCCTATGAAACCATTATCCCCAGCAATCTATGTGTTTTCTGTTTAACTAAGAAGGGATTTACTTTGTACAATGTTGAATACATTTTAAAAGCAATTATTTACTCATATATCCATCCAGAGAAATGGTAGACTCCAGCTTATTGTGTGAGCTTATTTATATTCCAGTCTAGTTCCTAGAAAGTACCTACTCTAGCTCCAAGAGAATGCTTGACTTTCTCAAATCATGCAAATCAAAGGTCTGGCAGCAAGGCCGTAAGTATTTTATTATAAATACCATGGGGAGTAGGGCCTTAAAGTACTTCTATGCTGTAATGATGGTTGACATTTATTTAATGTTATGTGTCAGGCATGTTTCTAAGCATTTGATATGAATTAACTCATTCAGTCTTTACAAGAACTCTATAAAACAGATACTATTATTATCCCCATTTTATTGATGAGAAGAAACAGTGATAGAGAAGCAAGTAAATTGTTTAAGGTTAAATAAGGTGGTAGAGTTGGAAATTGAAAGCAGGTAGTCTGGCTCTAGGGCCTGCATTTTTAAACTCTGTGCTATGGAGCCTACTATGACACCAACCACATAATTGGGACTTTAGAAATAGAAAATATGACTGCAAAATTAAACTGGTTTTAAGATGTACATAAATGGTTGTTTTAGTGCTTCTCAGAGTTATCATCTCATTTGGCTGCACTACTGAGTCCTATAATGCTATGATAAATAATCCCCTTAAAGAGAATTTTCTCATGGTACCTTCACAACAACCCTGTCAGATCTATATAATGGCTATTATTATTCCCATTTGAAGAATCAGGCAGATGAAGATCAGGGAGTTTAAATGACTTGTCCTAGCATCCCATGTAAATGGTATGGAAAACAATATGGTTAAGATGGCAGTACTCCCGAAAAGAGTGGACACTTTTGATTTGAAAATTCGCTACAAAATAACAGTAATCAAGACAGTGTGATCTGGCATAGGATATATAAATACACCCATAGATCAATGGAGAAAGAATAGTATTTTCAACAAATTGTTCTGGGACATCTGGATGTCTACATGCAAAAGAACAAAAGTGGACTCCTATCTCTCACTGTATAAAAATTAACTGAGGATGGTTCACAGGCCCCAGTGTAAGAGCTAAAACTATAAAACTCTTAGAAGAAAACAGAGATGCAGACCTTTATGACCTTGGATTAGAAATTTTAGCTATGACACCAAAACATAAGAAACTAAAGAAAAAATACATAAATTGAACTTCAACAAAATTAAAAACATTTGTGCTTCAAAGTACACCATTAGAAAGTGAAAAGATAGCTCACAGAAGAAAGTGACTTGCCCAAAGTCACAGAGCTAATGTGTAACAGAACTGAGGTCTTCATTGAGAACATTTCTGCTCTAACCTGTATTTTGCTTTTTTTTTGTTTTTTTTACTTATATGATACATCTTTTTTTTTCTGAACCATTTTTTAAAAGTTTTAATTAGGTATTCTAAAGCAGAACTTTTGTGAGGGCCTTCTGTTCAAAATCCTCTTTTTCATCATACAGAAACTCCTCGTTTTACCTAGTAATCTTAATTTCCACTAATAATTCATTCTTCAAGCATTAACTCAGTCCCTACCATGGACATATCCACTTGCTAAGATGGAAGGTAAAAAGTTTGGATACCTATTATCAAGAGTTTAAGGTAGTAGTTGGGGTGATAATTCCCACTCAAATAACTATGATACAGGCTACAGTGTGTGTTGTGGGAATTCAGAAAAGGGAGAGAACTCTT
Source organism: Manis pentadactyla (assembly GCF_030020395.1). Lineage (NCBI taxonomy): Eukaryota > Metazoa > Chordata > Mammalia > Pholidota > Manidae > Manis > Manis pentadactyla. Next base: position 7,226,398 of record NC_080039.1, on the reverse strand, counting down.
TACTCATGTTCAGAAGTATCTGCAGGTGAAATGGGTGACAGAAGGTAAGGCTTTGTGGAAGAAGTAGCCACTGAGTTGGGCCTTAACAAGGAAAGGACACACCATCCAGCAGAAAGCATAAACAATGGCGGTAGAATACAGGATGGTTTTGGGAAATAGCAAGTAGCCTGGTTAGGTTGGAATAGAGTGGATATAAAGAGGAGTAGTGTGAAAGAGGATGGGAAAATAAAATGAAGCCAGATCATGGAAGACCTTGATCACAAAGCTATGTTTTCTGGGCTACATTGGAATGTGGTGTGACTGAAAAGACTATGGTCTTTGGACACCAACCTGAATTTAAATCTTGGCTGCATCACAGAGCAAGCCAGTGACCTTCAGTAAATTATTTTTCCTAATTTTCAAAATGGAAATAAGGTTATACCTCATCTTGATTGTGAAAACTTAATGGCATAAGAGTAGCTGTTATGTGTTAAGAGAACCATTGGTAGATCTGGAAGGAAGGATAGAGGAAGTGACTAAAGCTATGCTTTAGAAAGGTTCATCCATCAGAAAAGGGAAGAGGGAGGAGCTAGTAATGGAGGTGGTCACGAGGCTGCTGCAATAATTCAAGTGAGAGATTACATATTCTGATTCAAAAGCTGCAATGTCAAAGGATTCCTAACAGTGATGAGGTCCAAGCAAGGACAGTAATATCCAAAGACCTTCCAGAAGTGGGATCAACAAGACATTTGACCGATGAGTTGTGTTGGAGCAAGGGAAAAAAGGCGTCAGAGAGGATGCTGGGTTTTAACTTAACTGTAGAAATTTCATTGCTGTTGACAGAGCCTGGACAGTCAAGCAGAACAGGTTTGGCATAGGGGGGGATGAGCTAGGTGTTGGACTTCTGTGAGGAAGTAGTAATCTCATGGAGAGTGAAGAATAGGAGATACAGAAGCCATGGTGGGGACTGGAAATGCCAAGGCAGTTTAGGGAGCTGTCAAGCTGGGGGCTTAGGGTAGCCTAAAAGGCAATAGAGCCCTGCCTGGGAAAGGCACATAAAAGAAGGTGGATGTTTTTCAGAAATGATTTTGCAGGTTTGAAATTTACCTCAGGCAGGCCAGGGCTATTCCGGAGGGAGGAGCAGGGGCTGTGAAACTCTCTTTCTCTTTCTTCTCCTCCTCCTCTTGACTTCTATTTTACATGGCTGCCAGCAACTCATATAGAATGAGAACATAAAATTCCAGTTGCTACTGTAGTATTGTAACTGTGAGTTAGCTGCACTGGAGGATTGATAGTTTTTCTTACCGGTTGGATTGGAACCTGAGGACAAATGTGCTTTGAGTTCTAAACCATTAAACATTTGGAACACATTTCATTTGTAAGCTGGGTACTGCCTGTATTAAAATCATAGTCATAATTCTATTCCACTAGATTAAGCCTTTCTAGAAAGCTAGATGGCATTTAAAGCATACAGGAAGAAAATCTTTTCTCCCTGTAGAGGCTCCTGTGACAGTTTAGTCAGCTGGTGGGCTGCTGGTCTGTCTGCTCTTGATTAAGGGCCCTGGTCATCCCTAGCTCATGAAAGGATCATACCAATTCACTTTATAATATGTGTTAGTTGCTTCAGCCATAACCCCTGGGCTCCCATCTAGAAGGAGGCCTGTGGGTTGTAAATTACCTTGCTCACCCTGGGCCTCTAGCTTCCACCTTCTCCTGAGAAAGGTCTGTTGGTGGAGAGCTGCTTTGGTTTAGTTGCCATTCTGTAGGCCTGGGAACACGCTGGCATGTACCCCTTCAGGACCCCTCCATACCCTGATGTATGGAGTGCCTTTGTAATGTCCTCTTACTGGAAACTCACAGTTTTCTACAGTCCTGTCTTGTTATTTAGCCAACTGGCAAGTGCCTCTAGTCTCTCCATGCCCTTCATCCTGAACATTAGCTTTTTGTGCTACCCAGGAAGCTATCTGACAGTGGGGATCACACTGATGCTGAAGGAGGAGGCAACATCAGTCCCTATGTGACTGAACCATGGCCTTACTTCTTGTAGAGTAGAATTAGAGGATGTGGAGTATTTCTCAGAAAAGTGACACCTCTGTCTAGAGATACTTTTATCTAGTCTCCCATTTTCTTTTGCTAGTTCCACATTCTGAAATACATTTCCAGGGAGGCAAAATAGTGCCAGATTGTGTTGACTATAGGTATGAAAATTTCAAGGATGACAGTAGAAATCACAGTAAAATTAAGATGCTTTGTGTTTGTTTAAGAAGACAGATACCAACTGACTGATCAACTATCATTAGGACCCCTCTGCTAATCTCCTATCATTATGAGATTCCTATGCTCTAGTAAACAAGAAATACGTTGGTTAGACCACTGTCCAGCTCCCAGCAGAATTGATTTCTCCTTCCTCCATCAACCCAGAATAATTTGTAGCATTGAATCATAGTTACTCTGCAACCACATATTCTGTAACCACTGTCCCCTACTATATTATGATTTTGAAACTTTACTCAATAATTTTTCCTGAACTACCAGCATCAAGCACAGATATAGGCACAAAAAGGTACTTGGTTCTGTTATAAAATACACCTGCCATATGGTAGATACTGTACATTGGGAGAGGAATGAGACATGGCCCCTGTCCTCAGGGTGCTTATGGTTTAGTGGCAGAAAAACATTTCAATATAATATTCACTTTAATATAGTATGTTAGAGACACACAGGACATACCACAAGTGCACATTAGGGGTGCACTTAGCCCAAAGTGGAGATTCAAGGAAGATTGCCTTAAAGGAGATGGCACATGAGCTGAACCTTGAAGTCCTGTTTAGGATTTGAAGGAGGGGAAAGACAGGGGGAGAACTTTCTAGGCAGAGGGAAAATGTAATCAAAGGTACTAAGCACCGTGAAGTATGCAAGTAATTAGAAGGAGTCTGAATTACTAAAGTACACATTTCCAGGCATGAATTAAAAAGATGGAGCTTAGAAGGTCTGTTAAAGATTGGAAATTTGTCCTATCACTGGTGGGGGAGCTATTTAAGAATTGAAAGCCATGGATTATTCATTTATTATTCAGAGTCTACATGTGAATCTGATAGAAAATTATCCAGAGATCTTATCTGAAAGTCTGAAATGACAGCTTATGGGAATTAGGATATCAACTATTGATATATACACACAGATGCACACATGCTTGTACAGTGATGCTTTCTGAGACTCTTAGGATTGTGGACCAAGATTTATGTACAAGGATATTGGTAGAGCATTATTTATAAATTGTGAAACACCAGAAACCCATTTTAATGCCCAGTGGCAGGGAATGGTTACATGAGCCAAGGCACCTCCATACAGTGGAGAAGTAGGCTGTCATTTAGAAGTCATACTTCAGAAAAGTGGATGAAAGTATGGAAAATGCCCATGAAATACAACCTGAACAGAGCATGATACAAAATGGCAAATATATTATTGTTCCAATTTGAAGAGACACACATATGTGCTCAAACACACACACAAAGGAAATTCTAACCCTTGGGTCAAGGTGGTCAGATTACAGAAGGTTTTTTCTCTTTCTTTTCATTCTTCAGTGTTCTTTAAATTTTTCTGTTGTGAACATACTACATATATTCGATCAAAGTAGTGCTAAATATTATTTGACATAAATGATATAAGTAATAGAAATGGAAAAAAGCTCCCCATAGGTCTAAAGACCTATCTTTTCTCATCATTAATTTTCTTTCTTTTTTTTATTGGTCATATTTAGTGAATTCATGAGAGGCAAGGATGACTTGGAGAGGCTTTTATGAAGATCAACAGAGTCATTTAAAGGGCTGGGGCATCGTGCTTGTTAGGGGTGCTTAAGAGAACAAGAATAGTGTGGAAGCAAACCTACAGGGATGGAATATGACCAGGTAGCACCTGGAAGATACTCGGTGGGAAGACTGAAGACCGAAAAACAGAAGACTGAATTGCAGCTGGAGGGCATTAGGATCGCGAAATTGCCAACACTATTGATAGTGCAGTTGTTAAGCTCTGAGGTGGTTCACCAAGAAGTGATTAGGTACTGAGCTACATGGGTTGATATTAAGTCTAGACTGACTTAAAGGCAGGAAGATAGATGAAATGACCTCATGCAATCTTTTTCAGACAAAATCCTACCATTTCATACTTGAACAGGATATAAAAATGATGGTAACATCTTTTTTAAAGGAGAGCAAGCAATTAGAACTGAATGGGAGCTGGGAGCCATTTATATGTTCATTCCTATTTTCTGCTATCCCCATTGGTAAGAGATTTGGGCATAATCGGAACAATCAAGTATTATCTATTATCAGCATGTAATAATGATAAATCAAATTTCTTTTTTTACTATAGAGCCACAAATAAACCTCTAAAGTTTCTTTCCAGATTAGTCTGTTACAAGCTCTTAAAATATACCATCCCCAAGGACTTCTAAGTGACAGGGATCCTGCAAATGGTGAATCTTGAAACTGGAGCCCTAGGAGGTTGGCTTAGGCCCAGGGACCCATTTAGCTGATGCTATGTTCTGAAATCACCCTGATTATAAAGCAAAGCTTCTAAGCACTGAATCTCATGCAAGCTCAATGACCTGACTCTGCAAAGTTAACAGAAACCCAGGAAGCCTGTTGCAGCCCTGTGAGTTATTGCTGTTGTTCAGCTAGGGAATTGTTACTGTAGGTTATGGGTCTCTGTGCCCCAGACAAAAACACTGAGCCCAAAGGTAGTGCTGATCCGCGAGGAGGGGAAAAGGGCAGGTTCCCCTAAAGCGCTTGAGGATAAGAACCCTTCTACTGTAGCCTCAGGAGCAGTGAGAAGGTTCCCCTTTCTTCTGGGGGATTTCTGGTGAAGATTAATGGAGACCTGAAATCTCTGTAACATGGAAAAGGGCATTCTTTAATTCTATGATAAGTGCTAAAGAGTGCTGTGCTAACACTCTTGAGAGAAGGAGTAGGGTGATGGCATAACACAGCCATACTGAGGTAAATGTGTATGCAGGGGGCTCTCAGGGGTAGGCCCCTGAGATAGAGGCTATGCTCTCTCTTCAGTGATGGAGGTTCAGAAGAGAAGCAGGGAGAGGCACTAGGAGGGTTTGGTGGATCTATCCCTTTCCAACCTTGGCCCCAGGGCACCATATCAGAATCTGAGTGCACATGGCACATGCTCTTTATATTCAAAAATTATGAGGCAGTATCAACCCTTGTTGAACATACAAGTATGCCCGACACTGTATACATCTTCTATCATCTGGTCCTTACAAAGTGGCTATTATTCCCACAGAAAACTGCAGCTCAGAGAGATTAAATTGCTTATTCAAGGTTTTAGAATAAAATAGAATCTAGAAAGAAATCCAGATTGGGTATGGGGTATGGCCTCAGCTTCCAACTTAGATTTATAACATCCCCAAATGAGACACTAGAAATAACAATCCTGTATATGTTAAAAGTGTTAATTTTTCAAACATAATCATTTAGAGTAGTTCAAAGGTTTTGTGACCTCTGTCATTTCTGTTGTCTCTATTGTACCAAGAACCTTAGTAAAATGGAACTGTACTGAGCGTCCCTGGACCTTTGAGAAGCCCATTCTCTGTTGCTTCAGAGTAATCACCATTAAATTAATAAATGATCTCTCTGAACGCATATTTATCTTGTCATTCACTTACTTAAACTCCTGAAATAGCTTCCATTTTCTTCAATTTAAAGGTCACATTCCTTAGTTTTGTCTTGAATAGTCTGAGCCCACCTGACCTGCCCCATCACCTCTCCTGCTACTTTACCTCACACACCCACTGACAGGCCTGCCTAACTTCTGACTGGCTAGTCACCAGATGTATCCTGTTCCTTGGCAACTCCATTATCTGACAATTTTGGCCCACCTGCCTGAAATCTCTCTTCCTATTTTTCCACCTGGATAACTGCCTCTCCTCCTCTAGAATATCTGTTTAAGGTAGGGAAGGGGATGTGGGGCTCAGTTTAAAGGCAGTGATGTAAGGTTTAACTACATACAGCTAAACTACCGTTCAAAACATACAAAACCATCCCAAAGTAGATGAAACGTGATTTTGTTTATACAATCTTGCACGTAAATATGTATGTGAAAAATATGTATCATTAAATACTAGAATCAAATTCAGAGCAATGCAGTAAAAGCTAAAGCTGTAAGAAGCAGGAAACAGATCTCATGAGGGTATCACAGTTGCAATTCTACCTTCTAATGATTCCCTAACTCTGGGACTCCCTGAGTCTTCCTAGTTGCCTGAGTGATAAAAACTGTAAGTTGTCTCTGTCTGTCTCTTTTCAATTCAGTTGCACCCTATAATGCTAACTCTCTATAGCCCAATAGTCTGTGAATCTTTTCCTGACCCTCTTAAACAATATCAGCCTCATAGAATTCCATTCATATCACTACTATAGCACCCATTGATCTTTGTCATAATTATCTAAGTATCTGCTCTCCCAAATAGACTGTAAACTCCTCCAGTGTGTGAACCATATAATCTTTGTTACTCTACCCTTAGGACATAGGACAGCTCCTAGCAAAGATTGGACCAGTGTTTCTCAAATCATATTCCATAGATCAGCACTGAAATTACCCAGGGCTCCTCTTAAAATGCAAATTCATAAAAGAGAAATAGCCATTTAAATTTAATTTTGACTTAAGGTTGTGATTAAGCACTTCTTGGGTGAGAATGAGGAATCCCTCTTATCAAGGCACTTGCCAGGTGATACTGATGCAAATGTAAGCATGGCCCCTTTTCTGATGTCTTCTCTTCTTACTTCCTTGTCCTCCATAGATGTGACCTCTCCTGTTGCTGCATGGTAAGATATGGGAAGGTATGTAACCTAGATGCAGAGGTGTTTTGCTGGCACTGGCAGGGGACACCTGGGAGGGAGCTGGAAGATGGCTTGAATTTTCCACAGAGGTTTTGCACCTGTGTCTGTGCACCTGCATTTAAGTTTCTACAAAACTGAGAAGTGGTAGTAGTGCTCTGTGACTCCTCAGGACTTATGCCATCCTTTAAAAACTGAATTGCAGCAAAACAAGGAGGGAAACTCATCTTAACTCAGTCTGATTGGTCTGTGGTTGAACACATCACTTTTGCTACTTATGGTTCAGACAGTCAGCCTGCATGACATTCAATCAAATGTTTATTGGACACTTTTGGGAAAACTTGTCCTTGCTTCTACAAGAGAGGCTCTTTTCCTGGTTGCGAGCAAGGAAACATGTGGCTCTGACTGCTGTTGACAACTTTCTTATGACTGTGAGGAGACTCTAGCCTTAGCAAATGATCTGCAGAAACAGAGTACGGTGATGGGAAGAATCTGGGCTCTTGGTGACTTTTTAAAAATTGTGGCAAAATACACAGAATGTAAAACTTATATTAACTATTTTTAAGTGTACAGTTCAGTGGCATTAAGTACATATATGTTGTTGTGCAATCATCACTGCCACACGTCTCCAGAAATTTTCCATCTTCCCAAACTGAAACTCTGTATTTATGACATTTTAAGTCCCCATCAGTCTCCCTCATCCCAGACCTTGGCAACCAGCATTCTGCTTTCTGTCTCTGTGAATTTGACTACTTTAGGTACCTCATGTAAAAGGAATCATGAATACTTGTCCTTTTTGTGACTGGCTTATTTCACTTAGCATAATGTCCTCAAGGTTCATCCGTGCTGTAGCATGTGTCAGAATTTCCGTCCTTTTACTAAGGCTGAATAATATGCTATTGTTTGTATACACCACCTTTTGTTTCTTCATTTATCTGTTGATTGACATTTGAATTGTTTCTAACTTTTGGCTATTGTGAAAAATACTGCTATGAACATTGATGTACAGATATCTATTCAAGTCCCTGATTTCAACTCTATTGGGCAAATACCAAGAACCTGAATTGGTGGATCATATGGTAATTCTATGTTTAATTTTTTGAGGGCTCACCATGTTGTTTTCCATAGCACCTGCACGATTTTACATTCCCACCAGTAAAGAATAAGGGCTCCATTTTCTACACATCTCCACCAACACCGGTTATTTTCTGTTTTTTGTTTTGCTTTGTTTTCCCTTCTTAATTGTAGCCGTCCTAATGGATGTGAAGTGGTATCTTACTGTGGTTTTGATTTTGCATTTCCCTGATGACGAGTGATGTTGAGCACTTTTTCATGTGCTTATTGACCATTTGTTTATCTTCCATGGATACATGTTTATTCAAGTTCTTCGCCCCATTTTTAATCAGGTGGTTGGTTTTTTTATTGCTGAACTATACTTGATGACACTTTTAAACTTCTGAATTAACCAGCCCTGAAGCCTGCTCTGACTTTGTACTCAATGAGATAAAATGTAGTAAACTCTATGGTAGACAGAATAATGACCTGTCAAAAATGCCCATGTCCTTATCCTTGTAATCTGTGAATATGTTTGCTTACATGGAAATGGAACTTGGCAGGTGTGATTAAAGATCTTGAGATGGAAAGATTGTCATGGATTATCTGGGTGATCTCAGTGTAATCACAGAGGTCCTCATGACAGGGAGGCAGCAGCAGAGATAGAGAATAAGGCGTGACAATGGAAGAAAGGTCAGGGTGATGTGCAGCCATGAGCCAACGAGTGTGGGCAGCCTCTAGAAACTAAAAAATGTAAGGAGTAGATTTTCTCCTAAATCTTCCAGAAGGAACGTTATGTCTGTTAATACCTTGATGTTTAGTTCAACAAAATCCATTTCAGACTTCTGACCTCCATAACTGTAAGGTAACAAATTTGTGTTGTTTGAAGCAAATCTGTTACAGCAGCAATAGGAAATTAATACACTACCTTGTTGTTTAAGTCAGAGCAGGCTTCAGGGTTGGTTGATTCAACAGTTTAAAAGTGTCGAGTACAACCTAACAATAAAAACTAAATCATGTGATTAAAAGGGGGGCAAAGGTTTTCTGTTATTTAAAGCCAACAGTATCTTAATTGGTACACTAGGTAAACCAATAGTAGAACAGCCAATCCAGAAATTTCTGTGACGTCAAATTACATAACAACCATGTTTACGGAAGTTGATAATAAGCAGTCAATGCACGACAGGGGACTGACTAAGAAAAGAAATTCTGATATACATTATGGTTAGGGAACAACTGGAATTGCATTGAAATGTTTGATTAATGAATGAATGAGATTTTTTTTTTGCTTTAATTTGATTATTGCTGTTTATCATTTCCTCCCTGGTTTAATGATTCTGTGGAATGGCCTGCAGGGTCTGTGAATTCCTCACCAGACTCTGGTTGGGCGTGTGTTTGAGGATGAATATGCATAGGAGTTGATTGTTGCCCCAGAGATTTGTCTTATAAACTCAGACTCTTTGGCAAACTCTATCTTGCCTCCCTCTCAGGGACCTTTTCCTTCCTTGTTATTTGTTGTTTGATCACTAGGCTGAGCTAAGTGCCTAAACAACACATCTTTCTCATTAGGTTCCAGAGGAAAGAGGCCTAGTCCACTTACATTGGACCCCAAACCCCCAAAGCACTAATGAAGACTACAGGGTGTAACTTCCCTAGGCCCATGTCCTGATTCCATTTTGGATGAACAGATGTTTTTGCCTTAAAACAAATAAACCTGAAAACCAAAACAGACAAGCTTATTTCTCTTCCCCTCCTGATATACAGGGTTTATGTTAAAACTGGGTTTCCTGCCTTTGCTCTCAGATGAGAGTTGGTAATTACCGGGCAGTGCTGAGAAGATCATTAAAGACCCTGTAGATTACTTTGAATGGAAAGAAACAATATCTGGAAAACATATATGCAATCCCTGTGCTGAGAAGTAAAACTGTTTCCTGGAATAAACTTTCCCACTAATCAGGGGTCTATCACCCCTTGATGAGCTCCAAACAACTGGAGATACAATCACTGTATTTCTAGGTGGCCCAGTGATCCATGTTGTGGATTCTTCAGACATGTGGCTTCTCCCCAAACCACCCCCCCTATGCTGCTGCATTTTTGGACTTATCATAGCAGGTCAGCAACCCTACTAAAGCAAAATATTGTCCTTGACAACTGCCATTTAGATCTCAAGAATCATAAGAAATTGGATATTTCTGTGAAAACAGGTCTCCAATGAACTGTTAGACTCCAAGCTTCAAGGCTCAAGTGGTAACCATTGAAGCTTGGAGGTAGATGTGCCCTATCTCATGTCCTTTGCACATGAACTTCAGATGTAGAATTTAACTTTCAGCTTGTGCTTAGGAGGACAGACTTGAGTTCAAATCTTGACTCTCTCCAAATACTAGCTGGAGGTAATTTTGAGGTACTTTAACCATTCCAAGCCTCAATTTTATTATCAATGAGATGGGTACAGTACATCATAGGTTTTTTTATGAGCATTAAATAAGATCATGTATGTACAACTGATCAGTAAATGCTAAGATAATTAGAAAATGTTTGTAGTAGCTACATGGGGGACAAGTTTTTGCCCTATGATTCTCTAGACTTAACTGGTGAAATCATAATTCTTCACTGGAACCTTACAATAAACTCTTGATAAACAATTTTGGAACTGGAGCTTAACTTCTACAACCAGAGAGCACAGATCTTGTTCTATAGTATTTTACCATCTTATTCTTCTAATTGTGACTTAAGAAATTATTTTAGAGGGCAAACAGCTTTTCTACACCAAAGTAAGTGTTACATCTAACAAGTATTAGGTTAGATTACTATTTAGCATAGAAAATCACTAATCCTACCGCCCATTTTTGTCAAACATTCCATTCCATTCCAATTGTGTTCTCCCAAAGACCCCCCAGGGCTAACTTGTAGGCTGAACAGGTAGCCCCTTCCTCTTCCATTGTTCCTGTGTGGTGTCATATTACCTTCTTCTCATGGGAATATTAAGGCTCAGTGGTAACACTGAGACTCTTGTCTCAGCTTGAACTGCAGATCATAGAAAGCAAGGTTAAGGTCTGTTCCATTCCGATTCCAGGGTGGAACATGAGTATCAGTTTCCTAATCACAAAGAGGTGCATGGGGTCTTATAAATGATCGATAACAACCTGTAAAGCACCTACAGCTCAGAAAGGACACTGAGTGGCAAAACGATTGGTCTCATCATCACCCACTAAGATGGTACTGGGTGCCTTAAATCACTATCACATCTCATCCCCTGTGTCTTTCTAGCATCGCTTCTCCTCAACTCAGTAGTTAGAAAGGAATACAAGCACATATATGTTGCTCAGGTGAATGAAGAGTAGCAAAAAGAGAAAGACACAAACTCTCCTATTTTGGATATTGTTTGACCTATTTGTAACAGAGGCCCAACTGACAATAGCTTAAATAAATAGAAGTTTATTTTTCTCTCATATTAGTATGGAGGTAGGCAGTCCAGGCTATACTATTCCATAGTACTGCTTAAAGATATGGAAGATCTTTAATCACACCTATACTGTTCCATATCCACTGCTCTGGATGCTTCCCAGGGATCCAGACTCCTATCCTGTGGCTCAACTAATCCAAAGTTAGTTCCCCTGTCCATGTGGCTCAAGATGGCTCTCCCTAATGTCCAAGAACCAAACAGCAAAAAGCAGGATAAAGGAAGTAGAAGGAGGAGCTGACCTCTCCCTTTAAGAGTTTGAGGAAGAGGTTTTCCATGTCTCTTCTAGCTGCATCCCACTGGCAATTGCTTAATCACATGGCTACAACTAGTTACAAGTAAGCTTGGAGAATGTACCATTTTTTTATGTTTGGCTTGATTTTTTAAATTTTTTGGTATCATTAATGTACAATTACATGAGCAACATTATGGTTACTAGACTCCCCCTATTATCAAATCCCCATCACATACCCCATTACAGTCACTGTCCATCAGCATAGTAACATGCTATAGAGTAACTACCTGTCTTCTCTGTGCTATACTGCTGTCTCTGTGCCTGACCCACTACATTATGTGTGCTAATTGTAATGCCCCTTTTTCCCCTTATCCCTCCCTTCCCACCCATCCTCCCCAGTCCCTTTCCCTTTGGTAACTGTTAGTCCATTCTTGGGTTCTGTGAGTCTACTTCTGCTTTGTTCCTTCAATTTTTTCTTTGTTCTTATACTACACAGCTGAGTGAAATCATTTGGTACTTGTCTTTCTCTGTCTGGCTTATTTCACTGAGCATAATACCCTCTAGCTCCATCCATGTTGTTGTAAATGGCAGGATTTCTTTTTTATGGCTGAATAACATTCCATTGTGTATATGTACCACATCATCTTTATCCATTCATTTACTGATGGACACTTAGGTTGCTTCCATTTCTTGACTATTGTAAACAGTGCTGCAAACATAGGAGTGCATATATCTTTATCGAACTGGGTTACTTCATTCTTAGGGTAAATTCCTAGGAGTGGAATTCCTGGGTCAAATAGTATTTCTATTTTGAGTTTTCTGAGGAACCTCCATACTGCTTTCCACAATTAGAACTAGTTTACATTCCCACATCCTTGCCAACATTTGTTGTTTGTCTTTTGGATGGTGGCCATCCTAACCTGTGTGAGGTGACATCTCATTGTGGTTTTAATTTGTATTTCTCTGATGATTAGTGATGTGGAGCATCTTTTCATGTGCCAGTTGGCCACCTGAATTTCTTCTTTGGAGAACTGTCTGTTCAGATCCTCTGCCCATTTTTTAATTGGATTGTTTGCTTTTTGTTTGTTGAGGTGCATGAACTCTTTATGTATTTTAGATGTCAACTCCTTATCAGATATGTCATTTATTAATATGTTCTCCCACACTATAGGATGCATTTTTGTTCTACTGATGGTATCCTTTGCTTTACAGAAGTTCTTTAGTTTGATATAGTCTCACTTGTTCATTTTTGCTTTTGTTTCCCTTGCCCAGGGAGATATGTTCATGAAGAAGTTGCTCATGTTTACGTCCAAGAGATTTCTGCCTATGTTTTTCTGTAAGAGTTTTAGGGTTTCATGACTTACATTCAGGTCTTTGATCCATTTTGAGTTTATTTTTGTGTATAGGGTTAGACAATAATCCAGTTTCATTCTCTTAGATGAAGCTGTCCAGTTTTGCCAACACCAGCTGTTGAAGAGGCTGTCATTTCCCCATTGTATGTCCATGGCTCATTTATCGTATATTAATTGAACATGTATGCTTGAGTTTGTATCTGGACTCTCTATTCAGTTCCATTGATTGGTTGGGTCTTTTCTTGTGCCAGTACCAAATTGTCTTGATTACCGTGGCTTTGTAGTAGAGCTTGAAGATGGGGAGCGAGATCCCCCCTGCTTTCTTCCCATTATTGGTTTGACTATTTGGTGTCTTTGGTGGTTCCATATGAATTTAGAACTATGTGTTTCAGTTCATTGAAGAATGCTGTTGGTATTTTGATAGGCATTGCATTGAATCTGTAGATTGCTTTAGGTAGGATGGCCATTTTGACAATATTAATTCTTCCTAGCCTAGAGCATGGAATGAATTTCCATTTATTAGCATCCTCTTTAATTTATGTCAAGAGTGCCTTATAGTTTTCAGAGTATATTCCTTTCACTTCCTTGATTAGGCTTATTCCTAGGTATTTTATTCTTGTTAATGCAATTGTGAATGGAATTGTTTTCCTGATTTCTCTTTCTGCTAGTTCATTAATGGCGTAGGAATGCAACATATTTCCTTGTATTAATTTTGTATCCTGCAACATTGCTGAATTCAGATATTAGTTCTAGTAGTTTTGGAGTGGATCCTTTATGGTTTGTTATGTACAATATCATGTCATCTGGAAACAGGGACAGTTTAACTTCTTCCTTGCCAACCTGTATGCCTTTTATTTCTTTGTGTTGTCTGATTACAGTGGCTAGGACCTCCAGTACTATGTTGAATAAAAGCAGGGAGAGTAAGCATCCTTGTCTTGTTCCCTATCTTAGGGGAAAAGCTTTCAGATTCTCGCTGTTAACTGTAATGTTGGTTGTGGGTTTGTCATACATGGCCTTTATTATGTTGAGGTACTTTCCCTCTGTACCCATTTTGTTGAGAGTGTTTATCATGAATGGATGTTGAATTTTGTCAAATGATTTTTCAGCATCTATGGAGATTATCATGTGGTTTTTGTCCTATTTTTGTACATGTCGTGGATGATGTTGATGGATTTTTGAATGCTTTACCAACTTTGCATCCCTGAGATGCATCCCACTTGATCATGGTTAATATTTTGTTAAGTATTTTTGCATCTATGTTCTTCAGGGATATTGGTCTGTAGTTTTCTTTTTTGTGGTGTCTTTGCATGGTTTCGGTAATAGAGTGATGCTGGCTTCGTCGAATGTGTTTGAGAGTATTCCCTCCCCTCCTCTCTTCTGGAAAACTTAAAAGAAAATGGGTATTATGCCTTCTCTAAATGTCTGATAAAATTCAGCGGTGAATCCATCTGGTATGGTAGTTTTATTCTTGGGTAGTTTTTTGATTACTGATTCAATTTCGTTGCTGGTAATTGGTATGTTTAGATTTTTCTGTTTCTTCCTTGGTCAGTCTTGGAAGGTTGTATTTACTAAGAAGTTGTCCATCTCTTCTAGGTTATCCAGCTTACTAGCATACCGATTTTCATGATATTTTGTAATAATTGCTTGTATTTCTGTGGTGTTCATAGTGATTTTTCCTATTTCATTTCTGATTCTGTTTATGTGTGTAGATTCTCTTTTTCTTTTAATAAGTATGGCTAGGGATTTACCTATTTTCTTTATTTTATCAAAGAACCAGCTCTTGTTTTCACTGATTTTTTCTAGTGTTTTATACTTCTCAGGTTTATTTATTTCTTCTCTGATCTTTATTATGTCCCTCCTTCTGCTGAATTTGGGCCTTATTTGTTCTTCTTTTTCCAGTTTCAAAAGTTGTGACTTTAGACTGTTCATTTGGGATTGTTCTTACTTTTTAAATAGGCATGGAGTGCTATATACTTTCCTCTTATAACTGCCTTCACTGTGTCCCACAGAAGTTGGGGCATTGTGCTGTTGTTGTCATTTGTCTCCATATATTTCTTCATCTCATTTTTAATTTGGTGATTGATCCACTGGTTATTTAGAAGCATTTTGTTAAGCCTCCATGTTTTTGTGAGCCTTTTTTTCTTTGTACAACTTATTTCTCATTTTATACCTTTGTTATCTGTGTACTTGGTTGGTAGAATTTCTAGATTTTTAAATTTACTGAGGCTCTTTCTGTGGCCTAGTATGTGGTCTATGCTGGATAATATTCCATGTACACTCGAGAAGAATGTGTGTCCTTCTACTTTTGGGTGTAGAGTTCTGTACATGTCTATTAGGTCCATCTGTTCTAGTGTGTTGTTCAGTGCCTCTGTGTCCTTACTTATTTTCTGTCTGGTTGACCTGTCCTTTGGAGTGAGTGGTGTGTTGAACTCTCCTAGAATGAATGCATTGCATTCTATTTCCTCCTTTAATTCTGTTAGTATTTGTTTCACATATGTTGGTGCTCCTGTGTTGGGGGCATAGATATTTATAATGGTTATATCCTCTTGTTGGACTGACCCCTTTATCATTATGTAATGGCCTTCTTTATCTCTTTTTTTTTTTTTTTTTTTTTTTTTTAATAATTATTTTTTTATTGAAGGGTAGTTGACACACAGTATTACATTACATGAGTTTCAAGTGTACAACACAGTGGTAGAACATTTATATACATAATTCTAGGTTCCAGCTATCACCCTACCAAGCTGTTACAATATCTTGACTATATTCCTTATGCTATACATTACATCCTGGTTACTAATTTATTTTACCATTGGAAGTCTGTCCTTTTTTTTTTTTTTTTTGTGAGGGCATCTATCATATTTATTGATCAAATGGTTGTTAACGACAATAAAATTCTGTATAGGGGAGTCAATGCTCAATGCACAATCATTATTCCACCCCAAGCCTAATTTTTGTCAGTCTCCAATCTTCTGAGGCATAACAAACAAGTTTTTACATGTAGAACAAATTCTTACATAATGAATAAGTTACATAGTGAACAGTACAAGGGCAGTCATCACAGAAACTTTCGGTTTTGCTCATGCATTATGAACTATAAACAGTCAGTTCAAATATGAATACTCATTTGGTTTTTATACTTGATTTATATGTGGATACCACATTTCTCTCTTTATTATTATTTTTAATAAAATGCTGAAGTGGTAGGTAGATGCAAGATAAAGGTAGAAAACATAGTTTAGTGTTGTAAGAGAGCAAATGTAGATGATCAGGTGTGTGCCTGTAGACTATGTGTTAATCCAAGCTAGACCAGGGCAATAAAACATCCACGTATGCAGAAGATTTCTCTCAGAACGGGGGGGTGAGGTTCTAAGCCTCACCTCTGTTGATCCCCAATTTCTCACCTGATGGCCCCCCTGCGACTGTGCCTGTCTTAGGTTGTTCCTCCCTTGAGGAATCTTACCCGTCTCTGGCTAACCAGTCATCTTCCGGGGCCATACAGGGAAATGTGAAGTTGGTAAGTGAGAGAGAAGCCTTATTGTTTGAAAAGGTTAGCTTTTTACTTCTTTGCATATTTATGCCCTGTGGCTTCTATGCCCAGCATTTGTCTTGACTTCTTTATCTCTTGATAATTTTATTTGTTTAAAGTCTATTTTTTCTGATACAAGTACTGCAACACCTGCTTTTTCCTCCCTATTGTTTGCATGGCATATTTTTTTCCATCCCTTGACTTTTAGTCTGTGTATATCTTTGAGTTTGAGGTGAGTCCCTTCCTTATAGGAAGCATATAGATGGGGACTGATTTTCTTTTTCAATTTTTTATTAAGGTATTATTGATATACATGTTTATGAATGTTTCACATGAAAAAACAGTGTAGTTACTACATTTACCCATATTATCAAGTTCCCACACATACCTCAATGCAGTCACTGTCCATCACTGTAGTAAGATGCCACAGATTCACTATTTGCCTTCTCTGTGCTACAGTTTTCCCCATGATTCCCCACACCAAGATAGAAGGAAACATGTAGGTCTCTTTAACATTTTTTCCTAAAGCCAGAGCACATACGAGGAAGCCATTTCCTTTTTCGTTTTATCCTACTCTCACTCTGGCCCTTCTAGCTCTCCAGAATCAAAGATGCTTTCTAAATAGAGGGGACTTCCAGTACAAAGAGTCAGAGACTCCACCCAAACCGCCAAAGGTCCTTAACTTCAGAAAGGTATACCTAAAGGGATTTCCAGACTCCTAGTCCATCTATTTTTCCTAGATTCAGAATACTTATATTCTGAAAATCACAGATTTTATCCTCTCTGTGTCTTGTGATATTAAAATCTGAGCAAAAACAGCTTGGGTATAGAAAGTCACAGCAGTTCTGTATTAATAGCCCAGTGGCATTCCGCCAGGGCAATTTTGCCTCCAAGCAGGCATTTGGCAGTGTCTAAAGACATATTTGGCTGTCACGAATGGAGGTGGGGAGTTATTGACATCTAACTGGTAAAGGCCAAGGATGCTTCTAGACATCTTGGAATACCCTTAACAGCCCCCCACAACAAAGAGTTATTTGATCCCAAATGTCAGTAGGGCTATGGTAGAGAAACCCTGCACTGCACAATAAAGTGCATGGTAGATGTGGCAGGAGATGAAGCTGAGAGGACATCAAGGGCAAGGTATAGGAATGACCTTGTAAACTACATTAAGGAACTTAGATGTTATCCTGTAGGGATAGAAGCCACTGAAGAATTTTAAGCAGAGGAATAACATGATCAGAATTTCAGTTTGGGTAGGTCAATGCTGTTTTAAATTTGAAGAAGACAAAAGCAGTAGGGAGGCCAGGTTGGAGGCTGTGTGTAGTCCTTGAAGGAGAATAAAAGGATCTAAACCTGAGCAGTAGTAGTGGACATAAAAAAGAGAAAACAGATTCAATAAACATTTGGGAGGTAGAAACTGGAAAGTTTAGTGATTAATTGAATTTGGGGGTGTACTAGTTTTCTGCCACTGTGTAATAAATTACCACAAATGTAGCAGTTTAAAACAATATCCCTTTATTATCTCATAGTTCTGCAAGTCAGAGTTAAAGCAGACTTGACTGGGTTCTCTGCTTAAGGTCTCACAAAGCTAAAGTGAAGGTGCCAGATGAGCTACCCTCTTATCTAGAGGCTCTGGGAATGAATCAATTTCCAGGCTCATTCAGGTTTTTGACCAAGTTCAGTTCCTTGGACCTGCAAGTCTGAGGTCTGTATGTCCTTGCTGATTGTCAGCCGCGAGCACATTTCAGCTTCTAAAGACTCCCCACATCCTTTGTACATGGCTCTCTTCATCTTCAAGCCAACAAAGCTACATCAAATCCTTCTCATGCTTAGAATCCAACTTCCCCTTCTGCCACCAGCCAGAGCAAACTCTGTTTCTAAAGGGCTCATGTGATTAGATTGCTCTTGCCTGGATGATCTCCCATTTGATTAACCCAAGGTCAACTGATTATTAACCTTTATTACATCTGAAAATTCCCCTTTTGCTGTGTAATGTAACAAATTCATAGGAATGACTTATCCTATTCATGGGTTCCTATTATACTCAAGGGAAGAAGATTATATAAGGGCAAGAGTTATTCTTAGTATTCCACCTACCACAAAGGAAGGAGGGCAAGGATTCAGGTGACTGAGGTTTATGGATGAAGTATTGGTGAGTGGTAGGGCCATTCACTAAGGTGGGGAAGTCCATCTCCAGAAGCCGATTTTGGACATATTGAACTTGGGGCATCTTGCTACATCTGAATGAAGTCTCCATATAGTAGTGGTATATATGGGTCTGGAACTCAGGAGAGAGGTCTGGGATGGAGATAGGAGTAATCTGCAAATAATAGCAGTTAAAGTAGATAAGCTCACCAGGGGTTCTTATATGTTGCTACAGGAAGAGACCATGGATCTTATTTGCATTAAAGGGATGGGCAGGAGGAGGAGCCCAGGAATTGTTAGTGAGAACTATGGGGAACAAGATGAAGATGTGTCCAGAGAGACTAAGAGAATAGTATTGATGCAGGAATGTGCAGCTGTGTCAAATGCAGCAGACAAGGTCTGTTTCAGATGAAAATTTTGCACTTTATACTAGTCAAATACAGGTTATTTGAAGAGTAATTATCGCTGGGAACAGATCAGAGAGCAGGGGCTGGCTCAGGAAGACTCTCAGAGGCAGCTAGGCAGATGGAATCATGATTGTGTCAGGCTATGTGATTTGATGGTTCTTGGCAGCTCCACATGTTCTGAATCTTTCATAACTTACCTGTCGAGTGTCTAATTTCCTACAGCCTTACTCTCTGCTGGCTCTCATGTTATATATACATGGTTGCTAAAATGCCCTTCTGATACAATATATGTCATCTATGTATTTTAATAGGCTGAGTTAGCCCTTTGTTCAATTCTGTTCTGCCCTACCTTTTAACTTAAAGCTCTATCGCCAGATAAGGCAGACCTGATTTTCTCAAAGCCTTGATCACAGCTCATGGATTCAGTTGGTAAAACTCTAACAAATGAGTCCTCACTATAGTATTAACTTTTATCAGTTTAGAGCACATTTCCCAAGTTGTGTTACATGTAATTCTAGTCTGATCAGATGTTCTTTGGTCAAATAAATTTAGTAGCATCACATAGTATATTTCCCTCTTGGACAAAGACTCCAATAAACCCTCTGTAAAGAAACCTGCTTGACTTTTTTGTTTAGTTTTCAGTGTTCCCTAAATTTGTTTGAACACTAAATCTTTTTTTTTAAATAAAAACAAACTATGACCATATGGCAGAATGCACTTTGGGAAACATTCGCCTCTGCCTCAAGTATTTATTTGTATTATAATTGGAGAACCTCAAAAAGAAAAAAAAACCTTCAAGGCCCAAAGGAATAATTAAATGGAAAGAAAACAGGCACCCTTACATTTTGACAAAGGTGATTTTTACTGGGGCAAGAGGGCCTTTGTAGATAAGAGTATTATCAATGATCACAAAGGTAACACCTATCCACCCATGGTCATGATAGGGCTTAAGAGCATTCACCTCTTATACAGCTCTAAATGAAAAAGAAGAAACTGAGCAAAATGAGACATTTGTCTAGAAGATGTTTCAAGAGTCCCCCAAAGTTATAGATTAGCAGAATCCTTTTGGTCATAGGCATTAAAGTTGGGCTTCTCTAACCACAGTGGTAAAGCAGTAACAAGGTCAATCCCATTGCCAAGTTTAGAACTTTCACAATAGATTTAGTCCTACATAAATCAGCCCTTCTTCCACTACTCCATGCTGCAGAGTCTCAATGGAAGAATCAGAGACAGGCTTACTAGACTTAACTGCCATAAGTAGTATTTGCCATTTAAGTAGACTCTACACTTTTTTTGCACCAAGTCCATGCTTCTCCAGATGGCAACAATTTGCCGGACACTAGGGCTCTGAGTGGCTCACCCAGAATGATAATATCCCTTAAAAGAGCTTTGGGACCAGGGACCAGTATCTCCAAGTCTCTTTGTGTCTGCATAAGCACACCTGTGTCCCTGTTTCTTCTAAGTATTTGCTGCCTCATGTGATGAAGTTATATATCAGTATTTATATGTCAGGACATTTCT
The DNA here is from genome assembly GCF_030020395.1 of Manis pentadactyla. Classification (NCBI taxonomy): domain Eukaryota; kingdom Metazoa; phylum Chordata; class Mammalia; order Pholidota; family Manidae; genus Manis; species Manis pentadactyla. Next base: position 7,205,872 of record NC_080039.1, on the reverse strand, counting down.
GGTCTTACTCACAACAGACATTACAGCCTTGATAAAAAGCTTCCCTCTGGCAGTCTTTGCCTCCGCAGTTTATTTAATATGGCAGCTGATAGGTGAACTTCCTCTTGCTGTTTGCAAAGAGGATAGAGCCTTGCCTTGCTTTGAGCTTCAAGTGTTTTGTTTGTCACCTGCTGGGAAGTGATGTTTTTGCTTTCCCAGGGATGCCACTGATTAAAAGAAGTGGGGGTTCTCTAGCAGGCTATCCTACCCTTTAGATTTCAGATCTTTAGGCATAGTCGACACACACACACACACACACACACACACACACACACACACACCTCTTTCCTGAGTGAGCTCATGGGAGCTAAGCAGTGAATAAGAATGCTGTAACTGAGGATTCAGTCCAAGAGAGAGCTAGCTTCTTAGACCTCCCAACTAATAACTGAGAAGTACCATACAATTCTTCTCGTAGGTTAGTTCTACCATATTCTACCCACTGTACAAAGCATGACAAAACACTGCCAACACTCAGCATTTTACTCCGACATAGTGTCATAGTTGGAAATAGTTATCTGTTTCCACAGCATTTTCAAGGTGGGATTTCTTGGACTGATGAATGGCATCATTCACTTCCAGGCTGGAACTGCTTCTGTCATTTAGCCTGTGGTCCTGCAGATGGCAGCTGAAAGAAAGGGGGTTTGGAAGTTGATTAGCAATGAAATAAATCACTGCAGTTAATCCAGAGAAATCAGGTTTGGGGCTGGTTTTAATCCATATCAATTTTAATGTTAGTTAATATAGATACCTCTATGTCAACCCCAACCATGATGTTCCTTAGCAACAGCCACTCCACCCTGGAATGGGGTTCTTAACTGCACCACTGCTATTACATTGGCTGCTGAAGAGTTTGTTGGGTAAAGATTTACCACTAAGCCCCACTTGGAAGCTGGTGGTGGCTGGACTTGGGCATGAACTGATATAGAAGGTGAGAGTTCAGAGGGGCACTGAAGGATCTGAAAACCACCCTTGTTTTTGGAGGCTCCTCAAAATGGGACTAGGGCTAAGACTCAGTCCAGAGGAAATTTCCATCCCCCCACACCCCCACAATTGGCTTAACAGTCCTGGCTCTGGTTTAGTTCACTGAGTGGTATGGAGTTTAACTACTCCTCAGGGACCTTGTCAAGACCTTGAGGTCAGATTGAGCAATCTCCCTCCCTCCTTTATGTGTCCATCTCCCCAGCTAAATGTGGCTTTCAAGGATGAGATTATCTGCTCCATACTGCCCTTCCCCTTGTCAAGTCATAGCCTGAAGTAGAACAGAATGGTGTGGGGTTGCTGGGTTTGTGTGTGTAACACATGCAGCATAAATGCAAAGATACAGACCCTGGAAATCTTCACACAAAAGGCAGAGCTAGTGGGGATATAAAGCAAGATCAATCAGAGTGAAATATAATTAGAAAGAATTAAGGTTGGTCAGAGTTTGTAGTGTCTAGGAAACTTAACTTTGGAATACAAAGGACAACCGGATTTTCCATTACTCACAATATAATAGATCACGGGTCAGCAATCTATAGGTTTAAAAAAGGAAGAAAAATATGCAACAGAGACCATATGGGACCACAAAGCCCAACATATTTAGTATATGGCCTGTGTTAGCCAGAGTTCTTCAGAGAATCAGAACCAACAGCATGTGTGTGTGTGTGTGTGTGTGTGTACGTAAAGAGATTGTTTTGAAGAATTGGCCCCAGAGTGTGTGTGTGTGTGTGTGTGTGTGTGTATGTGTATGTAAAGAGATTGTTTTGAAGAATTGGCCCCAGTGATCATGGGATCTGGAAAATTTGAGATATGCAGGGTAGGCTGGCAGATAAGGACCCAGCAAAGAGCTGATGTTTCGATCTGGACTCTGAAGGCGTAGCCCTTTACAGAAAATGTTTGTGAACCCCTGCAGTAGAGGAAGGAATAATGGAAAAGAAGCTTGGGCAAGGGACCTAGAGAATCTTGCTCAGCCACTAAAGAGGTAGATAATCTACAGTAAACCACTGTCTATCACTGGATTTCAGTTTCTACTTTTGTAGAATAGATTACCCCCAAAAGTTCCTTCCACAAAGCAAACATTCTATGAACTTTAGTCCTTCCTATATTTAGACTTCTATAACTCTAGAACTTAAATCTGGAAGGTCTCACACAGACAAGCATAAACATATTCTTGTTAATGTCTAGAAATGACTCCACACTGACAAGGACCTCAGACATCAGTAAATTTTAATTATCTATAACATACAGAATAAACAAAGCACCCAAACTTTACAATTAATTAGTGGTTTTCTTAATAACAGATTCTGTTAAGAATAACTGACTGTGATAGTCCTCTGTAATCATGAAATAAGAGAAACATCTGTTATTTGTAGAATATTGTATAAGGCACTTTGGGATACTCTATACAGCACCAGAAAAGAGAGTATCTAGTCTTGAAATACTTATGTCTAGTTAGAAAGACATGCTCCACATGTAGAATAAAGTTACATCTTACAGAATAACATACCAACAACTATTGAAGGCAGAGCATTGTATTGTTCATGGGTGCACCCCCATAACCTAGAACAGCTCCTGGAACATAGTATATGCTCAACACATTTGTTGAGTGAATGAATGAGTGGAGGATGACTTAGTGAGTAGTAATTCCTAAAGGAATGCACGCATGCTTAGATTAGGGCCAGGTGGAAGCTAAATGGGGAAGATCTTTTAATGGAGGAGAGGGTATAGAGAACTCAACCAAGGAAGCCAATAGCACAAGGGTGATACACTTCTGAAATGCTGAGTTTCTATACAGAGGTCCACAGGGCAAATTAAAGGTTAATGACCATAAAGGTTTGGACATGAGGTAAACTAAGCAGCCTGAAACAGAGGTCTAAGCTTTGAAGTAGAAAGATTAGAGTTCTATCTCCCACCTTAGAAGTGATTAAAGCTTTTAACAATTGGCAGTCATTGAACCTCTCTGTACATCAACTGCCTCATCCATAAAATGCAAATGACATCTAGACTCAGAATGTCAGAGATGTTATAATTCATCCAGTCCTGTGAGTTTCAGTCCTGGCTACCCATTATATGCACTTGGAGAACTTTTAGAAAGCTCAGTTCTCAGGCCTGGCTCCATACCAGTTGCATCAGAAACTTTGGAAGTGGGCCCAGGCATCAGTATTGGTATTCTTTAAATATCCCCAGGCAAGCCAGTGTTTAGCCAGGGTTGAAAACCACTGTGCTAAGTCAACCCTCTCATTTTATAGATGAATAAACTAAGGTCCCATAGCAAGTTAAGGAACCTTGTTCAACCTACCTCATATATCCATTAGAAGGGTAATATTAGATCCTAAAACTTTAGAGCTAAAAGAGACCTTGGATATTACAATTATCTGATAAAGTGCTCTGAATAAGATAAAACATTTATAAGAGATTATCATACCAACAGAACCAGAGAAGGCTAAATGGCAACCAGCAGAACATTGCTTCCATCATTAAATTACACTAGTAAGACAACTGATGAAGCCTGCAATCTTTGCTTACTTTCCAGGTTTCCTTGGTTAGTAAATGTAAATGGCCCATTCAAAAAGCTAGAATATAGATTTTTGGAATGAGTTCTTGGTAAAGATGGTATACATTGCCCTGAAAATTCACATTAAAACTTTTTTATTAAGGTATCAATGATATACACTCTTATTAAGGTTTCAAAAGAAAAACAATGTGGTTACTACATTCTCCCATATTATTGAGTACCTCCCATTCCCCATTGCAGTCACTGTCCATCAGTTTAGTAGGATGCCACAGAGTCACTACTTGTCTTCTCTCTGCTATAGTCCTTTCCCCTGAAAACTCACATTATTTAAAGAAAAAAATACAAACCCATTGTAAATATGGGAGGATTTGAATCCATGGCAGGGGGTGGAGTGCTGTTTGGCCTAGTTATGGCCTATTTCTACCCTATATGGTCTGTTCTGGACATGCTCATGCCTGGAGGCAGAAAAATGAGGTCTGGAAATTTTCACATGGTATCAGACATTTTTGCTTTGAAGGGTTTCTCCTGGATTCACAGACTTTGGCTTGCACTGAGGTTGAAGATGCTTCACTTTGTAGAGGATGAAAAGTCAAGGTAATTTCCATTCAAGATCATTTCCCCATTCTTACCGTTTCTTTATTTATTCAGATCCATTCTTTGTAATTCGTGTTTCCATACAAGAGAGTGAGTTTGGGTGTCAAGTGCAGTTCCAGTTCCCCTGTTTAGCCCCTGTTGTTGAGGTTTATTTACCTCAACAGGGACATTGCTGGGAGGATAAGCTATGGGTATTGGGGTGGGCAAGGTGGGCAAGCTGTGATAAAAATATGTTGGCAACTCACTAGTGTAGAGCCATATTTCCTCAGAGTGGCTTTGTGTCAATTTATGTGGGAGGTGGAATCTCCAGGAGTGGGACCTGAAACTCTATATATTTCAAAGATTCCCCAAATGACTCTGGTGAGCAGCCAGATGAGGGAAGCACTGGCCTCATTGTTATCTAGTGCTTCTCAAACTTCAAGATTTTGCAGTTCTAACAAGTTCCCAAGAGGTGCTGCTACTCTGGGCAGAAGACCTAACAAAGATCTAAGGTAGTGGTTCTCAGTTTGTGGTTCCTGAACCAGCAGCAGCAGAAGCACCTGGGGACTTGTTAGAAATACCAGTTCTCAGTTCCCACTCTGGATCTACTGAATCCAAAACTCTGGAGTGGCACCCAGCAATCTGTGTTGCAACAATCCTTGAGGATGAGTCTGATGCTTCCCAAAGACTGAGACCCACTGCTATAAATAATACTAGTAATAAGGTACAGAGGAGTGGATTTGAAAAACTTGAGTTCAAATCTCAGCTCTGTCTCTACTCTCCTTGGGCCTTAGTTTTCTCACCTATAAAATGGGCATAGACATTAATTCAACAAACATTTATTTTGTCAAGCATTTCATTAGGTGTTGGGAATATATTAAGATAAGTAAGATGCATTCTCTGCCCTCAAGGAAGTCACTGTTGCCTTGCCTAATGAACAAGGTTTTTATGGATCTTAAATAAATAGTGTGTATGAAAGGGCTCTATGAACTATAAAGTATGTTGCAAATATTAGCTTTGTTCTGATCAAATACTGTTTTTCTTGTATCTTTTATTTGTAGTAGTTTTCTGGAGTCCTTTAGCTCTAGTAGACATTCCACCGATAAAAGCTGAAATAAGTAAATTGAGCAGTAATAAAAATATTTTACATTTGTCTTTCACTTTGTGCTAATAGAAGTCCTTTCATGTATTTTATCTGTTTCAGTTGTTACAACAACCCTTTGAGATATCCTGGGTGGATAGAATTATCCCCATTTGACAGAGGCAGAATCTGATATTCAAGGAAATGAAGGTCCTCACTCAAGGTCACAGAACTGATCAATGTCAGAGCCATAACTAGAATCCAGATGCTGTGACCCGTAGGTCAGTGCTCTTTCTCCCATAACATTCTGACCAATCAAGTTAAGGTCATTTCAGTAGTCAGTACATGCTAATTAGGTTACTGCCAAGCACAGATGTGAAACAAGCTGAAGCCTTTTTAAAAAATCATAAACCTGTCCAGCTTTTACTCATCTGCTTGAATTAAAACATACAGCAACTGCCAGAAAAACATCGCTAAACTCTCCTGTTTTGAATTTCTATATATCAGAAGCCTTATCAACTGCTGGCAGGCAGTTGGATTATGTGTACATTTTAAGAATCGAGGCTTCCATTACATAACTACATTAGGAAACTAGAATAATATTCTTGCATCATCAAAAACCCTTCAAAATAGATCATAAATAAGAACTTATATCTTTTAATACAAGCTGAGCTGGAGCCCTCCTTTCCTCTGTTGAATTTTGCTTTTTTTAAAATCAAGTAACCTAAACTTTAATAGTAAGTGGGTGTTAAGGAGTTTCAACTTTGGACAACACAGTTACTGTGATTTACATCTTAACACAGACATTTCCTGTTCACAAGTAAATGCTAGAAAATTCAATATTTTGCTTGAACATACAAAACTGAAAGATGCAGTATGCTTGTTTTCTAAAGAGGATGTTTGGTAATAGGTTCTGGATAGAGTTGTCTCCTTTCATATAATAGGCAGAACAAATGGCTGTCTGCCATCTGAGGGCAACTCTGCATTCCTCCAGGCCAGCTTCCATAAAAACTCTCAACCCATACCACTCCACACAGATTTCTCCACCCAAAATTCCATTTACAGTTCAACCACTAGAAATATATTCTTTTGGAGTATGATGTTTCATGGATTGTGCTTCACTGGTACTCTGATTCAACATGTTGTCCTATCCAATCCTTTGCACTACATTTATTTTTATTAAACTATCAGCCATATACAATTTTCTAATGGTTTTACATAAGCAGCACAGACTTGCACTACATTTTGGATTCATCAAACATCTTCTGATTCAGGAAACAAATACTATGTAAATATTTTAAACCTGACAAATACAGCTATCATAAATATGTAGCTGAAAGTGTAAGTACATCAAATTGGCACAGTAAAAATTTCTTATTGTTGATAAAGAGTTTGGACCAGAGGAAAGGGGAAAAAAGAATTATGTTCCAAGAAGAAACCCAACAGAATTCTTTCAACAGCATCATTTTTGCCATTTAAAAGTTTTTAAGAAACAAAGAAAGTGTGGTCTGGTGAAAACATCTTTCACTGGGAGTCAGAAAATCTGGGTTTCAGTCACAGCTGCATGATTAGGTTTATCTTCAAGCTGTCAAGCTGTAAGCCAATCACTTAACCTTTCAGGGTGTCAGTTTCCACATCTGTGAAATAGGAGAAATATGCTTGCTCTAACTAAACCTCAGGCATTCAAAGGAAATTTTCAAAAATGGTTAAAGTCAGGACTCTTTCACAGACTAAAAACATGAGCATGTGTTAAAGACCCTAACTAATAAACCCTCACATTTTCAGTCAATTGCTTTAAAAAAGACCTCCAAAACAACTCATTGAGGAAAGAATAGTCTTTTCAACAAATGATGCTGGGACAATTGGACATTCACATGCAAAAATAAATTTAAAATATAAAAAAGCTACACCCCCTACCTCATACCATATACAAAACTTAACTCAAAATGGATCAAAGACCTAAATGTAAGAGGAAAAAATATAAAACTTTTAGAAGGAAACCTGTGTAAATTAGGCAATGATTTCCTAGATCAAACATAAAAAATATAAGCAACCAAAGAAAAATAGACAAATTGGACTTAAAATTTAAAGCTTTTGTGCTTTAAATGATACAGTCAAAAAGTGGAAAGATACCTCATAGAATGGAGAAAATATTTGGAAATCATATATTTGATTAGAGACTTTATATCTAGGATACATTTTATTTCTAGGATATATATGAAGAAGTCTTACAAATTAATAGTAAAAAAGACAAATAGTCTGATTAAAAACGTGCAGAAGATTTGAATAGATGTTTCTCAAAGATGTACAATGACCAATAAGCTTATGAAAAGATGCTCAATATCATTAGCCATCAATGAAATGCAAATTAAAGGCACAATGAGATACCACTTCACACCCATTACAATGGCAATAATCAAAAAGACAGAGAACAAGTTTTGGCAAGGATATGAAGAAATTAGAACCATCACAAACTGTTCATGGGAATGTAAAATGGTACATCCACTTTGGAAACAGTCTGGAAGCATACAGTTACTAATTGACCTAATAATTCCACTCCTAGGTGTATACTACAGATAAATGAAAATATATACCCACAGAAAAAGTTGTACACAAATGTTCATAGAAGCATTATTCATGATAACTGAAAGGTGGAACAACCTGACCATCAATGAACAAATGGATAAACAAAATGTGCTATATCCATGAAATGGACTATTATTCAGTCATAAAAATGAATCAAGTACAGATACATACTAGAACATGGATGAATGGTGAAAACATTATGGTAGATGAAAGAAGCCATGCAAAAAACTGTATAATTTCATTTATATGAAATGTACAGAATAGGCAGAAGCATAGTGACAAAAAGTGGATTAATGGTTGCCTAGGGTTGGAGGTTTGTGGAGAAAGCGAGGGAGTGATCGCTAATAGGTATAGGGGTTTTTTTTGGAGTGATGAGAATGTCCTAAAATAGATGTAGTGATAGTTACACAACTCTGTGAATACAGTAAGGACCACTGAATTGTGCACTTTACATGGGGGAATTATATGGTATGTGACTTGTATCTCAATGAAGCTATTATTTAAAATAATAAGTATCTATTAAGATACTCAAATTCAGTAATATAGTACATGTATGCATTACAATGTATACTTATCGACTAAAAATATTATACATCACAGTTTGCAATGCTTCACTGTTTTACTTTTTAGACACAAGACATCCAAGTGGTCACATAGAATGACAGAATTGATAGAAGTGAAGTAAAAATATTAAAGAGGGCCTGGAGGTCATAGATAGAAGTCAGTTTTTCTCCTGCTGGTGAAGAAGTGAACAACTGTCATGTAAGAGTGCTTGCGAATGGGTAGCTTCTAGGAAATGAGAGTGGCCCCTGGCTCACAGCAAGAAAAGGAGGACCTCAGTCTTACAACCAAAAGGAACTGAATTTAAATGACAATCTGAATGAACTTACAAGAGAACCTGGAGCCTAGGTGAGAACCACAATATAGCCTTGTGATGGCAACCTGGTGAAGCTCTGAGCAGAGGAGCCAGTTGAATTGTGTAGGGATTCCTGAACCCTGGAAACTGTGAGATAACAAGTGGGTGTTGTTTTAAGCTGCTAAATTTGTTAAAAAGCAATGTAAATCTACTACACAAACATTGTGAGAATGGGATGGGGCAGCTGAGATGGATTTCGGAGGTGGCCTTTATGTTTTGCACCTGAATCTGTGCATTTGCTGTCACTCAAAGGCTGTGAGCCAAATAATAAAATAACAATATCACCAACATGAATTCTCTGAATGGGCAGTGCAGTCAATTCCAAGCTTGTTTCAAGTCAGTGAGGTTGAAGAAAGAGACAAAATAGATGTGTACTAGACAGACAACTGTGGATGTAATAGTAGAGCAAGCTAGTAATGTCTGCTGAAGAGGCTCTTCATGCTCAGAGAAACTGGGCCGCTACATAACTGGACATAGGAAGCTGGAAGATAGGGCTATATGTTAGAGGAGACTGTTGGGTGTGAATAATAGTATTGGATTACACAAATTTTTTAAACCCTTTATGTCAAAAGACACCATAAGCCAGCATTTTGCAGTGTTTGCAATAGATCCCATCTGTGTGGGGAGCAATTTCCTGGACCCCACCCCAAACTTACTAAATCAGCTTTTCTAGAAGGTTGGACTCAGGAGTGTGCTAGGTGATTCATGTAAATTCTCATGATTGAAATCCACTGAGCTAATCATTCACCTTCTGGGAAAGAAGTACCCTGTTATTGAAGATGTGTATTGTACATCGAATGTCAACAAAAGCTATGTGTAGAACATTTGACATCTCTGGGAAGCATCTTCATTCCCAACCCTCCCTCAGCTCCATCATTTCCACATCCAAGGGTGATTGCTACAACAGGTGGAGGAGACAGGAAGCTGAGCCCAAGCAGCTTGATTTGGTGATTGAATAGCAAGAGGAAGAGCCTTCAATTCCTGCTTATCATCTCTTACTCTAGTATGGTATTAGACCCCAAGACAAAGCTCAGATTGATGCAGTCCCTACCCCATCCTTCTTCTCCTGGCTTCTTTTCTGTAAGTCACACTTTCAGTGTTTGGAGTGTGGCAGCTGCAAGGGCTGGTTGCTAAGTAACAATTTCCCAGCACAAAGAACCCTCAGCTGGGAAGGTCATGTCTGTCAGCGTGAAACAGCTGTACAGAATTTCTGTTTGTCTTCCTCTTGTTTTTGGTTAATCACAGGGCATGGAAGCAGAATCAAACTTTTCATAGCAATGAGAACTGTGGAGGCTACACATTCAGCCGCTGCTGCTTTTCTGCTTCTCTTCAAATCACAGCCTTTCTACTCTGGCTCAACAGAGCCCCAAGAGGCGTGGCAGGCTGCACATGGAGACTGAAGGTGGAGGAGTCTGGTGTTCCTTAGCATCTTCAGCATTTGGGTGAGAGAGGCCATAGCTGAACCATGAGCTAAGACATTAATGCCCTGTCTTCATACTGACCAGCAGTTTCCTAGGATTAGTGTTGCCAGATTAAATACAAGAAACCCAGTTGGATAGACAATGACAAATTCAATTTAACTGGGCATCCTGAATTTTTATTTCCTAAATCTGGCAACCATAGATAGTAGGCAATCAATTTGGTGTGAATTTTGTGTAGGATTGATACCAAAAGAATGATAGATATAGGGACAGACCCAACTCTGGTGCTCTTATGGAGAATTAAGCCTTAGCCCTTGCTTGGTATTGTTTTGAGCAGTATGCTAGAAACAAACTCAAAGGGAGTTTTACAGAAACACAGAAAGAAGTCTGAATCCATTTCTATAGCTGTCACCTTCTTATAGTTACCCATCAGATGCTAGCCTAATGACAACATGAGTGTAGTTCTCTGGGATAAAAACACATGATTGTAAATCAGAAGGCCTGGATTTTAGGATTTGGTGGATGGACTGTTAACCAGCTTGTGATCTTGGACAAGTCAGTGCTCTTTTAGGCCTCATTTGCCTTTCCTGTGCCCTAGGTGTTGGACTAGTGCATGGTTTTCAAAGTGTGCCTCCATCAGCAGCAATAGCATCACCTGGGAATTTGATAGAAATGCAGATTACCAGACCCCACACCACACCTTCTGAATCATAAACTCTTGATTACCCTGTAACTGGTATTAACAAGCCCTCCAAGGGATCATGTAAGCTCACATTTAAGAACCACTTAGCTAGAGAACCTTTAAGGGCCTTTCAGCTCTTACTTTCATTGATTCTTTTTACTGTTTGGCAAACACCAGTGGGCAGCTGGTTATCTGAAATGGCATGTTCTCCTCATTTTCACCCTCCAACCTACCCTAAGGATTTATCTCAAATTAGTTTTGTTTGGGCTCTATTTCATAGCTTCATTTGTCAAGGTGAGAGTTGCTGCAATGGTCAGCAAGGCTCCCAACTGTGACATGCATATTCCTTCTGACCACTAGACAAAGGACTCTGTCTATTGGAATGTTGGTATGCAGGAATGACTGGCTACACATACATTTTAATCCACTGAAGTTGTTGTGAACAAGGGCTTCCTCCAATTCTGACTTTTTTCTTAAAACCCTGTTTCCAAAAGCCCCTCCCCTGCCTCATTCATAGTTCTTCCTATAGAACAATATAGAACCCCACCCATACTGTCTTCATACATTTCTGATCACTAAAGTGGTGCAGGGCAGTGGGGGGGGGGCGTGGAACGGTTGGGGTGGAGGAAAGCAGAATCAAGAGAAGAAAACCAGAGAGCTAATGTGCCCGGTCCGTTTCTCACTATGACTGGCTCCCACTAGTGTTGTCCCTAGTACTGAATGTGGTGATTTAGCCCAACCTTGGAAATCTATGTCAAAAAAACAGGCAATAGAGGGGAATTTGGATTGCTGCAGTACTGTGTCCTTTGGTTCATCTTCCACTGGAGACAACCTAATGAGTTTGGTGATCACATCACACCACTTAGTCAACATGACCAGCACAATTATCTTGTTTTATAGGCCAGTGCCTTTCTCTGGTGCATTTGTAGTGGACAGTAGAGAAAGGTTCTCCTAGCTTGGGTAACTATATTTTATTCTGACAAAGAGGGCTCTATGTGAAGTGTGTGTTGACCTAAGAGCGATGGGTCACTCCCCAGGTGCTGTAATGTAAATATGAATAAGCGAGGAGAACACTAAGATAATGGACTTAGCAATCAAGGACTTAGAGTAGGATTCACGAATCATCTTAACCATCAAGCGATCTTAAGAGTACAAAAACCAAAAAGTGCTGCCCTAGTGCTGGCCAAGCTACTCACATAAAGCTTCTTAAATCTGCTCTGGGCTATGCTTAACTTGGTGAATAGTGGGACCCAGATAATTAGAAGATATTAACCTGACCCTAACATTCCTTCCAGTCCTACCCACTGAGCCTTGTTTTCTTTGCCTCCTTTGGGTTTCTCATTATGGTATGGGTTCTACTTTAATAAATGTTGGAACAAATTCCTATGTGTCCATAATGGTGGTGTTCCCCAACTTACTATGGTTTGACTTAAGATTTTTCAACTTCACTTTGGTGCAAAAGCGTTATGCAATGTAGCAAATGCTAATTGTAAAATCTAGATGATACAAACTTTGGATTTCCATCTTTTCCTGAGCTACCAATATATAAGCATGATACTCTCTTGTGATTCTGGGCAGTGACAGTGAGCCACAGGTCCTTGTCAAGCCACCCAAATGTGAGGGTAAACAACTGATATACTTACAATCATTCTGTTCCCATACAAATGTGCTGTTTTTCACCTTCAGTATAGTATTCAATAGATTACATGAGATATTCAACACTTCATTATAAAATAGCTTTGTGTTAGATGATTTTGCCCAATTAATGTGATTTTTCTCAGGACACTTAAAGTAGACAAGACTAAGCTATGATGTTCAGTAGGTTAGGTGTATTAAATGAGTTTTCTACTTGCAATGTTTTTAAGTTACGATGGGGTTTGTCATACATAACCCCATTGTAAGTTGAGGAAGATCTGTAATTTTGTGGACTTTAAAATCACTTACAGGATCAAAGTAGGAAAAGGCTAGATGCAGAGGGCCCATAGCTATTACTATAAAGGGCCTGGGTTTGCTTAGGAAAGAAAAAGATATTATGCATCCACTTGCAAATCTCTTTAAAACATTACATTCAATTACACATTGTGACCCTAAGTAAGTAACTAAGCCTCTTTGAGCCTCAGTTTTATCATCTGTGAAATTGGTACAATGATACTTAGTAATTACTATTTATTGAGTAGTTAATATATGTCAGACACTATCCCTGTTTCCCAAGATTCTTATGATAATTAGATATAGCTGTTATAAAGTACCTGGTGCATAGTAGACATTGAGAATGGCATCTTTTAATATTATTATTGACTTTAAAATATTTTACTCCATTTCTGAGGGAACCTGGATTCATTTGGGCCATGCATGGTGGATCAGACTCTCTTATTGGCCAGTAGTTGATGCTGCCTAATGTTAGTTCTTAAAATGTCTAACAGACATGTCCCAGGAACTACAATTATTCCTAGAAACGAGTAAATGCAACCAATTCTTCCCATTTCTTGGGTCAGCAAACACACTTTTTGTATACTAATAACCCTGAATGAGAACCAGAGCTATCTCTACAATATTTGACTCCTTAGGTTGAGAATCCATATTGGCAAAATCTAAAGGAGTGGGCCAGTCATTGCTGGTCAATAGTCACACAAATATTTTTCTTCTGCAGAATCAGGAAGGGATTCTGATTCTAGAGAAGGGATTTCCTGTGGCTTAAATGTGGTCCTTCTGTTCCTATAGCTCTATACCTAGTGGAATATGCAGCCCCTCTGTAACTAGAAGGATAATGATAGAAAGGCAAGTTTTGCTGTGTTTTGGCCTCAAGTCCAGTAGCTGATAGTATCAAATCATAGTAGCAATTACTCTGGGAACTTTAACTCTATGGGTGTTGCAATAATGGAACATTGACCTTCCTAACAGAGAAACTCATTCCATTGCTTTGTGTTATCAGCTTTTCTCTATTGGAAAGAATCCCTTGTTTACTGACTTCATCATAACCCCAGGCACTGTTTAGCTGAATTGCCAGCTAGTTCCCATTCTTGGCAGAAGGGTCCCTACTAGCCTTCACATGATTAAAAGAAGCCTGGCAATCTGAGATTACAAAGGAGCCCTGGGCCTGAAGCCTCAGCACCCCACCCCTCCCCATCTTCTTCCCACTCTCTTTGCCACCTTTCTGCTGAACTGAGCGTCCAAAGCTTTGAAACCGATTTACCAGCCATTTGTGTGTTTCCTGTTGGTGATAAAAGAAGTACTGTTCTGTGTTCAGCTGTCACCATGCATCCTCTTAAGGCTCAGCTACAGAGTTTACTAACACCCATCTGTGCCCTGCCCAGTGTTGTCACACTCTTCCCTTTACCAATCAGCTAGTTATCATCTAGCCTGTGAGGGCAGGCTGTGAGAAATGTGTAGCCTGAGAAAGACTGAAGGGCAAGAGGCTCTGTGTGATGCTGCCTTACTTAGGAAGAAAATGGACTCTCATAAATGGCCATCTCGAATGGGTGGGGATAATTGTCTAATTTAATGGAATTTTCATTAGGGGAAAGAGCAGCATACTGTAACTTGAGTGAGCCCTGCCCATTCTCTGGTTCTGTGGAGATGTTAATCATGCTCTCCTGACAAATGTGTCAGAGCTGAAGTGTATGGTGTAACTGATTTTCCGGTGAGCCCTTTGTCTGAGGGACTGAAGCAGAGCTGCGAAAGACAGCGCCAGGGAGCAGGACGTGGTAATGGGACAAAAAGCACCTCCCTTAGTTCTTTCTTCCAGAGGGATGTCCTCACGGGGAGGTTTGTGTGTTGATCAGCATGGTGGCTGGTGTTATTGCTGGTGTTTCTCAAAATCACAACGGAAAGAGCATTGTTAGGAACACAATAGACATATATGCTCATGCCAAGATGTGGACCAGCAACACTGGGCTGCTGAGATTGCTAAATTTTTTCTGTGTTTTGGTCACAAGTGTCATGCCTTTATTTGGATTTTGCAAACAAGTCAATTATGTAAATAATATGTATATTATACATTATTATACATATAACAATGTGCGTGTAATAAATGTATAGCATTTATTGAGCTCTTACTATGTGTGTCAGGCATAGAGAAAAAAGGGTGGTTAATAGTGCAGGGGTGCGTTCCTTAGACTCAAACCACTTTGGGATTATATTCCTGCTCTTCCAATTATTAGCTGTGTAATGTGGGGCAAGTTATTTACCCTTTCTAAGCCTCTTTTCCTTTTCCTATCTGCCATGGAGATCTTAACAGGAGGTAGGATTAGATGAGATAATCTACACACTTAGCTTAATGCCTAGCAAACTGTAGCATTTAGTAAAAACATTAACTTTATTAGTAATTTATGTTATCTCATTCAAGTCTCCCATTCAACATGGTGTGGTAGGTACTATTATGGTCCCTATTTTATGCATGAGGAAATGGGTTTATAGAGGTTAAATTGTCTAAAATCTCACAAATAGCAATTTGTGAGCAGAACTTGCCCTCAAGCTAGCTGACTCCAGAGCTGGTCTTCAACAAGCTCTCCTTCCTTAGTTATAAAGGCTGGGGAATTTGTCTCTCTTTGAAGGGTTTTCTTCCATGGCTTCAAATTGGAACCATCTGGAAAAAAGTAGAACAGAACAGTGATGGCCTCACAGGGGTGGTGATGGGGATTTACTGGGAAGATACATAAGGGGATTTTTCTGTATCTTGATCAGGGTTTGTGTTATGCAAATGTTTTCATTTGTCAAAACCCATCAAATGGCACACTTAACAATTTGTGCATTTCAGTATATGTAAATGTTATCTAATAAAAAGGAAATTTAAATTATGATACCATTTACATGCCTACAAAAATGTTTAAGGCTGATTATCTATAGCCTATTTTGAAATGTATCAAAAAATGACATGGGTTGATAGAGAGATATGTATGTGATAAAGCAATATAGTAAATTGCAAAGGGAAAAATAGCAAACATAGAATCTAGGTGATACAGACTTTATGGTATGTTTTAAAATGTTCATAATGAAATGTTGGAAAAAAATTAGAATCAGTTGGGGTGCTTTTTGAAAAGATTGATTCTGGGATCCCTTGGAGTTTCATAAATAAATAAGTCTGGAGTAGGGCCTAGGCATGGGTTTTTAAAAAAACTTTCCATGTGATTTTTTTTTGAGAGGGCATCTCTCATATTTATTGATCAAATGGTTGTTAACAACAATAAAATTATGTACAGGGGACTCAATGCACAATCATTAATCAACCCCAAGCCTAATTCTCAACAGTCTCCAATCTTCTGAAGCATAACAAACAAGTTATTACATGGTGAACAAATTCTAACAGTGAAAAAGTTCTTACATGGTGAACAGTGCAAGGGCAGTCATATCACAGAAACTTTTGGCTTGGATTATGCATTATGAACTATAAACAATCAGGTCAAATATGAATATTCATTTGATTATTATACTTGATTTATATGTGAAGACCACCATTTCTCCATTATTATTATTATTTTTAATAAAATGCTGAAGTGGTAGGTAGATACAAGATAAAGGTAAAAAACATAGTTTAGTGCTGTAAGAGGGCAAATGTAGATGATCAGGTGTGGGCCTATAGACTAAGTATTAATCCAAGCTAGGCAAGGGCAACAAAACATCCACAGATGCAGAAGATTTCTCTCAAAACAGCGGGGGTGAGGTTCTAAGCCTCACCTCTGTTGATCCCCAATTTCTCACCTGATGGCCTCCTTGCAACTGTGCCTGTCTTAGGTTGTTCCTCCCTTGAGGAATCTTACCCGTCTCTGGCTAACCAGTCATCTTCCGGGGCCATACAGGGAAATGTTAAGTTGGTAAGTGAGAGAGAAGCAATATTGTTTGAAAAGGTTAGCTTTTTACTTCTTTGCAGATTTATGCCCTGTGGCTTCTATGCCCAGCATTTGTCTTAAGGTATCTTTACCACTTGGAAGAATTATGATACTCGGTAATTTTCTATATGAGGCACGAATTCTACTAAAGGGTTGTAATTAGGAAGGAAGAAGAAAAGCTGTAGAAGTAGCAGATGGAAGAAAACATGGGAAGATTGATTATTTCTTTGACATATCTTCTTGTAGAGTAACATAAGCATGTATAGGTTTTAAACTACTAATTAAATTGCATGCACACATTAACATAATAGGAATACAGCTACATAACCAAAGCAGAGCTACAATTACCAGCCATCTCCAGTGAAACAAAAAAAACCAGTTAGGCACCCTAGGCATTTTTGAAAACTTATCAATGATATGGTGGATATTGTCTAAATGAATTTGAATATTTTGAGAAAAATCAGACAAATTAAAACAACACATTCCTGGGAACTGTTCACATCCCACATGTTCTTTTAACAGTAGATAGTCAATAGTTGCAAGATTTTGGAGCACTGCAATTTGCACTTCTCCTAATTCTTGGTTGAGTTCCGACAGTATAGATCCAGTCAAATTTGTTGTTTTACTGTATGCTCAGGCCAGCTTAGATATCTTCTTCATTCCAATGGCAAGTCCATGAACCAATGGGATGAATGCAGCTACAACTGTGACAGCATCAGGATCTTTGTTGAAGTTTTTTGATGATTATCTTCTGGAATGACTCTTCCAGAGAATGTCGATGTTGGAAGTTCTTCTTCATATCGTATCTTAATTCATTTTCTGGGTAACCAAATTAGGCTTTGATCCTCTGTATAAACAAAAACAAACCTTTTGCCCACACTTTTACATGCCCTTTATACCATTGTGAATAACTTTTTGGAGTTCACCACACAGGAACTGCTTTTTTTTTAAGAGAAAGGAATATTATCAGAAAAATGTATTTCCATAGCTGATCATTTGACATCCTTTAAATGATCAAAATTAAGGATATATAAAGCATGCATTAATCGCTGATTTACAGTTAGTTTTGTTATCATTAATCTACAATTACATGAAGAATATTATGTTTACTAGGCTCTCCCCTATACCAGGCCCCACTACAAACCCCTTTACAGTCACTGTCCATCAGCATAGCAAAATGTTGTAGAATCACTACTTGTCTTCTCTGTGTTGTACAGCCTTCCCCTTTCTCCCACCGCCCCCCCATTATGCATGCTAATCATAATACCCCCTTTCTTCTTCCCCCCTTATCCATCCCTGCCCACCCATCCTCCACAGTCCCTTTCCCTTTGGTACCTGTTAGTCCATTATTGGGTTCTGTGATTCTGCTGCTGTTTTGTTCCTTCAGATTTTCCTCTGTTTTTGCACTCCTCAGATGAGTGAAATCATTTGGTATTTCTCTTTCTCCGCTTGGCTTACTTCACTGAGCACAATACCCTCTACCTCCATCCATGTTGTTGCAAATGGTAGGATTTGTTTTCTTCTTATGGCTGAGTAATATTCCATTGTGTATATGTACCACATCTTTATCCATTCATCTATGGATGGACACTTAGGTTGCTTCCAATTCTTGGCTATAGTAAATAGCGCTGCGATAAACATAGGGGTGCTCCTGTCTTTTTCAAACTTGAGTGCTGCGTTCCTAGGGTAAATTCCTAGGAGTGGAATTCCTGGGTCAAATGGTAAGTCTATTTTGGGCATTCTAAGGAACCTCCATACTGCTTTCCACAATGGTTGAACTAATTTACCTTCCCACCAGCAGTGTAGGAGGGTTCCCCTTTCTCCACAACCTCGCCAACATTTGTTGTTGTTTGTCTTTTGGATGGTAGCCATCCTTACTGGTGCGAGGTGATACCTCATTGTGGTTTTAATTTGCATTTCTCTGATAATTAAGCAATGGGAAGCATCTTTTCATGTGTCTGTTGGCCATCTGTATTTCTTTTTTGGAGAACTCCCTGTTGAGTTCCTCTACCCATTTTTTTAAATGGATTATTTGTTTTTTGTTTGTTGAGGTGGGTGAGCTCTTTATATATTTTGGATGTCAAGCCTTTATCGGATATGTCATTTACAAATATATTCTCCCATACTGTAGGGTACCTTTTTGTTCTACTGACGGTGTCTTTTGCTGTACAGAAGCTTTTCAGCTTAATATAGTCCCACTTGTTCATTTTTGTTGTTGTTTTCCTTGCCCGGGGAGATGCATTCAAGAAGAGGTCACTTATGTTTATGTCTAAGAGTTTTTTGCCTATGTTTTTTTCTAAGAGTTTTATGGTTTCATGACTTACATTCAGGTCTTTGATCCATTTTGAATTTACTTTTGTGTATGGGGTTAGACAATGGTCCAGTTTTATTCTCCTACATGTAGCTGTCCAGTTTTGCCAGCACCATCCGTTGAAGAGACTGTCATTTCGCCATTGTATGTCCATGGCTCCTTTATCAAATGTTAATTGACCATATATGTTTCGGTTAATGTCTGGAGTCTCTAATCTGTTCCACTGTTCTGTGGCTCTGTTCTTGTGCCAGTACCAAATTGTCTTGATTACTATGGCTTTGTAGTAGAGCTTGAAGTTGGGGAGTGAGATCCCCCCTACTTTATTCTTCTTTCTCAGGATTGCTTTAGCTATTTGGGGTCTTTGGTGTTTCCATATGAATTTTTGAACTATTTGTTCCAGTTCGTTGAAGAATGTTGCTGGTAGTTTCATAGGGATTGCATCTAATCTGTATATTTCTTTGGGCAGGATGGACATTTTAACGATATTAACTCTTCCTAGCCACGAGCATGGGATGAGTTTCCATTTGTTAGGGTCCCCTTTAGTTTCTCTTAAGAGTGACTTGTAGTTTTCAGGGTATAGTTCTTTCACTTCTTTGGTTAGTTTTATCCTTGGTATTATTCTTTTTGATGCAGTTGTGAATGGAGTTGTTTTCCTGATTTCTCTTTCTATTGGTTCATTGTTAGTATATGGGAAAGCCACAGATTTCTGTGTGTTAGTTTTGTATCCTGCAACTTTGCTGTATTTCTATATCAATTCTAGTAGTTTTGGAGTTTAGTCTTTGGTGTTTTTTATGTACAATATCATGTCATCTGCAAATAGTGACAGTTTAACTTCTTCTTTACCAATCTGGATTCCTTGTATTTCTTTGTTTTGTCTCAGTGCCGTGGCTAGGACCTCCAGTACTATGTTAAATAACAGTGGGGAGAGTGGGCATCCCTGTCTAGTTCCCGATCTCAGAGGAAATGCTTTCAGCTTCTCACTGTTCAGTATAATGTTGGCTGTGGGTTTATCATATATGGCCTTTATTATGTTGAGGTACTTGCCCTCTATACCCATTTTTCTGAGAGTTTTTATCATGAATGGATGTTGAATTTTGTCAAATGCTTTTTCAGCATCTATGGAGATGATCATGTGGTTTTTGTCTTTCTTTTTGTTGATGTGGTGAATGATGTTGATGGATTTTTTAATGTTGTACCATCCTTGCATCCCTGGGATGAATCGCACTGGTCATGGTGTATGATCCTTTTGGTATATTTTTGAATTCGGTTTGCTAATATTTTATTGAGTATTTTTGCATCTACATTCATCAGGGTTATTGTTCTGTAATTTTCTTTTTTGGTGGGATCTTTGCCTGGTTTTGGTATTAGGGTGATGTTGGCTTCATGGAATGAGTTTGGTAGTATTCCCTCCTCATCTATTTTTTGGAAAACTTTAAGAAGAATGGGTATTATGTTTTCTCTGTGTGTCTGATAAAATTCTGAGTTAAATCCATCCGGCCCGGGGGTTTTGTTCTTGGGTAGTTTTTTGGTTACTGTTTCAATTTCTTTGCTTGTAATTGGTTTGTTTAACTTTTGTGTTTCTTCCTTGGTAAGTCTTGGAAGGTTGTATTTTTCTAGGAAGTTGTTCATTTCTTCTAGGTTTTCCAGCTTGTTGTTATATAGGTTTTCATAGTAGTCTTTAATAATTCTTTGTATTTCTGTGGAGTCTGTCATGATTTTTCCGTTCTCATTTCTGATTCTGTTGATTTGTGTTGATTCTCTTTTTTCTCTTAATAAGTTTCGCTAGAGGCTTATCTATTTTGTTTATTTTCTCAAAGAACCAGCTCTTGGTTTCATTGATTTTTGCTATTGTTTTATTCTTCTCAATTCTGTTTATTTATTCTCTGATCTTTATTATTTCCCTCCTTCTGCTGACTTTGGGCCTCATTTGTTCTTCTCTTACCAGTTTTGATAATTGTGATGTTAGACTGTTCATTTGGGATTGTTCTTCCTTCTTCAAGTTTGTCTGGATCACTATATACTTTCCTCTTAAGACTGCTTTTGCTGCTTCCCACAGAAGTTGGGGCTTTGTGTTGTTGTCATTTGTTTCCATATATTCCTTGACCTCTATTTTAATTTGTTCATTGATCCATTGATAATTTATAAGCTTGTTGTTAAGCCTCCATGTGTTTGTGAGCCTTTTTGTTTTCTTTGTAGAATTTATTTCTAGTTTTATACCTTTGTGATCTGAAAAGTTGGTTGGTATAATTTCAATATTTTGGAATTCACTGAGGCTCTTTTTGTGGACTAGTATGTGGTCTATTCTGGAGAACGTTCCATATGCACTTGAGGAGAATGTATATCTTGTTGCCTTTGGATGTAGAGTTCTATAGATGTCTGTTAGGTCCATCTGTTCTACTGTGTTGTTAAGTGCCTCCATGTACTTACTTATTTTCTGCCTGGTGGATCTATCCTTTGGGGTGAGTGGAGTGTTGAAGTATCCTAAAATGAATGCATTGCAGTCTATTTCCCCCTTTAGTTCTGTTAGTATTTGTTTCACATATGCTGGTGCTCCTGTGTTGTGTTCATATATATTTAGAATGGTTATATGCTCTTGTTAGACTGAGCCCTTTATCATTATGTAGTGTCCTTCTTTATCTCTTGTTACTTTCTTTGTTTTGAAGTCTATTTTGTCTGATATTAGTACTGCAACCTCTGCTTCCTTCTCTCTGTTGTTTTCCTGATATACATTTTTCCATCCCTTGACTTTTAGTCTGTGCATGTCTTTGGGTTTGAGGTAAGTTTCTTGTAAACAGCATATAGATGGGTCTTGCCTTTTAATCCATTCTATTACTCTGTGTCTTTTGATTGGTGCACTCAGTCCATTTACATTTAGGGTGACTTTTGAAAGACATGTGCTTATTGCCATTGCAGGCTTTAAATCCGTGGTTACCAAATGTTAAAGGTTAGCCTCTTTAGTATCTTACTGCCTAGGTCAGCTCACTTATTGAGCTGTTGTATACACTGTCTGGAGATTCTTTTCTTTTCTACCTTCTTATTCCTTCTCCTCCATTCTTCATATGTTGGGTGTTTTGTTCTCTGCTCTTTTTAGGAGTGCTCCCATCTAGAGCAATCCCTGTAAGATGCCTGTAGAGGTGGTTTGTGGGAAGCAAATTACCTCAGCTTTTGCTTATCTGGGAATTGTTTAATCCCTCCATCATATTTAAATGATAATCGTGCTGGATACAGTATTCTTGGTTCAAGTCCCTTCTGTTTCATTACATTAAATATATCATACCATTCTCTTCTGGCCTGTAAGGTTTCTGTCAAGAAGTCTGATGATGGCCTGATGGGTTTTCCTTTATAGGTGACCTTTTTCTCTCTAGTTGCCTTTAAAACTCTTTCCTTGTCCTTGATCTTTGCCATTTTAATTATTATGTGTCTTGGTGTTGTCCTCCTTGGGTCCTTTCTGTTGGGAGTTCTGTGTATTTTGGTGGTCTGTTCGATTATTTCCTCCCCCTGTTTGGGGAATTTTTCAGCAATTATTTCTTCAAAGACACTTTCTATCCCTTTTTCTCTCTCTTCTTCTTCTGGTACCCCTATAATACGGATATTTTTCCTTTTGGGTTGGTCACACTGTTCTCTTAATATTGTTTCATTCCTGGAGATCCTTTTATCTCTCTCTATGTCAGCTTCTATGCTTTCCTGTTCTCTGGTTTCTATTCCAGCAATGGCCTCTTGCATCTTATCCATTCTGCTTATAAATCCTTTGAGAGTTTGTTTCACTTCTGTAATCTCCTTCTTGGCATCTGTGATCTCCCTCCGGACTTCATCCCTTGGTTCTTGCATATTTCTCTGCATCTCCATCAGCATGTTTATGACTTTTTTTTTGAATTCTTTTTCAGGAAGACTATGTAGTTCTGTCTCATTCTCTGGAGTCTCTTATCTTGGTTTGCCTGTAATTTTGTCTTTTCATGGTGATAGGAATCGTTTCAGTGCTGGGATGAGTGACGGCTGGAAGAACTTCCCTTCTTGCTGGTTTGTGGCCCTCCTCTCCTGGGAGAACAGCGACCTCTAGTGGCTTGTTCTGGGCAGCTGCAGACAGGGCTTCTGCTTCCTGCCCAGCTGCTATGGAGTTTATCTCCGCTGTTGCTGTGGGCGTGGCCTGCATGGGCGGCTGCTCCGAAATGGTGGAGCCGCATTGGAGGGGGAGCGGCCGGGAGGCTATTTAGCTCCGTGAGTGGCCTCCATGCTCCCTGCTCTCCAGGGATCCCTAGATTCCCTGCCTCTGGACTAAGTTTCCCGGAACTCTTTCAACCGGTTTAGGGGTCGCTTTCCTTTTAAGACTTCCAAAAAAGCACTCACCAAAAAAAAAAAAAAAAAAAATCTGCTTGCTTTTCTTTGTCCTAGGGTGCCAGCCTCAGGGACCCGCTCACCAGTCTCGCTGCCCTGTTTCCCTAGTATCCAGGATCTCACGCATGCACTGTCTGTGCTCTGGTGCAGATGGCTGGGGCTGGGTGTTCAGCAGTCCTGGGCTCCCTCACCCTCCTGCTCTGGCTCCTGTCCTTCAGCCGGGAGCTGGGGGGAGGGGCGCTCGGGTCCCGCCAGGCCAATGCTTATATTTTACCCCCTTCCGAGGCGCTTCGTTCTCGCAGGTGTGTATGTGGTCTGGATGTTGTCCTGTGTCCTCTTGTCTCTGTTCTAGGAAGAGTTGTCTTTGTTATATTTTCATAAATATATGTGGTTTTCGGAGATTTCTGTTGCTCTACTCACACCACCATCTTGGCTCCACCCTCTCCATGTGATTTTAAAGGGCCTTTGAAATAAACGCAATGTACTCTGGGCTTTCAAAGGCAATTCACAGTAAGTGTTTGATAGAGTCAGTGGCAGCCTATCCTTCCTTCTCAGTCATGTATCTCCACTCCCTACCCTCTGCCCCTAGCTTAACATTCCTCTCCCTGAAAGCAGCACAGGGAAGAGTTGTAATGAACAGAGGGTGGCAGCTACCTCCCTCCCATATCCAGTCCCAGCCACCAGATCACTGCCCCAGGTTCTGTGCTCCTGGACAGGCAGACACTCATCTTTTGGCTAAGTGGTAAAGCTAAACACAGGGTTGGGACCATGGAAAAGAGATCTCAGGGTTGCCTGGATTTTAGCTTTTGTGCTGTTGCTTCTTGTATATAAGGAGCTGGGATTGTGCTATCAAACAACACTAGTTAGGTTTCTTCAAGTGAAGCAGAAGCCACAGGATCCCAGGGTTTCAGCCTGTGGGCTCTCCTAGGAGGATGTACATTTTCTCTCAAATTTGCTCAGGATTTCATACTTTCTCTCTCTTTTCCTTTCTGGAATGCCATGTAAATTGTAATGGCTCATATGTGGGAAATAACTTCTGTTGTAAATGACCTGTAAGTTTAATTCATAGAAATAGTTCCTTCTGCAATCAACATGCCAGGAGTCACAGGCTGCTGATTCAGCAGAGAAGCAGTCACTGGGTGTTTTTATCACTGATGCAACTCATAGAGAGGATTGTTTCTCCCCTGCATATGGCAAGCACCTCTGCCAGGAAAAGCAGGGACTTCTTAATTAGACTGACATATTGCCAAAGAAGGGTCATGTGAAATTTGTGTCAGGTAATGTTGGGATCATTTTGGAAACTAGTAGAGTCACCAGTAGTTCAGAGTGAGGGAAATGAAATTAGAGTCATATGCTAAATGAAGTCAAATGGCTCCTCCTGGAGTCTTCATAATGTACACAGGTATAATGTTCCAATACCCTGACTGGGATTTGGTTATTCTGAGACTCTACTAACTTGGCCTCACCAGAAACAAACTTGAATAGAGAAATTAATTTTCTTTTAATGGCTCCACCATACCTCTAAGCATCATGTCTGCTCTTAACATTCCTGGAAGCCCGCATACTTCCAGTGCCTTGAACATGCCCTACTCCAGAATTATACTCTGGGCCAGGGTTTTCCCAAAGGTGGTAGACATTCCACCTGTGGTGCATGATATTTTTTATACACTTCCTAAATAAGTGTTTCAAATTCTAATAGTTAGGTTTAGTTTTAGATGTATTAGAAAAAGTGGCACATCAATCCTATTATTTCAGCATACTACTGCTTAGGGTGAGACTAGTTTCTGTAGGCAGAAAAAAACAGGCTTTTAAAAAATAGTGTATGTGGAGATGGCAAAAACTATGAAGATGATACTCAGATGACTAAAAATTAGTAAAGACAGCTCTAGGTCAGTGGTTTTCTATCTAGGCTGAATTTATCCCTCTCCCCACCCTGCCCCCAGGGGATATTTGGCAAAGTCTGGAGACATTTTTAGTTGTCATGATTTGGGGGCAGTGGTGCTAGTGGCATCCAGGGAGTAGAGGGGGTGCTAGTGGCATCCAGGGATGCTAATAAATGTGCTGCAATGCACAGGACAGTTTCCCCAACCTCTGCTAAGGAAGAATGATCTGGCCCAAAAGTCTGTAGTGCTGCATTTGAAAAACCCAGCTATAGGTCAGTGCTTCTCAGAAGTGCGTATGACTCACTTAGAAATCTAGTTAAAGTGCAGCTTCCGAGTCAGGAAATCTGTAGTGAAGTCTGATATTCTACATCTCTTAAAAGCCATTAGGTGATGCCCAGGCTGCTGGTCCATGGGCCACACAATGAATAACAGAGACCTGTAACTGTCCTCTTTATCCCTCCACCGAATCCTGCCTATCTAGAGTTCCATCCTTTTAAGGCTCTGATTGGGGTTTGGTTATTCTGAGACACTGGTAAGTAGAAATGGCTGAAAACTGGTGAATGTGTTTCTTGAGATTAGCAGAATCAGCAAAGCCTTAAACCATGATAAACGTGGATGAGAATTTCAAGAGCTAAGCATAGCTGAAAAAGGAGATGCATTTTATTCTGGGGAATCTTTTGGAGAATAGGCAGAGCTTTCAGTAGAAGCCTGGTGCACCCAGGCTGGGTTTATAGAAGCTGTCTTTTTCATTTTCATAAGCCTGCTACCCAGAACAGCATTGAGCTCAAAGCAGATGCTCAAAATATGTTTGTTGAACCAATTGACAAATTATCTACAGCTCTGTAGATAGCTGCTTGAGCAGCAGAGCAAGGTATTTACTGGGGCAGGACACTGTCATGAACCCTTCCAATGCCAGGAAAGAATACCCTTCAACAGCTTTCTATTTGAATGGGTAGTGCTAAAGTGCATGCATCCTCTCAGATGGACTCCTCACCCCCAGATACCATCAAGATAACTTAAAATAGTTGTGTGTTCTCACCCCACTTTATTGTAAATTAGAAATCTATCGAGTAGGGTGAGTGTGGTATGTCCAGGGGGAGTTGGGGAAAATTTACCTGTTCCTTTGTCAGAAAGGAAGCTTTGCGATAAGGACTGAAGACACAGGCTCTAGGAGAAGGAACTGGGCCCATCCAAGAGGTGATTTATTCATCAGCGCTGGCTTAATCTGCTTTCAGTGTACCTCTTCACATGACATTTGACTCTTAGAACTATATGCTAATAGATCATGTGATTTGAGGGGTCCAAGCCCTATGGTCACCACTGTCCACGTGTTCCCTCTCATGGTCCTGTCAAAATACCTTTAGGGACCATCCCCTTGGAAAATGCAGGTTTTATAAAGGCTCCTATTAAAATAAATGTATCACTGTGCATCAAGAGAGTAGATTGGCTAGTTGCCTAAGGCTGGGGAGATTGGAGGGAAATGGAGAGAGGTACAAGATTTCTTTTTGGAGTGATGAAAGAGCCCTAAAATCGATTTTGGTGATGGTTGCACAACTCTGTGAACATAGTAAAACCCATTGAATTTCACACTTTAAATGAGTGAATTGTATTGCATGTGAATTACATCTCATTAAAGCTGTTATAAAAATATGTAAATATATGGATTAGATTAGGAGATACAGGTTAATTTAAGAGATAACTGGGGGAACCCTGGAGTACCATATGGTAGAGGAGAAGGAATGGTGAAGGGCCCCCACCAGTAAGATGGCAAACTTCCAGCTTCTCTTCCGGGTCCTCAGTTCCCGACGGCACCACCTAAAGACCTATCACCTCTCTCCCCACTCCCACTCCCAGCACCTAGCAAATAGCCACCAGCCCCGTAGAAGTAACACCACAATTACCCCATGCCCCTTCCTATATACTCAGCACCTTTCCCCAATAAAGTGGATTTCTCCGGTGAATTGCTGCTGTGTGTCGCTCCTTTCCTTTCATTGGTGCCGAAACCCGGGAGACGGGACACCCCAACTGGGCACTGTCTTCCCCCTGACACCAGCAGCAGCTTGCCCTCATCCTCTTTTTCTGGCGCTGGCTCCTCACACCACTCCTCTTTGGCCTTTAGGTAAGTTTTCCCCCAGAGTGGGCCGCTCGTCCCCGAGCTATCGCAGTGCCATTGACCGTGATCATCCGGCAAGGCCCTGACGCTCGGGGATGAAGAGGGAACTCTCCCCGCCTTCGGCCTTCACGGCTGCAGCAGACCCTCAGGCCCCCCTCCAACAGCCATAAATTGCCACCTCAGGCCTTCACGGCTGCGACAGACCCTCAGGCCCCTCCTCCCTCCTCCAACAGCCATAAATGAGGTGACTCCTTTGTGGATGAGAAAGCTCCCTTTTCCACTCCTTCCTTCCATTTTACCTGCCAAAATCCATTCCATCCGCCGAAAATTCCTAGTACTAGGTTCCTCGGACTCCGGCACTCTGCCTTCTTAGAGCAGTCTGGGTGACGACCCACACTTCCTAAGAAATTCCGACTCATATACGAGTTTCCGCAGACCACCAAGGATCATCAGGGACGCCCTCTGTCTCCTTGCCGTCTGCTCCCAGTCCGAGGGTCTCCGTTCGTCTTCCCCTGTGTGTCTCCTTCTCTGTCCTTTAGCCATGGGAGCCTCCTCATCCCTCCCTGGAAGTTCACCTCTTGAATGCCTGCTCAAGCATCTAGCCACCCTCTCCCTGACGCCTGATATAAAACCAAAACTTCTCCGCAAATACTGCTCCCAAGATTGGCCAACATAGCCTGTAGACAATAACAACCAATGGCCCGCGGGGGAGCTCTTGATCCTAACATCACTCGCGATCTCTTTAACTACTGCCAGCGCCTGAAAAACTGGAAGGACATTCCCTGTATCGAAGCTTTCTGACTCCTCCGTCCGCCCCCCTCCAAGTTCTCCTAGCCTGCAAGCCGTCTCCCCTGCAGAAGCCTCCCGCCCACTCCCTTCCCCCCCTCTTTCCGCCTCCCTCGCCGCCGCCGCCTCCTCCTCCCCCCCCGCCTACCCCCAAGTTCTCCTAGCCTGCAAGCTGTCTCCCCAGCAAAAGCCTCCCATTCACTCCCTTCCCCCTCCTCTCCTACAACAGCCCCTCCCCCTTCCTCCACCACCATCTCCTCCCCCACCTCACCCCCCCTGCAGTTCAAGCCTGAGCCTTTCAGCCCCCCTCTAAGTCCCAGGAGCCTCCTCTATCTTTGCCCCCATCACCTGTTTCTCCCCCACAGACTGAGCCAGAACCCTTCAGTACTCCTCAGACTCAGTCCCAAGGGCCTCCCAAAATTATCGCCCCCCCTCTGAGAAGTAGCAAGATCTGAAGGCATCGTGCGCGTTCACATCCCTTTCTCCTTAGGAGATTTAGCCCAACTTGAGAAACGCCTAAGTTCCTTTTCCACTGATCCCACAACATATATCAGAGAGTTTCAATAGACCCTCCAGTCATACAGCCTCACACATCATGACATTTTCATGCTCTTAGCCAATACCCTCCTTTCTGAAGAGTGCAGACGAGTTTGGGACTTTGCCCAAACGCATGGCACTGAAACCCACAGGACTGACCCCACCTATCCCCCTGGCCCCACCGCTGTCCCCGAACAAGACCCACACTGGGATTATAACACCACTGTGAGTCTCTGCTCTCGAGATATCTTCGCCTGCTGCTTAATAACAGCTTGTAAATAATCAATTTTCAAAAGCTCCCTCTAAGTTCTTAGACAGACTCACTCAAGCCCTATTACAGTTACCAGCCTGGACCCAGAAACGCCTGACGGGAGACATGTCCTTATGACATACTTCCTACCTCAAAGCTACCCCGACATTAAAGCGAAACTCAAAAAGTTAGAACAGGGCCCCGCTACCCCACAGACTGAGATCCTAACAGTGGCCTTTAAAGTCTTCCATAACCGGGAGGAGGAGAAAAAAACGCCGTAAACAAAAGGCTGATCAGGCCAATTTCCAAATGTTGGCCCAGCTGATAAAACCACAACCTGGGCACTCTTCTACAAACAAGCCCCCCACAGGAGCTTGTTTCAAGTGCGGACAAGAAGGATATTGGTCAAGGGCATGCCCCTACCCCAGATCTCCTACCACCCCATGCCCCAGATGCCACAAAAAGGACCACTGGAGGTCTGATTGCCCAGCCACCCAAAGGGGAGGCTGGACGAACAACCCCCATCCTAAGCCCGCCGTAGTGGGACTGGCAGAAGAAGATTGACGGGACCTGGGAGCTTCTCGCCCAACCATTTCCATCACCAAACAGGAGCCCAGGGTTACTTCAGTAATAGACGGTCGCCCCATCTCCTTCCTCCTAGATACAGGAGCCACCTTCTCAGTCTTGCAGGAATACTGGGGCCCTACCACGCCTGCCATTACTCCTATAGTCAGGGTAGGAGGTAAACAGATTTTCCCATTAAACCCCCCCCCTTTTATGCACAATCCAAGACAATCCCATACCTTTCTCTCACTCCTTCCTGGTTATGCCCCAGTTGTCCCATCCCCTTACTAGGACGGGACATCCTTTCTCTCCTCCATGTTTCCATAACTATATCCACTCCCACAGCCCCCAGTACTCCCTTTCTAATGGCCCTCATAGCC
Source organism: Manis pentadactyla (assembly GCF_030020395.1). Classification (NCBI taxonomy): domain Eukaryota; kingdom Metazoa; phylum Chordata; class Mammalia; order Pholidota; family Manidae; genus Manis; species Manis pentadactyla. Next base: position 7,176,100 of record NC_080039.1, on the reverse strand, counting down.
GATGACCCCCCTCTACCCAATGAAAGCTCCAGTTCTGCCCTCATACACCCTGTAAGTCCCAAAGTTTGGGACATTACAAGCCCCTCCGTGGCTCTATGTCCTCCTGCCTCCATCAAATTATGTGACCCCTCTCAGTATATCTGTCAGGCCCAATACCCCCTAACCACTTCAGCCCTCATAAGTCTCCAACCCATCATCCAAGATCTCTTAAACAAAAATTACCTCAGACCCACTCACTCCCCGTTTAATACCCCCATATTAGCTGTTAAAAAATCCAACATCTTTCCGCCTCGTCCAAGACCTTTGCCTCATCAACATGGCCGTTGTCCCTATCCATCCCTTAGTCCCAAATCCATACACCCTTTTATTGCAGATCCCTGCCTCAGCCTCCCACTTCTCAGTCCTAGATCTCAAGGATGCATTTTTTTCTAATCCTCTGGACCCCTCCTCCCAAGATTTCTTCACCTTCACCTGGACGGACCCATACACAAGACATTCTGAACAACTCACTTAGACAGTTTTGCCACAAAGCTTCTGAGTCCACCTTATTACAATACGTAGATGATCTTCTACTCTGCAGTCCCTGGTGAGAACAGTCTCAACTTGACACTGCCTCCCTACTTAACCTTCTAGCTTCCAGAAGTTACCGGGTATCCCCTGTCAAAGCTCAAATCTCTTCCCCTTTGTCACTTACCTCCAATTTCTTCTATCTCAACAAAGAAAGTCCATTACCTTAGACAGAAAACAGCTTCTCTCTGACCTACCCGTTCCCGAAACCAAGACAAATCCTTTCCTTTCTAAGCCTGGCTGGGTATTTTAGAGCGTGGATCCCTAACTTCTCCCTGTTAGCAAGACCCCTATTCTACCTCAGCAAGGACCCCCCTGAAGAACCATTATCCTTCTCACTCTGATACACCTTCATTAAGCTCCGTCAAGCCCTTGTAGAAGCCCCAGCTCTCCATCTTCCTGATTTGTTGAAGCCCTTCTCATTATACATTCATGAGAGGTCCAGTCAAGCTCTAGGAGTCCTAGGCCAACATTATGGCCCATCCTTTGCCCCAGTAGCTTATCTTTCCAAGCAATTAGACCCCACAGTTCGGGGATGAGCCCCCTGCCTACGGGCATTATCCACTGGACGCTCTTGCAGAAAGAAGCTCATAAACTGACATTCGGGGTGCCCCTTACCATTCTGTCCCCACATCACCTAAAAGATCTCTTAACCTACAAAAGTTTACAGACTTTCCCTCCCTCCAGACTCCTGACCTTACTGTCCTTTTTCCTCCAAAATCCCGTTCACCCCCTTTGCCATCCATACCTGAATCATGACTTTTTCCTCCTTTACCACTCTCTTGCTTTTTCTCCTCATTCCTATTGTCTTCCCCGTCACCCCAACCTCCTTTGTATGGTGATTCAAAGTAAGACAGACTTACACACGGCATCAAACAAAAGTTACTGCCCTCATTGCCACATCAGACTGCCCTCTGAAAGGCTGCTCCGAGCCTTTATACCTCCACTTTCCTCCCTCCACTGAAGTGTTCACTAGCAGCTACCTTTATTCTCCCTACCTCTGCTTCCTCTATGACCAAAGACAAGCCTATTGCAGGCAATGGCAAGACACCTACTGGGGATGTCCCTACTGGTCTTGCACCATTCACTACATGAGTAACTCTCAGTACCCACAGTATTACTCCTCCAACTGTTTCATGAAATACCCCAACGGCTCATTCTCCTTATCAGTCCCAGATCCCTGGGACTCTCGATGGGCCGCTGGGGTCACAGCCTCAGTTTACTATGAGGAGTCCTCGACCCCCCACAGTACCCTTCATATCTCTCGAGAGTATGTTCCCTCTCACTCCCAGATCTCTCAAGTTGCATCAGATATCGGACATTCCGAAAAAGTCATTATCCAAACTCTTGATGGCACTTCTTCATCTTCTTATTCCTCCTACTCTTAGTTACAGCCTATTCAAGACACCACCATCTTTCTCAACCACACCCTCAACACCACCAATTGTTTCTTGTGCACATCACTACAGCGCCCATTGCTGGCCGCTGTGCCCCTTAATATTTCCAACTACTCCTTCCATGCAGAAGGACAACCCCTCCGCCCCCTGGCAGACATACCCCTATGGGAACCAGAATACACAGATAATCTCACCATCCACCACTGTGTAGGCCCAGCTCCACCCCCCTCCAGCACACTTCACTGCCTCTCTATCTACACCCCTACCTCTGGCTCTAAGACTTTCACTCAACCGGGACACTTCTTTTAGTGCAATGGCAGTCTTTTCAACTCACTGCCTCCCAAGTCCAATATACCCTATATTCTCGTCAACCTAATCCCACAGCTTACACTTTACAACATGGCAGAATTCCTTGAGCTCCAACCTCCCTTGCCCTCGCGCACAAAAAGGGCTGCTTTCCTTCCCATCATGGTCGGTATCTCTTTGACCACCTCAGCCATTGGTGCAGGGTTTTCGAGAAGAGCCTTGAGTCACTCTCTATGGGCAATTAGAAATCTCAACGACAAACTTGAAAGAGCCCTGACATCCACTGCCGATTCCCTAGCCTCTCTCCAAAGACAGGTCACTTCACTAGCTAAGGTCACCCTTCAAGACCGGCGGGCCTTAGATCTGCTTACAGCTGAGAAGGGCGGCACCTGCGTCTTCCATCGGGAAGAGTGCTGCTATTACATCAATGAATCCGGCATTGTAGAAACTGACATTACCAAACTCACCGACCTTGCCTCCAGCCTCCACTCTGCTTCCAATTCCAACCCATTCTCTTCAATACTAACAAACCCTCTCCTTACCTGGCTCTGGCCCATTGCAGGCCCCATAATAATCATTCTTCTCACCTGTCTCTTCTTACCCTGTATAATGAAGTTCATCAAATCCCAAGTCAGAAAAATCTCTAATCAAACTTTCAACCAGCTTTTACTCAGGAACTATCAGCTTATTGCCACAGAAGATCCCTCACCCTCACGTGACCTCCCCACCACACGCTGAGATGGACCCCTCTCTCCACTGGAAACTGTTCCTGGAAACAATGGCCACAGACGCCTGGCTTCTGGCACCCGTATCCTCTTGGCACCATTAGAATCAACAAGTCGTCGACCTATAGTTACAAAGAACCTTCACTGATTTCCAACCTGAAGAAGTCCACATCTACTCGTCCTTACTGTGGGGAGTCCTATCAACCCTTTCCCCCTAATCCTCAAGCCCTCACTCCCTTCTCCACCCCCGTTCAGCAGGAAGCAATCAGAAAGAAAGCAACGTCCACAACCCCATAGAGGAGAAAGGGGGGAATGAAGGGCCCCCACCAGTAAGATGGTGAACTTCCGGCTTCTCTTCCGGGTCCTCAGTTCCCGATGGCACCACCTAAAGACCTATCACCTCTCTCCCCACTCCCACTCCCAGCACCTAGCAAATAGCCACCAGCCCCGTAGAAGTAACACCACAATCACCCCATGCCCCTTCCTATATAACCCAGCACCTTTCCCCAATAAAGCGGAATTCTCCGGTGAATTGCTGCTGTGTGTCACTCCTTTCCTTTCAGATGGATCCACCAACAGGGAAGGAAACATTGAAACAAGGCAAGAATTGGGATTCTTCCTAAATTTTCCTGAATCTCCACAAACCCATTTCTTTTGAATGCAATTGTCAGTGATTCCAATTGTTACCAAATTTTTCAACATTAGATTCATTGTTTGGAAAAAAACCAAGGAATACCTGAATGCAGTGAGCTAGGTCCCCAAGGAGAAAATAATCATGGCATAAATAATAAAGCATAGGATTTGGCACTGTCCCATGCTCCTGGAAGCTCCTTACATTAGATGAAGCCACTTGGACCATTGTTGCTTTTATACAAAAAGCTGCAGGACCTGAGGCCTGAGAAAAATACATTTTTTATTCATTGAAATGGAGACTATGGTTTTGGAAGAGGTGACTTTAAAACCACAATTATCTCATATAGCCTTGTGGCCAAAGCCTCCAAAGCCACAGAGGGAGAGCTCTGTACCTCCACCATGTGTCTTTCCATGAACCCACGCTAACTTCAGTCGTTTGGTATGATACAATTGGAGCATAAATATCAGGGCCACTTCAATAGATCTGCTTGAAAATCAGAAATGGCAGGGCCTAGGACTCAGAGCCCCTATTCCTAAGGCTAAACATGTGTTAGTTGAATATACAAGTAGGTTGGTTTCAAATAGCACAAAGCTTCTCTCCCACCCTCCAGCTTGTGGCTTGAAATGCCTTGGGAGTAAAAATATCGTATTTAGCTATTATCAGTGTTGATGTCTTGCTATATGAATGAAAGCTCTAAGAGGTGGTACATGATGGTTTGGTCAGCTTGGGAAAAGAATGGCCCACCAGTGTGGGAAAAAGACATGAACTAAGAAACAACCTGGTCTTTTTCTCAGTTTTGCTCTCAGCTTCCCCCTTGCCAAGTCCCCTCTGTGACTGACCAGAAATTCCTGGACTTGAAAATATAAATTGAAAGGCACACTCACTGGACCCACTGAACCTAGAATTATGAATATGCCCCCACTGGATGACTGAGTACCCTACTACACAGCACATCATTTCTAATTTGTCACTAAGGAGGCCCAATTAGTGCCAGAGAAACCCAGGACAAGGAAACATTACAGGAAAATAAAGAGAATAGGCATTTGGTGGAGTTATTAAATATGTATTTCATAGCAAATAATTATCTCTATTGGACACCAGTAAAAGACAGTCCAGTATTTGACCAGTGACTGTCCCTGGGTGCAATAAAACCCCAATTGTCAAGAAAGCAATGTGGGAAGTCCTCTGACTGAACTCATCTTTCTCTTCAGAAGACAGTGGGTTATTTACCATATGTAATGATATCCTGTGATGCTCCTTTGCCTGCAAAGACATTTTATCACCTCTCCAGATTTCACACCAGGATCAGTCTCACTTGGATCCATTTTCCTTGTGTCTGCAGATCTCAAATTGCTAGAGGACATCGTGTCAGGAAAAGGCCACATGGGCAGTCAGGGACGTGGTCCAACCCTTGAGGAAATAAAGTGTGCAACCCATCTCCCCTCCCTCAGGTCCCTGGAGAATGAGAGGCCAGACAGAGTGAAACAGGAGAAGGTACCTCCAGCTTAGCACAGAGCTGCCAAAACTCAGGCCAGGGGAACATTTTTGGAGTTTAGGAAACAGGATATTCAAATTTCAAGTTGTAAACTTACATTATGAAATCTGATACCACCCTCCCTATGCTCTGGAAATGAGTCCTCGGTCCCCTCCTTGAACTGGGGTCTTGGAGCCACAGAGCCTCACAATGCCATTCTCACTCTCCATAACCTTTTGGGAGACAAAGTAAAATAATGAGGGCCAAGGCAAGGATGGTGTTACATGGTCCAATTAAGGGCTCAATATGAGGAGCATATGCACCACTTTTTCATTTTGTTTCCTGAGAGATGGTTTTCTCTGCTGATTATGTGGTAAATAGACTTAGACTAAGTCATTCTGGAGTAATCTTGGCACCCTTGGCACCTAGCACAGGTCTTGATAGGTGGTGCTCAGTGAATATTTCTTAAAAGAGTAAGCCTGATATTCTCTATCACTTTGGAATATAAGCATTGGGATCTCTGTCTATTGACCTCATCAGGCAGATACAATCCCTTCCATGACCTGTGCCCATCCCCTGGACTGACCCTGCTCTTGGAGCCTGGACAGTGTCTACATAAAGCAGACAAGGAAGCACTGTTAGCCAAGGAACCATGCTGTTGAGTGTCCTGAGGGCTGATCCTGGGTTGAGATCTAGTTGGCTTCCTGTTCTCACCCTTGGCCCTTAGCCCCATGACTGACCCACCACTGTCTCCAGACTGATTACTTTCTACAGTCTTATTGGGTTTCCTGATTACTATCCCTGTTTCCTGACTCATGATCTGAATATTCATCCACAGATGTCAGGATAAGAGGCTTGGCTTTTATGGTCTAATTTTTTCACTGGTGATAAGTCAGAGTGCAGATCTGCATGGAGGAATACCAAAAAAAACTTACCTAGAAAAGGAGGAGTCAGAAAGCAAGATCAGATTATCAAGGCCAGAGTCAAGATACACAGGCCAGGATCTGAGAGTAAAATAGAGACAACACAGTGGCATTAAGTTTGGAAGCATGGGATACGTTATGGAGATTTATCTCATGACATTATGCTAATGATATATTCAACCAATGGTTCTCAACCAGGGGAGATTTTTCCAGGGGACATTTAACAGTGTCCAGAGATATTTTAATTGTCATAACTGTGGGAGTGCTACTGTCATGTAGTAGGTAGTAGCCAGGAATGCTGCTAAATATCCTCCAGGACCCAGGACAGCCCGCCCAACTAGGAATTACCCAACTCAAAATGTCAGTAGTGTCAACATTGAGAAACCCTGTATTAAAAATACAGGATATCAGTGATGACAGAAAATATGAAGATTAAAAAAAGACTGAAAGAATACACTTCATAGTTACAAAAGGGGAGTGTTGAAGTGGCAGGATTATGCATTTTTTTCTTTTTCTCTGGCTTACAAATTTCTGAATACAGCTATGTTGCCTTAAAATTTTTAAATTAATTTTTAACTGCATAAATAATACATGAACACATCTGCTTATAAAATATTACAGTATTACAGACAGAACCTCTTTGAGCAACTTGACTTCTCCCACATCATTCCCTTTCCCAGATGTAACCCATTTGGTGGATGTGACATTTTGAGCTCTGTCTACATACTTACACACTTATTATGTGCAGCTATAGAAAATACATACTATCTTATAGTTTTTCACAGATTCATAGTATTCTGTAGCTTATTGCCCTACTGATGAACATTTAGATTGCTTCCAGTCTGGGACTATTACAAAAATGCTTCATTGTACAGGCCTCCTTGAGTATGCTTGCCAAAATTTCTAAAACTTTGTATATGGGAATGAAAATTTCTGGGTTGTAGAAAGTACACTAAAGATCTAAAATTTTACCACCTACTATCAGTTGCCTTCCAAAAAGCCTACAAATTCAGTTTCCTGACACCCTCACCAGCACTTACTAATTATTTTGTTTTTCATTCTTGCCAACCAGATAGTTGAGAAATAGTATCTTACTTTTGTTATAACATGCATTTCCCTTGTTACTGATCAGGTTGGGTGCCTCTTCATGTATTTGTTGAACCTGTCATCTGTTCTCTTCTAAGAACAGCGGTATTCACATCCGTTGCTCATTTTTTATCATAAGACTTTCTAACAGTTTTGAAGAACAGATAAGATTAGTGTTGGGTGATATAAAAACACAGAAGTGGGCATCTCCAGTGTCGTGCCTGTCCTCACTATCTGAGACAGATCTTGTCGGTCCCACCCAGACCAAAATGACCTCTCTTCCCATTACTGAGAATGTGATAAAGCAGCTATATTAGAGAACAAAGTAGTCAGGCCCATTCTTGCCATGGCTCCATGTTTCCCTGTACTGTGAGCCTTTGCTATGCCAGCATCTTGACACTGAGAATCCAGTAGGTACTGCCAGTCAAATTCACTCCAGGCAAATACAATTATGATATGTGATGAGGCATAAGGACCCATGAAAGGCAGCATGTGAACTGAATGTTATCTGCTGCCAGTGCAAATGGCAATTAGAATATTACATTTCAGTTCATCTTCATTAAGAACATCTGTTGTCTAGCCCACATGAGAAAATCAAAGATGGGATTGGGTGATTGTGACCACTACAAATAAGTAGTTGTATCAACCAATTTCCCATCACCCAGGCATAAACTGTAAGAGATGCTGCATGGATAATGTATTACATATGTTAGGTAGTGGCTAAGGAATAAAACTAGATGGAAGTCTTCTTTCAGACTCTTCGATGTATTTGAAGCTAGGATGCTTATAAACCATGTCCCTTTGTGGTGAAGAAGATGATTGATTACTGGCTCTTGGCCAGACTAGGTTTGGACAAACTAGGCCATACCCAGTCTGGCCTTGTGGCCCCTCTGGCCATTTTGGTTGCCCCATCCCATGTAGTCTCCTACTCTGTCTCCTTGGGGCTGTTTTCTACTGGAGAACTGTGGATAGACAACAGTTCAAATCCCTGCTACCAACATGTTGCTTGACTGCCATTCTTCTGTCCCACAAGTGGAAGATGTCTGCTTTATCACTCCCCAAGACAGCTTGTGTCTGTGGTGGATCAGACTGTTTTCACTAGTGCCTGGAAAGGTTAGGGGAAGAGGTAGAACTTCTGCACCTTTGTCTGAGTTTATACAGGTTAAGGTCTTCCTGACCATCAGCTACTACAGTGACGGTCTTCTTTGCTAAGAGAGTGGAGGGTCAGATAGAGAGTTAGATAGGTAGATAAGTAGTCTAATAATGTTTCTTTGTATATGCAGTGTGTACCTTACCTTAGTAACCTTACCACAGCTGTAATTTACATTTGTCTGGGTGACAAATCAGTATGGTCAATATCAGTCTCTCCTACTAGACTGTAAGAAACATGGGAGCAGGAACCATGTCTATTTTTGTTCATCAGTGTATCCCTGGCACCTAGCACAGTGTCTACCACATAAGCTAAATAGAATTTATTGACTAAAAACACAGTTGTGGTTCTGATGATCATAGAATGAAAGAAAGCCAGATATTCGGGCAGGAGGTTGGGGATAGGTATTTGTGAGAGGTCAGATATCTCACCATCTCTTCACTCTCACTCCAGGAGAACATTTCAACCTGTGAACCTACAGTCTAGCTTTATATAAGGCTGTCTCCAGCCACAGCCAACCCTGAATTGGCCAACAGTGCTTTTGTCTATGAAGGTTGGGAATGATTGAGGATGAAGCCCACCTTTGACAGTTTACTCTTCCTGTGATCTCAAAGCCATTGTCTTCTCCAGGACAGATGCTCATTCGCAGTCACAGGCCCATCTTGCTCCTTGGTGTGCAGGGGTACAACTGTGCCAGAAAGTTGTGGAGCTTGGATGGCAGGGGAACTGAGTAACTCAGGGACTGAATCTCCATTAAATTTGAAACAAAGACACACTGATGCATTTTTTGTATCATAATTGCTCCAGGAATTTGCCAATATATCACTTGCTTGCCTTTCAAAGAGAGTTGGCATGGAAGAAGGGGAGGATTAAGGCTGTGGCAACGAGGCTGGAAATGAAACAAAGATAGTATTTTGAACAAAATATTGGTTTAAGAGAATTCTTATGAATTGAAATAGTGATGCTTTCCCCACCTTCTCTCAACCATCCTATTTTGCCTCTTTTTCAAACCCTGCTCTTTTTCCACAGTTCTATTGACCTCTCATCTGTTGCCCTGAATTCTTACAAGACCTTATACTTCTGCTCATCAACAGCAAAAATAAGATTCCAACTGAATCCCCAGCCTTTCTCATATGATGCAGGATCCTGATGCAGAAATGAGGATCAAGCTCTGAAAGCACAAATGCTTTTACCACATCAGTTCCACGGTTGCTACTATTTGGAATAGCTCTTATTCATAAAACCCAGAGATTTCCAGGGAGACCATTGCTAATCGCATAAACTCAAGACCTAGATAAAGCAGTTGGTTTTGGTATCACTGATTTCATTTTCATGCTTATGTTTGCCATCATTAATTGAGGGACAAGAACAATTCCGCCATGTTAAGGGTAAACCCTGGATCCACATTTTGTGTTGTAGCTGTGAATTTTACCGTAAATGAAATGTATAGATGATTTAAAGCTAAAAAATTCATATGATAAATTTTACAAGGTACTTACTACAAGCCACTCAAGCAAGGCTGTACTACATGTTCAGAAGTTCCTTCTTATGTTGAGTAAAAATCTGTTCTAAAACTTTTTCATGTAGTAGTTCCAGTTCAGTTTTCTAGAGCTAAACAGAGTGAGGCAAATGCTTCTTCTACAGATTGAGGCAAATCCTACAGGATAACCCTCCAAATATTTGAATACAGTTATCATGCCTCCCACATCTTCCATTTTCCAGGATAGGTGGCTCTGTTATCTTCAACATGTATATACCTTTCTCACCCTAAATCATCTTTCCCTAAATGCACTTCATTTTGTCAATGTCCCTCTCAACACATGGTGTCCCAAGTGAAAGAGCATTCAGATATCATCTGACTGCTGCAGAGCACAGAGAAACTAATTTTATTAATTTATACACAATAGTTTTATCAACATACTCTAAGATTGCAATGTTGGAAGTAAATGGTCTTAAAATACTGGTTTGGGTTTTCTTTGTAATAGAATTCTTAGAGAAGTGAAATCTTAACCAGGACCCTCATTCTTAAAACACTTAAGAGTAGAGTTTCTATCGTTGAAATGAAAGGGAGGTGAGAGGTTACTGAAACTTCATCATTTCAACTTCCTGTCTTGTTCCCCAGGGTAAACCAAGGAGATCCTGAGATTTCAAGAACATAGTTTGAAAACTGTGAGTTGAGTCCAACTCTGTCAGAGAACAATGTAGCCCAGAGAGGATAAATGACTTTCTGAGGTCACACAGTTACTTAGTGGAATATTTAATTGGGTCACTTAACTCCCATTCCAGAAGTCTTTTCACTGTATCTTACTGTTCCTCACTATTCACCCCTCACCTTGATGACTCAATTAACCTTGGGATCAATAAGTCCTAGGGCTGCTGTTAATATCAATTTTGCTCCATCTGATACAGTTCACTTTTGGAAATCTTAAATATAGAAATTTACATTTATCAAATGTATTAAGTATAATCTCTCCTACAATGCAAAGGATCATTAGAAATCTTTTGTTTTGGCCCATCAGTCCTGCCTTTTAAAACTTTCTAAATCTTGACTCTGTCATACAACATCAATCAATTTCTTTTGGGAAGGCTGTTAAAGCAAGGCTATATGCTGAAATTCAACTTCCTGTTCTTTAATTTGCCAACAAATGTATAATCAAGACTTAACTTCAAAAATTTCAGACTCACGTTTTATGGCATTACTTCTCCTTTACCTGGAGAACTCCTGCTCATCTATTGCGACCCATTTCTAATGTCATCTCTGTGATTTGTTTCTAAGCCCACATTCCTCATCTTGAAGCAGAACTGGTAGGTCCCATTTTTATACTATAATAGGGTTTTAATAATTCACATACTTCCTGTGCTATTTTATAAATTATTTAAGGGTCTTATGTATTCTCTGCATCCCAGGCTCTGAACTTAGGATGGCAGGTGAACTCTGGTGACTGCCTACTGAGAAGGACTGTGAGGTCAGGTCAGAACACAGTGGCAGACTGTTATGAGGGGTTATGAGGGGTTAATGATTTCTTCCATGGGCTCAGGAGAAAAGTATTTTTCCAACCCTAACCCAGGGCACAGTCAATACTCAAAATATGCTTTTTTAATGTATTTTTATAAACCCTCCCCCCAACAAAATCTAGTAAGTTTATCAAAGGAAAAGTTAGCTGGGCATGGCTTGTGTCAACCTTTGTTTGTGTCTACTGATCATAATTTATCTTGAGTGCTGACAAACAATTTTCTAATAACCTTTTTTAGATATTTTTCTGGGTATTAGCATCAAGTTCATTATTGGTTTATATTTTCTGAGATACACTTCTTTCCCTTTTCAAAAAGTAGTACAACATTTCCTTGTCTTTAGTCTTCTGGCACCTCTTCCATTTTCCAAGAACTTTCCAGGTGGTGGTGACTCACTTGGAGAAAATGGCCCATTTCACTCAGACCTTTCAATGGCATTGTTTTTAATGATCAGGGGCCATGACTAGGAGAGCTGTTTTTTGGAAAAAGTAAATTTGAATTGGCAAAATCAGAGGCTGAAGTCAGGATGGTCAATAAATGTGTTATTGACAGAGGCCTGGCCTAGAAAGACAGACAAGTCTAGGGAGCCAGTTTTCTCTGAACCATGGGCCAGCAAGCATTTCAGAGGGCTCTCCCTGTCTCTCTTCCCTTCCCCTTCTCTTGGCTCCATGTTCTCCTCTTGCTTTAGTTTGTCTCCTCTGAGCTGAATTTGGATGGCTAAAGTATAACCTCAGCAGAAAACTGACCAGAAGAATGCACATCTGCCCTTGGGTTCTGAATGAGGGCCTAGGACTGTGACTGCTAGTGACAGAGATCACAAAACAGGAAACAACTTCAATAAATTGAAGATACTAGGTTAAAAATAGCTGCACCTCAGGCTGTATATATATGTGAAAACAGAGGACATCAGCTATGTAGACACAGTAAAATACAGTAAAATGGCAATTCATTAGAATACTAAAAGGCACAGATATTTTCATGAACCTACCGTGAGCCCAGCACTGTGCTAAACAGTGGAAGGATGCAAAGACATGATTCTAAAGATGTTGCAATAATTTATAAAAAGTTGTCTACCTTAATAAGAGAATAAGAGAATGACAAATAACCAGAATCTGGTGTTAACTTTAGTTTTATTTTTTTGAAGAAACCTTTTCTTAACAAGATTTGGAATAAAAATGTTAAGTGAATTTTTTAAAGGGCTAACCTCCAGTGACTGGAAAATGAAATTCATCCAAACTCTCTGTTCCAATTTTGTGTTAGTTAAATGACCTCTTATCTACTGTAAATGTGAAGAAATGAGATTGAAATAATTGCAGCTTGTCCCCCCAACCCAGTGCTGAGGGTTGCTTTGTAGAAGCTCCAACAAGCATGGTGTTTATTGGGACTGGAAATCTCATCATACAGGTTCAGTCTAGCTAAGGTTCTTGTCCCTTCAGTGTGGATCTTACCACATATTTGGGAAATAGATACAGTGAGAAGTGGGCCTTCAGCCCTCCAAGGGGTTGTTCTGTTGCTATAACCATTGACAGCCTGACTGACTCCTCATCCCTGCAGCTGATGCAAGAGACAAATGTGAACAGGGGCTGCTTTGTTCTCAGTGGAAAGGTTTGAGTTGAGCTGCTTCCAGGCAATCACACTGGCTGCCATTTTTCAGTCTATTTCTGTCTTCTTGTACACATCCCTCAATTTGCATTCCTGCTTAAACTTGCCACTAGTCTTGCCTTTCTGTGTAGAAGGTGGAATGGATTTTAAGAGGGTAAAGAAAGGTCTTCTTGTGAGGAGGAGGGGAGAATATAGGACTTTCACTAGCTGTTCCTGCTGGATGTCTTCAGAGAAGCATTTTGTCTCCTGGCCTCATTGTGGGTTGTCACAGAAATGTCCCTTTTAGCACAGGCGTCAGCCTTACTTTGTGTACTTGACTTTTAGCTAAGTTTGAACTAATTTGACTCATTAAAAAATGGTGATTGACATTGTGGAAAGATGAACAGGATGATAATAGAAGTAGAACTTTAAAGATGGTTTGCATGAAGAGAGTGATTTGAAAGGGACATCAACAGTCCTTAAATACCTTTCATCAAATTTTAAGGGATATGTGATATCTACTATTACAGCCTTATTCCTTAGGGTTCAGTTGTGGTCCTTGTAGGCATTCATTACCTCCAATGCTAGACAGGACCAGATTAAGCTATGGACACTCTAGCATGAATTAGCTAATCAGAAATTCATACTCAGCTCATCCTTTTCCAGCAACCAATTGCTGTTCTTGACAATATATTGGACTTAGATTATTTCCCTCATTCTAAAGGGAAACTAATTTAACTGCATAAATTCCACAATCTTAATAGGCTTAAAAAGCAATTGCTATGTATAAAAATTTGGAAAGGCTCAGCAGTTTAGATATTGTATAAACAAGGTTCAAAAGTCAATTTTTCAGACCATTAAATGTAGGTCAGATGCAAGAAGAGAATTAAATAGTCATAGAAGGTACTCAACTAAGAAATTTCCACCAGACTAATGGCTCCTTGAAGGTAAGAGCTGTGTCTTATTCTCTCTGTATCTCTAACAGTTACCATGATGGCTGATTTTTCATGAACACTCAATGAATGCTATCAGAAGAATTTCTTAACTAAAAGATCAATTTGGAGTGCATTAAAAGTAGTGTTGGGTAATCCTTTATCATAGAGATTTTATAAGAGAATATAGGTACTACCTATGCCTAGTATGTGGAAGTAAACTGCTTTGTAGGGGCAGAGAAAGTAGATTTTCCTTCTAGGCCTTGAGTATTATGAAACTGAATGAAGATAGTTCATTCTCTGTCTCTCCATCTCTTTCTGTGTGTTTCTCTCTCTGTCTCTCTTTGTCTTCCCTTGCCAAAGTCTGATTTACTTTAACAGCTTTTCTTGGCCCTACCTCTTCCACCTTCATTTCCAGTTAAGTCATACATCTTTTCCAAAGTAATTATAATAATTTGCAACCATATTGCACTAATTGCTTTTCAAGGCACTGTGATATGCACTGTCCCTTTTTGTTTGAAAGTGCAAAAAGACCCAGTATGAAGCAGTCAAAGTAGTATTGATTCCATTGTTCAGATAAAGAACCCAAGGTGTAGAGTACTTAAATAATTTTCCCATGATCACATAGCAATGTGCAATTGAACCTGGACTAGAATACAGTCCTTTTGCACAATATCACCCCAAGTCTCAAAATTCAGGAATGGAGGCTTGTTAGGAAAACAACAGGTAGTTCTACTCCCTTTATGGTTATAGTCTTCATTTTTCTTGCTGTTTCAAATTTATTCTTTATATTCCTTTCTAGACATATGAGGCTGACACTTGAGACATGGCAAAATCAGACATTATCTCAACTGTGGGAGGTCTCAATTTATTCTCAGCATTTTTTCTTCTTCAAATATGAAGTGCAAGCTTAGCTAGATTTGAAACAACATTGTGTAGGACATCTTTCTGTCTCTACTTAAGCCACCTGAGGCAGGAGTCTTCTGAAATGTGTGGTCCAGAATGCATCTTCTCTTTCTCTCTTTGACAGCTTTCTTTGACAGTCATAGCAGGAACACCTCTTATACCAGCTGATATTTCATTGAGTCCTTTCCATCCTGGGGCTGGCAACTCTATCACACAGATTCAAGAGGCAGAAGGTCTACTGTAATACCAGCACAAGCCCTATTTGGTGCCCCAGGATGGAATGAGTAAGTCAGTGTTGTACTGAAACCATGGGTGAAGTTGGGCCTCAGAACCTGAGAAATTTACCAGGACTAGAAGTTTTTTTGTAAAAACCAGAGGTCTAAGCAGGCTGTGAGTCATTAAACATACAAGCAGTTAGGAACTAGGACATAAGCTTCTTATTGGGGTTAAAGCAAGGCCAAGGGTCAAAAACTAAGTAAAAACAGACACCAGTAACAACAAATACCACCCTGGAAAATAAGAAAAATTCTTCCTTAGCCCAGCAGCCTGCTGAAATTAAGCTGATTCTAGGAAGTGGCCAGCCTGAGGCCCATGGTGAGAATAAGGAAGCCATCTTACAGGTGGGAAGTGCACAGGGTGATAGCCATAGCAAAGGTAATAGCTTGACAGTCGAGAAACACCCTTGAGTGAAGTTCCTCAACCCTGGTACTATTGGCAGTTTGGTCCAGTTAGTTCTTTGTTGTGTGGCACTGTTCTGGGCATTGTAGGACATTCAGCAGTATCCCTATCCTCTACCCACTAGATGTCAGTAGCACCTCCCCCTGCCCCCCAAGTAGGGGCAACCCAAATATCTCCAGATATCGTCCAGTGTCCTTTGGGGAGTTAGGGGAGGCAAAATGACCCCAGGTTGAGAACCACTGCTCTAGAAGCTATGGATTGAGCCATCTAGGATTCACTGGCTTCTAAATTGTCTTCAGAGCTGAGAACCTAAGGTAGCAGATATAAGCGTTTGCAATCCCATCCTTCCCAAATGTCCTTTCATACCTAATGCCCGGATCATCTCTTCCATTAGGCAATATTACAGTTCCTAAGAACACTGAACCCTCAGAATTTTCCTCAAATCCTACTTAATTGCAAACTCAAGGGTGTATCTCCTCATGGTGTTCACAGAAATTGGTACAAATGTGAAAATACTTTTTGTTCTTTGCAGTTGAGCTCTAAAACACATAACAAAGGAGGGGCGGAAGATGGCATAAGTAGAGCAGCGGAAATCTCCTTCCAAAACCACATATATCTATGAAAATATAACAAAGACAACCCTTCCTAGAATAAAGACCAGAGGACACAGGACAATATCCAGACCACATCCACACCTGAGAGAACCCAGCGCCTCGCGAAGGGGGTAAGATACAAGCCCCGGCCCCGCGGGAGCCGAGCGCCCCTCCCCCCAGCTCCCGGCGGGAGAAGAGCAGGCAGAGCGGGAGGGAGACGGAGCCCAGGACTGCCGAGCACCCAGCACCAGCCATCCGGGCCAGAGTGCAGGGCCCTCGATACTAGGAAAACAGGGCAGCAAGAACAGTGAGCAGGCACTGGAGGCTGGGTGCCAGAGGACATAAGAAAAGCGCGCGACCATTTTTTTTTTTGCTTTTTTGCTGTTTTGTTTTGGCGAGCGCTTTTTGGAAGTCTTAAAGGGATAGGGACCCCAATACTAGGGAAACAGGGCAGAAAGACCGGTGAGCAGAGGCCTGAGGCTGGCACCGGAGAATAAAGAAAAACGAACAACTACCTTTTTTTTTTTTTTTCAATTAAAAACTTTTTTTTTTTTTTTAATTAAAAAATTTTTTTTTCTTTTTTTTTTTTTTGTTGGTCGTTGTTTTGTTTTGGCGGGTGCTTTTTGGAAGTCTTAAAGAGGCAGGGCGGGTCACTTGATCCAGAGGTAGGGAATCCGGGATCTCTGGGCACCCTAACCCCTGGGCTGCAGGGAGCAGGGAGGCCCCTTACGGAGATAAATAGCCTCCCAGCACCTCCTGCTCCAACGCGACTCCACCATTTTGGAGTAGCTGCCCGAGCCAGGCCACGCCCACAGCAACAGCGGAGATTAACTCCATAGCAGCCGGGCAGGAAGCAGAAGCCCTGTCTGCGTGCAGCTGCGCAGCACAAGCCACTAGAGGTCGCTGTTCTCCCAGGAGAGGAGGGCCACAAACCAACAAAAAGGGAAGTCCTTCCAGCTGTCACTCGTCCCAGCTCTGCAGACTATTCCTATCACCATGAAAAGGCAAAGCTACAGGCAGACAAAGATCACAGAGACAACACCAGAGAAGGAGACAGACCTAACCAGTCTCCCTGAAAAAGAATTCAAAATAAGAATCATAAACATGCTGACAGAGATGCAGAGAAATACGCAAGAGAGATGGGATGAACTCCGGAGGGAGATCACAGATGCCAGAAAGGAGATCACAGAGATGAAACAAACTATGGAAGGGTTAATAAGCAGAATAGATAGAATGCATGAGGCCATTGATGGAATTGAAATCAGAGAACAGGAACGCATAGAAGCTGACATAGAGAGAGATAAAAGGATCTCCAGGAATGAAACAATATAAAGAGAACTGTGTGACCAATCCAAAAGGAACAATATCCATATTATAGGGGTCCCAGAAGAAGAAGAGAGAGGAAAAGAGATGGAAAGTATCTTAGAAGAATAATTGCTGAAAACTTCCCCACATTGGGGGAGGAAGTAATCGAACAGACCACTGAAATACACAGAACCCCCAACAGAAAGGATCCAAGAAGGGCAACACCAAGACACATAATAATTAAAATGGCAAAGATCAAGGACAAGGAAAGAGTCTTAAAGGCAGCTAGAGAGAAAAAGGTCACCTATAAAGGGAAACCCATCAGGCTAACGTCAGATTTCTCAACAGAAACCCTACAGGCCAGAAGAGAATAGCATGATATATTTAATAAAATGAAACAGAAGGGCCTTGAACCAAGGATACTGTATCCAGCACGACTATCATTCAAATATGACGGTGGGATTAAACAATTCCCAGACAAACAAAAGCTGAGGGAATTTGCTTCCCACAAACCACCTCTACAGAACATCTTACAGGGACTGCTCTAGATGGGAGCACTCCTAGAAGGAGCACAGCACAAAACACCCAACATATGAAGAATCGAGGAGGAGGAACAAGAAGGGAGAGAAGAAAAGAATCTCCAGACAGTGTATATAACAGCTCAGTAAGCGAGCTAAGTTAGGCAATAAGATACTAAAGAGGCTAACCTTGAACCTTTGGTAACCACGAATTTAAAGCCTGCAATGGCAATAAGTACATATCTTTCAATAGTCACCCTAAATGTTAATGGGTTGAATGCACCAATCAAAAGACACAGAGTAACAGAATGGATAAAAAAGCAAGACCCATCTATATGCTGCTTACAAGAAACTCACCTCAAACCCAAACACATGTACAGACTAAAAGTCAAGGGATGGAAAAACATGTTTCAAGCAAACAACAGTGAGAAGAAAGCAGGGGTTGCAGTACTAATATCAGACAAAATAGACTTCAAAACAAAGAAAGTAACAAGAGATAGAGAAGGACACTACATAATGGTAAAGGGCTCAGTCAAACAAGAGGATATAACTATTCTACATATATATGCACCCAACACAGGAGCACCAGCATATGTGAAACAAATACTAACAGAACTAAAGGGGGATATAGACTGCAATGCATTCATTCTAGGAGACTTCAACACACCACTCACCCCAAAGGATAGATCCACTGGGCAGAAAATAAGTAAGGACACGGAAGCACAGAACAACACAGTAGAGCAGATGGACCTAATAGACATCTATAGAACTCTACATCCAAAAGCGCGGGATATACATTCTTCTCAAGTGCACATGGAACATTCTCCAGAATAGACCACATACTAGGCCACAAAAAGAGCCTCAGAAAATTCCAAAAGATTGAAATCCTACCAACCAACTTTTCAGACCACAAAGGCATAAAACTAGAAATAAACTGTACAAAGGAAGCAAAGAGGCTCACAAACACATGGAGGCTTAACAACACGCTCCTAAATAATCAATGGATCAATGACCAAATCAAAATGGAGATCCAGCAATATATGGAAACAAATGACAACAACAACACTAAGCCCCAACTTCTGTGGGACACAGCAAAAGCAGTCTTAAGAGGAAAGTATATAGCAATCCAAGCATATTTAAAAAAGGAAGAGCAATCCCAAATGAACGGTCTAATGTCACAATTATCGAAATTGGAAAAAGAACAGATGAGGCCTAAGGTCAGCAGAAGGAGGGACATAATAAAGATCAGAGAAGAAATAACTAAAATTGAGAAGAATAAAACAATAGCAAAAATTAATGAAACCAAGAGCTTGTTCTTCGAGAAAATAAACAAAATAGATAAGCCTCTAGCCAGACTTATTAAGAAGAAAAGAGAGTCAACACAAATCAACAGTATCAGAAACGAGAAAGGAAAAATCACGACGGACCCCACGGAAATGCAAAGAATTATTGGACAATACTATGAAAACCTATATGCTAACAAGCTGGGAAACCTAGGAGAAATGGACAACTTCCTAGAAAAATACAACCTTCCAAGATTGACCCAGGAAGAAACAGAAAATCTAAACAGACCAATTACCAGCAACGAAATTGAAGAGGTAATCAAAAAACTACCAAAGAACAAAAACCCGGGCCAGATGGATTTACCTCGGAATTTTATCAGACATACAGGGAAGACATAATACCTATTCTCCTTAAAGTTTTCCAAAAAATAGAGGAGGAGAGGATACTCCCAAACTCATTCTATGAAGCTAACATCACCCTAATAACAAAACCAGGCAAAGACCCCACCAAAAAAGAAAACTACAGACCAATATCCCTGATGAACGTAGATGCCAAAATACTCAACAAAATATTAGCAAACCGAATTCAAAAATACATCAAAAGGATCATACACCACGACCAAGTGGGATTCATCCCAGGGATGCAAGGATGGCACAACATTCGAAAGTCCATCAACATCATCCAGCACATCAACAAAAAGAAAGACAAAAACCACATGATCATCTCCATGCTGAAAAAGCATTTGACAAAGTTCAACATCCATTCATGATAAAAACTCTCAGCAAAATGGGAATAGAGGGCAAGTACCTCAACATAATAAAGGCCATCTATGATAAACCCACAGCAAACATTATATTGAACAGCGAGAAGCTGAAAGCATTTCCTCTGAGATCGGGAACTAGACAGGGATGCCCACTCTCCCCACTGTTATTTTACATAGTACTGGAGGTCCTAGCCATGGCAATCAGACAAAACAAAAAAATACAAGGAATCCAGATTGGTAAAGAAGAAGTTAAACTGTCACTATTTGCAGATGACATGATGCTGTACATAAAAAACACTAAAGACTCCACCCCAGACCTACTAGAACTGATATCGGAAAACAGCAAATTTGAAGGATACAGAATCTACACACAGAAATCTGTGGCTTTCCTATACACCAACAATGAACCAACAGAAAGAGAAATCAGGAAAACAACTCCATTCACAATTGCATAAAAAAAATACCTAGGAATAAAACTAACCAAAGAAGTGAAAGACTTATACTCTGAAAACTACAAGTCACTCTTAAGAGAAATTAAAGGGGACACTAACAGATGGAAACTCATCCCATGCTCGTGGCTAGGAAGAATTAATATCGTCAAAATGGCCATCCTGCCCAAAGCAATATACAGATTTGATGCAATCCCTATGAAACTACCAGCAACATTCTTCAATGAACTGGAACAAATAATTCAAAAATTCATATGGAAACACCAAAGACCCCGAATAGCCAAAGCAATCCTGAGAAAGAAGAATAAAGTAGGGGGGATCTCACTCCCCAACTTCAAGCTCTACTATAAAGCCATAGTAATCAAGACAATTTGGTACTGGCACAAGAGCAGAGCCACAGACCAATGGAACAGACTAGAGAATCCAGACATTAACCCAGACATATATGGTCAATTAATATTTGATAAAGGAGCCATGGACATACAATGGCGAAATGACAGTCTCTTCAACAGGTGGTGCTGGCAAAACTGGACAGCTACATGTAGGAGAATGAAACTGGACCATTGTCTAACCCCATATACAAAAGTAAATTCAAAATGGATCAAAGACCTGAATGTAAGTCACGAAACCATTAAACTCTTGGAAGAAAACATAGGCACCAACCTCTTAGACATAAACATGAGTGACCTCTTCTTGAACATATCTCCCCGGGCAAGGAAAACAACAGCAAAAATGAACAAGTGGGACTATATTAAGCTGAAAAGCTTCTGTACAGCAAAAGACACCATCAATAGAACAAGAAGGATCCCTACAGTATGGGAGAATATATTTGAAAATGACACATCCGATAAAGGCTTGACATCCAGAATATATAAAGAGCTCACATGCCTCAACAAACAAAAAACAAATAACCCAATTAACAAATGGGCAGAGGAACTGAAGAGATGGTTCTCCAAAAAAGAAATACAGATGGCCAACAGACACATGAAAAGATGCTCCACATCGCTAATTATCAGAGAAATGCAAATTAAAACTACAATGAGGTGTCACCTCACACCAGTAAGGATGGCTGCCATCCAAAAGACAAACAACAACAAATGTTGGCGAGGCTGTGGAGAAAGGGGAACCCTCCTACACTGCTGGTGGGAATGTAAGTTAGTTCAAGCATTGTGGAAAGCAGTATGGAGGTACATCAAAATGCTCAAAACAGACTTACCATTTGACCCAGGAATTCCACTCCTAGGAATTTACCCTAAGAACGCAGCAATCAAGTTTGAGAAAGACAGATGCACCCCTATGTTTATTGCAGCACTATTTACAGTAGCCAAGAATTGGAAGCAACCTAAATGTCCATCAATAGATGAATGGATAAAGAAGATGTGGTACATATACACAATGGAATACTACTCACCCATAAGAAAAGCGCAAATCCAACCATTTGCAGCAACATGGATGGAGCTGGAGGGTATTATGCCCAGTGAAACAAGCCAAGCGGAGAAAGAGAAATACCAAATGATTTCACTTATCTGTGGAATATAAGAACAAAGGAAAAACTGAAGGAACAAAACAGCAGCAGAATCACAGAACTCAAGAATGGACTAACAGGTACCAAAGGGAAAGGGACTGGGGAGGATGGGTGGGTAGGGAGGGATAAGGGGGGGTGAAGTAGGAGGGTATTAAGATTAACATGCATGGGGTGTAGGAGAAAAGGGAGGGCTATACAACACAGAGAAGGCAAGTAGTGATTCTACAACGTTTTGCTATGCTGATGGATAGTGACTGTAAAGGGGTTTTTAGGGGAGACCTGGTATAGGGGAGAGCCTAGTAAACATAATATTCGTCATGTTAGTGTAGATTAGTGATACCAAAAACAAAGCAAAAAAAAAAAAAGGGCAGTTCCTGTGTGGTATCCTCCAACGAGTTCTACACAAGGGTATAAAGGGCATATAAAAGTGTAGGCAAAGGGTCTGTTTGTGTTTCTACAGAGGATCAAAGCCTAATTTGGCTACCCCGAAAATGAACTAAGATACGATATGAAAGAGAACTTCCAACATCAGCACTCTCTGGAAGACTCATGCCAGAAGATGATCATCAAAAACCCCAACAAAGATCCACGCACTGCTACAGCTGTAGATGCACTCATCCCACCAGTTCCTGGACCTGCCATGGGAATAAAGAAGGAGATATCTAAGCTGGCCTGTGCATACAGTAAAACAACAAATTTGACTGGATCTATACTGTTGGAACTCAACCAAGGATTAGGAGAAGTGCAAATTGTAGCGCTCCAAAGTCTTACAACTACAGACTATTTACTGTTAAAAGAGCATATGGCATGTGAACAGTCTCCAGGAATGGGTTGTTTTAATTTGTCTGATTTCTCTCAGACTGTTCAAGTTCAGTTGGACAATATCCATCATATCATAGATAAGTTTTCACAAATGCCTAAGGTGCCTAACTGGTTTTCTTGGTTTCACTGGAGATGGCTGGTAATTACAGGTATGCTTTGGTTATGTAACTATACTCCTATTATGTTAATGTGTGTGTGCAATTTAAGTAGTAGCTTAAAACCTATACATGCTGAAGTACTCTACAAGAAGATATGTCAAAGAAATAATCAATCTTCCATGTTTTCTTCCGCCTGCTACTTCTATAGCTTTTCTTCTTCCTTCCTAATTACAACGAATTCTTAAATAGAATTCGTGCCTCATATCAAATTTACCAAGTATCATAACTCCTCCAAGTGGTAAAGATACCTCAAGACAAATGCTGGGCATAGAAGCCACAGGGCATAAATATGCAAAGAAGTAAAAAGCTAACCATTTCAAACAATAAGGCTTCTCTCTCACTTACCAACTTTACATTTCCCTGTATGACCCCAGAAGATGACTGGTTAGCCAGAGATGGGTAAGATTCCTCAAGGGAGGAACAACCTAAGACAGGCACAGTCACAGGGGGGTCATCAGGTGAGAAATTGGGGATCAACAGAGGTGAGGCCTAGAACCTCACCCCCCCGTTCTGAGAGAAATCTTCTGCATACGTGGATGTTTATTGCCCTGGTCTAGCTTGGATTAACACATAGTCTACAGGCACACACCTGATCATCTACATGTGCTCTCTTACAACACTAAACTATGTTTTCTACCTTTATCTTGTATCTACCTACCACTTCAGCATTTTATTAAAAATAATAATAATAAAGAGAGAAATGTGGTATCCACATATAAATCAAGTATAAAAACCAAATGAGTATTCATATTTGAACTGTTTATAGTTCATAATGCATGAGCAAAACCGAAAGTTTCTGTGATGACTGCCCTTGTACTGTTCACTATGTAACTTATTCATTATGTAAGAATTTGTTCTACATGTAAGAAGTTGTTTGTTATGCCTCAGAAGATTGGAGACTGACGAAAATTAGGCTTGGGGTGGATTAATGATTGTGCATTGAGCACTGACTCCCCTATACAGAATTTTATTGTCGTTAACAACCATTTGATCAATAAATATGAGAGATGCCCTCACAAAAAAAAAAAAAAAAAAAAAGGACAGACTTCCAATGGTAAAATAAATAAGTAACCGGGATGTAATGTATAGCATAAGGAATATAGTCAAGATATTGTAACAGCTTGCTAGGGTGATAGCTGGAACCTAGAATTATGTATATAAATGTTTTACCACTGTGTTGTACACTTGAAACTAATGTAATGTAATACTGTGTGTCAACTACCCTTCAATAAAAAATAATTATTTAAATTAAAAAAAAAACACATAACATGCTAAGTTTCTGTTTTCTTACTATTTGCCTTGAGCTTTCATTTCTTCCTTTCCATTTCTTTCCTACTTTCTTTCAACCATATCCTTTAAAGTGGAAGTGTATTTTTCTTGAGGTGGGACACCCAAGAGGCCAAAAATGAAGAAAAGGAGAGATGATAGGAAACAGACTCGAGCCATTTGGCAAGAACTGGATCTAGGAACTTCTGTAAAATCATTGGAGGGAATATTGTATCCACCACTTATCTGTCTTCTAACTCAGCCTGTTTTCTTACCACCCATCTTACTTAGATTATCTTAAAATTGTGAGGAGGAAGTTTATTCTTTCTCTTCATTGCCCTTGTGGATTTTCAAGTCCATCTAAGGTAGGAGTGTTCTGAAGGCCTCTCAGAACAATTTTATGGACTGTACATAATAGAGAAGAGACCATTGGTTATAGTGGAAATGGCTCTAGCCCAGAAACCCAAATGCAAATTCTAGTCTCTGTTTTCCTCCTTATAGATACTTGATCTTGAAAATTACTTAACCTTGGCTGAACCTCAGTTTCCTCATGTGTAAAATAGAACTTTTGCCTACATGGTAACTTTATGGTTCAAATGAGACAAAAGGGTGAAAGCAACATAAAAAGTGCAAAGGCTTTTACAAATGCAAAGGAATATTGTTAGTATTGCTTGATTGCACTTCACACCTCTTCTATTATTCATGTCCAAATGTCACAGTGTCCATTGGATAGATGTCATATTGAAGGCTGTACCAACAGGGACTTTTTCTTGACTGCAGGGAAAGACCTACTTTGCAGAACTTCCTTTCCAGGTTTACTCTCTACTTTTTACCTGATTCCACCCTCCTCTGTGGCCTGGGGGGCTGACCCAAAGCAATAGGCTCCCTTATATTCTGGATTACACTAGTGTTTAGCCAATGGGAAGCACTGGCATGGAGGAGAAGAGCAAGGTTAGGCTATTTATTCCCTGAGACCCTGCCTTAGAAGCTGCTGGGCATCCCTTGACTAAAGGTCACAGCTCTGATTAGGGAGCTCCCTTCATACAACTTCCATGCTCTCTTTTCCCTCTGGGTTCTGGTAGCTGCTGTGTCCCCTCTCTCTTTCAGGCCCGAGGGTGGACCCCACAATTACTAGGGCTGGGATACTATAGTATTCCTTGTGCTTTCTTTATACCCTGCCCATACTTCTGTAATCAGTACCCTTTATTAAACTCTACTTAATTTAGCCACTCTGAGTGTGTCACATATTGCTCGCTGGGACCCTGACTGACATATCCACCAAATCTTTTTCTTTTCTTCTCTCCTGACCTTTCTTATAGGTAATGAAATATATACTTATAAAGGAGTGGAAATTAAGTAAGAAAATATAGTATGCTTATGGATATTAATATTCTATCCAGCTATCTCAGAACATCTATAATCAAGCTGTACATTCCTTATCAATTGGGTGGTCCATGCTCTTTGTCCTCTCTCCAATCTAAACGTTGCCCATTTAAGAGGCCATGACTCTTGTGCCTACTGTTTCCCACAAAGGTCATATCCTTGCTAAATTCCAGCAACCTGGGAGGCAGCTGTGTGGTGCACACTCCCATCTCTGGTTTGCTGTAAATCAGTTTGCACCCCTTTGCTTCCCTTGAACCTAGTCCCTTTTGCTTCCCTTGGACCAGAGTCTCAGGAAGTCTGGGAAGGGGGGTATAGTTAAGCCTCTGGGATTCCATGACAGCTGCCAGCATTCTGGCCCTGGTGTCTCTACTTATTAACCATGTACAACCTGGAATGTTTCACAGACTGTCTGAGCTAGAAGAGATCTCAGAAATCAACTAGTCCAGAGGTTATTAACTTAGGATCTATAGATGGACTTCAGGGAAATCCTTAAACCTCCTAAATTATATGAAAAATTAGCTATTTATATGCACACATGTGTTCTTCTGGGGAGAAGATCCATAGCTTTCATCATATTCTCAAAAGAGCTTGTAATACAGAAAGACATAGACCTCAAAAGGTTCTAGACCAGTACCCTTACCTTACAGCAAAGGAAACTGAGGTGGAGAGAAAACAGCTTATCTAAGATTCCACAGTGAGTCAATTGCAGGGTTTATCCTAGAATCTAGGTGGATGTTAACTTTCTTTTTTAAACAAAACATTCCTTCCTCTACTGAACTCCAATGCCATACTCCCACTCTACTTTGTGCATAGAAGACACCAGGTAACAGTTAAATGCAATTGATAAGTGCAATGGGCCCTACAAGCTCTTCTTTTAATCGACCCTGCTAAACAGAAACTGGAGTTGTATGGGGCTCAGGGCCAACCTGAGAGCTTAGTGGTGCCAAGGGATCAAGCAGGGTTTTCCCAGCCCAGTTCTCTCTGATGAATGGAGTTCTGTCTCATCCATGTTTCTCTGAGCCAACTTGTCCCCAGGGCCCTGCAGAGGGGCAGGTGTCAGTCCTGGGCATGGACTCAGCAGCCCAACTCCATTGTACCTCCAGCTGTTCTCATCCCTGCAAGGCCCCAGTGGGATCTGATACAGAAACTCTTGAAAAATGGTAAAGAAAAGCTAAAGAAAAAACACCCTTGAGAAATGAGGGGTTGCCAGGCTTCCAGGGGAGCTGGCACTGTCTAGTTCAGGTTATTAAATCACAACCAGCTTCTGGTAAAATAGGGTAGAAAGTGTTATTCCTTCCATCTTGCATTCTATGCCTTTCTTTTTCAGGTCAGAGGTATTTTTATGCTACCCAGAGTCTGCTACTGTATTTCCTTACCAGGGTATCCACATCCAGGAAATAAGTGTCTTTATTATTTAACTTAGGTGCCCAGTGTGTCAGAGTGAAAGAAGCCATCTTGAGTTCTAGTATCAGCTCTGTAACTAGCAATGTGATCTAATGCAAATCATTTAACCTTGATGGGCTTTCATGCTTCATTCATTAAAAAATGGGCCTAATGAACCAAATGAGAAACCTTTTGATAAATGCAAAACAACAAAAGCTATGCAGGGTCATTATAAACCTTCACCACTCAAAGATAAATTATTTCAAAGGTTGAAAGAATAACCTTGAGGGCCAATGGACCAGTTGAGATCTGGTTGCCTTGATTTCACACTAACTAGGTTTTCTCAGGGAAATTACTGAATTGAGTGGGAAGGAAAGTCACCATTCACTATGAGTCTATGACCAGTGGAAGAAATCTGTTCACAGAAGTGTGATCTATTCCTGGAGATTACACAATATACTTGCTTTATATCCTAGAGGCCTTTGAGAAGAGCTTCTAAGGACCAGACACTCTTCACCAGGGAAGGGAGAAAAACCCAATCAGATCTAGTGCTGCAGAATAAGAAGGCATCAGCCTCAATATAACTTGCCTTAGGAATACATAGACCAGTTTGCAGAAGCTCAGAGAATTCCCAGAGGGTGGCACAGACAGTGGGAATAGAATATCAATCCCTCTTTCACAATCTACCAGTCAACAGTTTCCTAAAGCCCTGGGATTGCTCATGTGCTACAGGTAAGCACTGGGCAGCAAGACAAAGGAAGTCAGAGGCATGGTCACTGCCTTTAAGAAATGGATGCCTTGATTAATGAAAGAGAGCAAAAGGACAAAACCCATAGGGGAACTAAGGTGCTTAAAGAAATGGTCTTTGGGGGCAAAGAGGGTTGACACTGTATTGTTTTTGTGTGAATAATTAGAAAACAAATAGATTCAGAATTTAATAAACAAGTCGATTTTTACCTCAGGACTTCTCTA
Organism: Manis pentadactyla; assembly: GCF_030020395.1. Taxonomy (NCBI): domain Eukaryota; kingdom Metazoa; phylum Chordata; class Mammalia; order Pholidota; family Manidae; genus Manis; species Manis pentadactyla. The sequence continues at coordinate 7,148,308 of NC_080039.1, read as the reverse complement.
AAATATGGTGTAGAGGCAGTGATCACTAGTAGTCTAGAAAACACCCTATCATACTATTATATCTTTAATTATGAAACTGAGATTTTATTATTATGGTTCTTAGACTCTTCTTAATTGTGCTACTACTGATAACAATATTTTTTTTTCGATAATTATTTTTTATTTAAGGGTAGTTGTCACACAGTATTACATTAGTTTCAGGTGTACAACACAGTGATTCAACATTTATATACATGATAATTCTAGGTACCAGCTATCACCATACCAAGTTGTTACAATATTTTGACTATATTCCTTATGCTATACATTACATCCTGGTTACTTATTGATTTTACAATTGGAAGTGTGTTTAAATATATATATATATATATATATATATATATATATATATATAATTTTTCTTTTTTGGTGAGGGCATCTCTCATATTTATTGATCAAATGGTTGTTAACAAAAATAAAATTCTGTATAGGGGGGTCAATACTCAATGCACAATCATTAATCCACCCCAAGCCTAATTTTCATCAGTCTCCAATCTTCTGATGCATAATGAACAAATTCTTACATGGAGAACAAATTCTTACATAGTGAATAAGTTACATGGTGAACAGTACAAGGGCAGTCATCACAGAAACTTTCGGTTTTGCTCATGCATTATGAACTATAAACAGTCAGTTCAAATATGAATATTCATTTGATTTTTAAACTTGATTTATATGTGGATACCACATTTCTCTATCATTATTATTTTTAATAAAATGCTGAGGTGGTAGGTAGATACGAGATAAAGGTAGAAAACATAGTTTAGTGTTGTAAGAAAGCAAATGTAGATGATCAGGTGTGTGCCTGTAGACTATGTGTTAATCCAAGCTAGACCAGGGCAATAAACATCCATGTATGCAGAAGATTTCTCTCAGAACAGGGGGGGTGAGGTTCTAAGCCTCACCTCTGTTGATCCCCAATTTCTCACCTGATAGCCCCCCTGCGACTGTGCCTGTCTTAGGTTGTTCCTCCCTTGAGGAATCTTACCCGTCTCTGGCTAACCATTCATCTTCCAGGGCCATACAGGGAAATGTAAAGTTGGTAAGTGAGAGAGAAGCCTTATTGGTTGAAAAGGTTAGCTTTTTACTTCTTTGCATATTTATGCCCTGTGGCTTCTATGCCCAGCATTTGTCTTCAGGTGTCTTTACCCGTTGGAAGAATTATGATACTCGGTAAATTTGATATGAGGCACGAATTCTATTTAAGGGTTGTAATTAGGTAGGAAGAAGGAAAGCTATAGAAATAGCAGGCGGAAGAAAACATGGGAAGATTGATTATTTCTTTGACATATCTTCTTGTAGAGTAACATCAGCATGTATAGGTTTTAAACTACTACTTAAATTGCGCACACACATTAACATAATAGGAATATAGTTACCTAACCAAAGCATACCTGTAATTACCAGCCATCTCCAGTGAAACCAAGAAAACCAGTTAGGCACCTTAGGCATTTGTGAAAACTTATCTATGATATGGTGGATATTGTCCAACTGAACTTGAACAGTCTGAGAGAATTCAGATAAATTAAAACAACCCATTCCTGGGGACTGTTCACATCCCATATGTTCTTTTAACAGTAAATAGTCTGTGCTTGTAAGATTTTGGAGTGCTACTATTTGCACTTCTCCTAATCCTTGGTTGAGTTCCAACAGTATAGATCCAGTCAAATTTGTTGTTTTACTGTATGCACAGGCCAGCTTAGATATCTCCTTCTTTATTCCCATGGCAGGTCCAGGAACTGGTGGGATGAGTGCATCTACAGCTGTAGCAGTGCGTGGATCTTTGTTGGGGTTTTTGATGATCATCTTCTGGCATGAGTCTTCCAGAGAGTGCTGATGTTGGAAGTTCTCTTTCATATCGTATCTTAGTTCATTTTCGGGGTAGCCAAATTAGGCTTTGATCCTCTGTAGAAACACAAACAGACCCTTTGCCTACACTTTTATATGCCCTTTATACCCTTGTGTAGAACTCGTTGGAGGATACCACACAGGAACTGCCCTTTTTTTTTTTTTGCTTTGTTTTTGGTATCACTAATCTACACTAACATGACGAATATTATGTTTACTAGGCTCTCCCCTATACCAGGTCTCCCCTAAAAACCCCTTTACAGTCACTATCCATCAGCATAGCAAAACGTTGTAGAATCACTACTTGCCTTCTCTGTGTTGTATAGCCCTCCCTTTTCTCCTACACCCCATGCATGTTAATCTTAATACCCTCCTACTTCACCCCCCCTTATCCCTCCCTACCCACCCATCCTCCCCAGTCCCTTTCCCTTTGGTACCTGTTAGTCCATTCTTGAGTTCTGTGATTCTGCTGCTGTTTTGTTCCTTCAGTTTTTCCTTTGTTCTTATATTCCACAGATAAGTGAAATCATTTGGTATTTCTCTTTCTCCGCTTGGCTTGTTTCACTGGGCATAATACCCTCCAGCTCCATCCATGTTGCTGCAAATGGTTGGATTTGCGCTTTTCTTATGGGTGAGTAGTATTCCATTGTGTATATGTACCACATCTTCTTTATCCATTCATCTATTGATGGACATTTAGGTTGCTTCCAATTCTTGGCTACTGTAAATAGTGCTGCAATAAACATAGGGGTGCATCTGTCTTTCTCAAACTTGATTGCTGCGTTCTTAGGGTAAATTCCTAGGAGTGGAATTCCTGGGTCAAATGGTAAGTCTGTTTTGAGCATTTTGATGTACCTCCATACTGCTTTCCACAATGCTTGAACTAACTTACATTCCCACCAGCAGTGTAGGAGGGTTCCCCTTTCTCCACAGCCTCGCCAACATTTGTTGTTGTTTGTCTTTTGGATGGCAGCCATCCTTACTGGTGTGAGGTGACACCTCATTGTAGTTTTAATTTGCATTTCTCTGATAATTAGCGATGTGGAGCATCTTTTCATGTGTCTGTTGGCCATCTGTATTTCTTTTTTGGAGAACCATCTCTTCAGTTCCTCTGCCCATTTGTTAATTGGGTTATTTGTTTTTTGTTTGTTGAGGCATGTGAGCTCTTTATATATTCTGGATGTCAAGCCTTTATCGGATGTGTCATTTTCAAATATATTCTCCCATACTGTAGGGATCCTTCTTGTTCTATTGATGGTGTCTTTTGCTGTACAGAAGCTTTTCAGCTTAATATAGTCCCACTTGTTCATTTTTGCTGTTGTTTTCCTTGCCCGGGGAGATATGTTCAAGAAGAGGTCACTCATGTTTATGTCTAAGAGGTTGGTGCCTATGTTTTCTTCCAAGAGTTTAATGGTTTCGTGACTTACATTCAGGTCTTTGATCCATTTTGAGTTTACTTTTGTATATGGGGTTAGACAATGGTCCAGTTTCATTCTCCTACATGTAGCTGTCCAGTTTTGCCAGCACCACCTGTTGAAGAGACTGTCATTTCGCCATTGTATGTCCATGGCTCCTTTATCAAATATTAATTGACCATATATGTCTGGGTTAATGTCTGGATTCTCTAGTCTGTTCCATTGGTCTGTGGCTCTGCTCTTGTGCCAGTACCAAATTGTCTTGATTACTATGGCTTTATAGTAGAGCTTGAAGTTGGGGAGTGAGATCCCCCCTACTTTATTCTTCTTTCTCAGGATTGCTTTGGCTATTCGGGGTCTTTGGTGTTTCCATATGAATTTTTGAATTATTTGTTCCAGTTCATTGAAGAATGTTGCTGGTAGTTTCATAGGGATTGCATCAAATCTGTATATTGCTTTGGGCAGGATGGCCATTTTGACGATATTAATTCTTCCTAGCCACGAGCATGGGATGAGTTTCCATCTGTTAGTGTCCCCTTTAATTTCTCTTAAGAGTGACTTGTAGTTTTCAGAGTATAAGTCTTTCACTTCTTTGGTTAGTTTTATTCCTAGGTATTTTTTTTATGCAATTGTGAATGGAGTTGTTTTCCTGATTTCTCTTTCTGTTGGTTCATTGTTGGTGTATAGGAAAGCCACAGATTTCTGTGTGTAGATTCTGTATCCTTCAAATTTGCTGTTTTCCGATATCAGTTCTAGTAGGTCTGGGGTGGAGTCTTTAGTGTTTTTTATGTACAGCATCATGTCATCTGCAAATAGTGACAGTTTAACTTCTTCTTTACCAATCTGGATTCCTTGTAATTTTTGTTTTGTCTGATTGCCATGGCTAGGACCTCCAGTACTATGTAAAATAACAGTGGGGAGAGTGGGCATCCCTGTCTAGTTCCCGATCTCAGAGGAAATGCTTTCAGCTTCTCGCTGTTCAATATAACGTTGGCTGTGGGTTTTTCATAGATGGCCTTTATTATGTTGAGGTACTTGCCCTCTATTCCCATTTTGCTGAGAGTTTTTATCATGAATGGATGTTGAACTTTGTCAAATGCTTTTTCAGCATGGAGATGATCATGTGGTTTTTGTCTTTCTTTTTGTTGATGTGCTGGATGATGTTGATGGACTTTCGAATGTTGTACCATCCTTGCATCCCTGGGATGAATCCCACTTGGTCGTGGTGTATGATCCTTTTGATGTATTTTTGAATTCGGTTTGCTAATATTTTGTTGAGTATTTTTGCATCTACGTTCATCAGGGATATTGGTCTGTAGTTTTCTTTTTTGGTGGGGTCTTTGCCTGGTTTTGTTATTAGGGTGATGTTAGCTTCATAGAATGAGTTTGGGAGTATCCTCTCCTCTTCTATTTTTCGGAAAACTTTGAGGAGAATGGGTATTATGTCTTCCCTGTATGTCTGATAAAATTCCGAGGTAAATCCATCTGGCCCAGAGGTTTTGTTCTTTGTAGTTTTTTGACTACTGCTTCAATTTCATTGCTGGTAATTGGTCTGTTTAGATTTTCTGTTTCTTTTGGGTCAGTCTTGGAAGGTTGTATTTTTCTAGGAAGTTGTCCATTTCTCCTAGGTTTCCTAGCTTGTTAGCATATAGGTTTTCATAGTATTCTCTAATAATTCTTTATTTTTCTGCGGGGTCCATCGTGATTTTTCCATTCTCCTTTCTGATACTGTTGATTTGTGTTGACTCTCTTTTACTCTTAATAAGTCTGTCTAGAGGTTTATCTATTTTTTTTATTTTCTCGAAGAAGCAGCTCTTGGTTTCATTAATTTTTGCTATTGTTTTATTCTTCTCAATTTTATTTATTTCTTCTCTGATCTTTATTATGTCCCTCCTTATGCTGACCTTAGCCTCATTTGTTCTTTTTCCAATTTCGATAATTGTGACATTAGACCGTTCATTAGAGCTTGCTCTTCCTTTTTTAAATATGCTTGGATTGCTATATAGTTTCCTCTTAAGACTGCTTTTGCTGTGTCCCACAGAAGTTGGGGCTTAGTGTTGTTGTCATTTGTTTCCATATATTGCTGGATCTCCATTTTGATTTGGTCATTGATCCATTGATTATTTAGGAGTGTGTTGTTTAGCCTCCATGTGTTTGTGAGACTTTTTGCTTCCTTTGAACAGTTTATTTCTAGTTTAATGCCTTTGTGGTCTGAAAAGTTGGTTGGTAGGATTTCAATCTTTTGGAATTTACTGAGGCTCTTTTTGTGTCCTAGTATGTGGTCTATTCTGGAGAATGTTCCATGTGCACTTGATTAGAATGTGTATCCTGTTGCTTTTGGATGTAGAGTTCTGCAGATGTCTATTAGCTCCATCTGTTTTAGTGTGTTGTTCAGTGCCTCTGTGTCCTTACTTATTTTCTGTCTGGTGGATCTTTCCTTTGGAGTGAGTGGTGTGTTGAAGTCTCCTAGAATGAATGTATTGCATTCTATTTCCTCCTTTAGTTCTGTTAATATTTGTTTCAGGTATGTTGGTGCTCCTGTATTGGGTGCATATATATTTATAATGGTTATATCCTCTTGATGGACTGAGCCCTTTATCATTATGTAATGTCCTTCTTTGTCTTTTGTTACTTTCTTTATTTTGAAATCTGTTTTTTCTGATACCAGAATTGCAACACCTGCTTTCTTCTCTCTGTTGTTTGCTTGATATATCTTTTTCCATCCCTTGACTTTAAGTCTGTACGTGTCTTTGGGTTTGAGGTGAATCTCTTGTAAGCAGCATATGGATGGATCTTGCTTTTTTATCCATTCTGTTACTCTGTGTCTTTTGATTGTTGCATTCAGTCAATTTACATTTAGGGTGATTATTGAAAGGTATGAATTTATTGCCATTGCAGGCTTTAAGTTTGTGGTTACCAAAAGTTTAGGGTTACCTTCTTTACTATCTTACTGTCTAACTTAACTCGCTTGTTGAGCTATTTTAAACACGGTCTGATGATTCTTTATTCCTCTCCCTTCTTATTCCTCCTCCTCCCTTCTTCATATGTTGGGTGTTTTGTTGTGTGCTCTTTTTAGGAGTGCTCCCATCTAGAGCAGTCCCTGTAGGATGCCCTGTAGAGGTGGTTTGTGGGAGGCAAATTCCCTCAACTTTTGCTTGTCTGGGAATTGTTTAATCCCTCCTTCATATTTAAATGATATTCGTGCTGGATACAGTAGTCTTGGTTCGAGGCCCTTCTGTTTCATTGCATTAAGTATATCATGCCATTCTCTTCTGGCCTGTAAGGTTTCTGTTGAGAAGTCTGATGATAGCCTGATGGGTTTTCCTTTGTAGGTAACCTTTTTATTCTCTCTGGCTGCCTTTAATACTTTGTCCTTGTCTTTGATCTTTGCCATTTTAATTATTATGTGTCTTGGTGTTGCCCTCCTTGGACCCCTTGTCATGGGAGTTCTGTGTACCTCTGTGGTCTGAGAGGCCATTTCTTCCCCTAGTTTGGGGAAATTTTCGGTAATTATTTCTTCAAAGACATTTTCTATCCCTTTTTCTCTCTCTACTTCTTCTGGAATACCTATAATTCTTATATTGTTCCTTTTTGATTGGTCACTCAGCTCTCTTAAAATTCTTTCATTCCTGGAGATCCTTTTATCTCTCTCTGCATCAGCTTCTCTGCATTCCTGTTCTCTGTTTTCTAGTCCATTAATGGTCTCTTGCATCTCGTCCATTGTGTTTTGAAGTCCTTCCAGAGCTTGTTTTATTTCTGAATTCTCCTTCCTTAGTTCTTGCATATTTCTCTGCAAGTCCATCAGCATGGTTATGACTTTTGTTTTGAATTCTTTTTCAGGAAGACTGGCTAAATCTATCTCCCCAGGTTCCTTCTCAGGGGAAGATGTAGCAGATGCCGAAGCTGTCTGGGTTAGTCTTGTCTGGATCATATTTTTTTGCCTTTTCATGTTGACCGGTGCTATTGACTGTCAGCTGGGAGGGCCAAAATTTTCACTTGCTACTGGCCTTTCTTTACTGGGACAACTGCGACCCCTAGTGGCTTGTGTTGGGTAATTGCGTGTAGACTGGGTCTTTGTGTCTTGCCTGGCCGGAAGGGAGAAATTTCCCTTTCTGTGGGCGGAATTTGTCTCAGGGTGCTTCTCTGCTTTCGCAGCGCCCGGTGGGGTAATGGATGGGGGGCTGCTTGACTGTTTGCCTCCATGAGGGGTCTCAGAGCTGTTGCCCAGGGGGTTAGTGCACCCGGTTTTCCCTGTAATTTCCAGCTGCTGTACTGTGACCTGGGTTGTTTCCGTCAAGCTGTTAAGTCCCTGTCCCTTTAAGACTTTCCACAAGCCCCCGCTTTTCTTTGTCACAGGGGCATCAGCTTCAGCACCTGCTCAGAGGTCTTTCTGCCCTGTTCCCCCAGTATCCAGGGCCCCCTGGGCACGTACTGTGTCTGCACTCTGGCCCGGATGGCTGGGGCTGGGTGCTCAGCAGTCCTGGGCTCCGTCTCCCTCCCGCTCTGCCTATTGTTCTCCCGCCGGGAGCTGGGGGGAGAGGCGCTCGGGTCCCGCCGGGCCGGGGCTTGTATCTTACCCCCTTCGCAAGGCGCTGGGCTCTCGCTGGTGTAGCTGCAGTCTGGCCACTGTCCTGCGTCTTCTGGTCTCTCTTTTAGGGCTAGTTGTGTTTGTTGTATTTTCAAAAGTATTTATGTTTTTGGGAGGCGATTCCCACTGTCCTACTCACGCCGCCATGTTGGCTCCGCCCCTCAACAATATTCTTAAATATTTGACTTTTTACACTTGAACTTAGTGGGGATACAATGGTGAGCAAAACAGATGAGAACTCTGCTCTCTTGGAACTTATGTGGTTTTTAATGGTGGTCGTCCTGGTTTAGATTGAGCAATGAGGAAGACCTGTTTGAATAGGTAAAATTTGAATTCTGCTTCGGTAGTATGGCAGACTGCATATTCTAAAAAGTATTCCTGCTAAAATATAACTAAATCCTAGATTGATAAATTAAAACAAACATTTTTTTTGCATTTCTCTTTTTAGAATAGCTTTATAATAAATAATTCACATACCATACAATTCACATATATAAAGTGTACAGTTTAATTATTTCTGATATATTACATTATTATTTTTTTAATTATAAAATATGTATAACAAAAATTTGTCATTTAATTATTTTATGTATGCAATTCGGTGGTATTAAATACATTCACAATGTTGTTCGGTCATCACTAGTAGTTTGAGAACTTATTCCTCCCCATGCACAGAAACTCTGTAACAGTTAAGCAATAACTACCCAGTTTCTCTGTCCGTGAACATCTGGTAACCTCTAATCTATTTCGCCTCAATGATTTTGTCTAGTTTAAATGGTTCACATAAGTAGATTCATACAATATTTGTCCTTTTATGTGTGGTGTATTTCATTTAGCATAATATTTTCAAGGTCAAGTTTGCATGTATCAGGACTGCATTCCTTTTGTGGTTGAACTGTATAAATACAATGAATATATGAATACAGTGTGACTCCATTCTATGTATACACCACATTTTGTTTGTCTATTCATCAGTTGATGGACACTTGGATGTTTTCTATGTTTTGGCTATTGTGAGTAATGCTATAATGAACACTGAATACAAGTATCTATTTGAGTCACTTCTTTCTATTGTTTTGTGTATATACCTAGAAGTAGAATTGCTGGGTTTTATGGAGGGGTATTGTGATTTATAATTAGAAATAAATATTTGGTCTGTCCCATTTCTAACAAAGAGCTCCTAAACCCCTTGAAATTTTCTATGTGATGAGAGTAATAAAGGTGTCTTTTGCTATGTTAATGAGGTCTTGGATCTCACTGAAGGTTGGGGGCTGGTTGCCATGAGAATCAGCCATGTGATTAAAGGGTTGGAATGTTCAGTTCTACTCTTATATCCTGAGGAAGAGGAGAGGGGCTGGAGATCGAATGGATCACCAATGGCCAATGATTTATTCAATCATGCCTATGTAATGAAGCCTCCATAAATAACAAAAGGATGGGTTTCAAGGAGCTTCAAATTTGGTGAGTATATGGAAATGCAGGAAGAGTTGTGTGCTCACAGAGAGCATGCAAGCTCTGTGCCCTTTCCCCAAAACTTACTGTATGCATTTCTTCCATATGGTTCTTCTTGGGTTATATCCTGTTATAATAAGCCAGTGATCAAATGAGTAGACAGGTTTTCTGAGTCCTGTGAGCCAATTTAGCAAATTTATCAAACCCAAGGAGGAGGTAGGGGAAACCTCTGATTTATAGCCAGTCAGTCAGAAGTACAGATTGTAAGTTGGACTTCTCATTGGCATCTGAAGTGGAGGGGTGGGGTGGGAATACAGTCTTGTGGGACTGAAAACTTAACCTGTGGGAGCTGAGGCTATCTCCTGGTTGATAATGTCAGAACTGAGTTGAATTGTAGGACACCTTGCTGGCGACCAAGAATTGCTTGTTGGTGTGGGAATATTCTCCCCCACACAACCATGCATTGGATTGGTGACCAGAACATTTTAGTTGGTGACAGTAGGGTGGGATTTGCTAGAATGGCCTTAGCTAATGGAAAGAGAGAGAATAAAAGTATGAGGGATGATGAACCCTTGATTCCTGGGTGGCCCCATGGTCACCCTTGGGAAGGAGCATCAGCTGTGCTCTGATCAGTTACTAAAGGTGAAAGTACCAATAGAATTTAGAGATGGATCCAGCTCCCAGGGAGTCAGTTCACTGGATGCATAAGGAAATGCAAACTAAGAGAAAGGCAACACATTCAGTTCCTTGATTATTCTTATCTATAATAGATAAACCAAAAGTGAAAGAGAAGAATGTGTAGAGGGTCTAACATGAAGGAGTTGTTTCATTGTGTGGATCAATATCATCAGCTTCCTGAAGAAACTTTCCTATAAAGGAATGAAAGAGGGACTAGCTGGGGCTGTGTCTTTGGCTTTGAGTGCTTCAGAGTGGAAGGGCATGTCTGGGGTGCTTCAGGACCTACAGCTCTCTGTGGAACAATCACAGGTGACTGTGTGTGACCCAGACACAAAGTGGGTTATTCCCAAGGGAACAGCCAGCCTGGTGCACTGGATGAAAGCCACTGCCAGGTCTGTTTACCCTGAGAAGGGCGACTGTCTGCCTCCTCCTGTGAATGCCAAGAAGAACACCCTAGATGAGGCATCCAATAAGCTTTGTATGCCACGTGGGACTGGCTTTAAAATGACGGAACTATTCACCCGTGGAAGATGCACATTACCCAGATCACTGTGAATGCTATGGTTAAGGGGGCCCCTTTCTTGTGGGAACCCCATATAAGCTGGTTGCAAAACCAAAAAAACAGTCCAGAGAGCCTTAGTGAATTTGCTGCTTCAGCTTATCCTCATGGGTCTTACAGATGTCAATAAAAATATTAGGCTAATTAACAAGGAAATGGGGAGAGCCAAGAGACTCTTCCCTACAAGGAGGAAATGTTGAAACATTTAGAGTAGTCTTCCCTTTATCCGTGGTTTCAGTTACCCACAGCCACCATGGTCTGAAAGCGGATGATCAACCTTCTGAATTATCGTCAGAAGGATAATGGTAGCCTCATGCTATGTCACAGTGCCTAAGTCATTCACCTCACTTCATCTCATCACTTAGGTACTTTATCACCTCACATCATCACAAGAAGGGTGAGTACAATGCAATAAGATAAATAGTTTTAGGGGAAAAGGCCACAGTCCCATAATTTTTATTACCAGGTAGTTATATTGTCCCATTTTATTATAGGTGTTGTTAATCTCTAACTATGTCTGATTGATAAACATTATCATAGGTACGTATATATAGGAAAAAACAGTATATAAAGGGTTCAGTACTACCCATTGTTTCAGGCATCCACTGAAAGTCTTGGGATGTATCCCTCATGAATAAGGGGGGACTACTGTTTTGAGAAATAAGATGAATAAAGCAATATTGATAGGACTGAAACAGAAGAAACAGAGAAGGAAGGGTCACAGAACTCGTCTCAGCAGGGTGGAAATATTTAGATGGTTAAGAAATGGAATAAATACAATGGACATTGATGGACTTAAAACAAAGGCTTTAATACTGTACTACCAAAGGTTAGGTACTCCAACATTAAAGGAGTCCAAAAAAGTCTACTTTATTTATCCCAATTTTGTAAAAGTTTAACCCTTGATTTATAGCCAGTCAGAAGTACAGATAACAGCATGGGCTTGCTACTAGCATCTACTGTGGTGGAGGGGTCGTCCTGTAGGACTTAACCCTTAACCTGAGGAATCTGACACTATCTCTGCATAGACAGTGTCATGATTGAGTTGAATTGTAGGACAACCTGCTGGTGTTGGAGAATTGCTTCTCAGAGGTATGGAGAAGCCTCTCACTCCCACACACTGAAATTGGGTTCAGGAACCTAATTTCATGGTAAATCTATGTTTAGATTTTTGAAGAACCTGTAACAAACATTTTTTTGTATTTTTTATTGTAGTAAAGTTTATGTACAATATTATATTGGTTTCAAGTATACAACACAATGATTCAACTGTTACAAACATTATTAAATCTTCACCCCAACTAATGCAGTTACTGTCAACATACAAAGATAGTGCAGAATCATTGACTGTTTTCTCTATGCTGCACTTCCATGCCCATGACCAATTTATATTATTTGATATTTTTGTGCTTCTCTTTCCCCCTCACCCACTCCACCCACCCACTCCAACCCCTCCCCTATGGTAACCACCAGTCACTTCCCAGGTCTATGAGTCTACTGCTCCTTTGTTCATTTTTGTTTGTTCTTATATTCCACATATAAGTGAAATCATATGGTTTTTGTCTTTCTCCACCTGGCTTATTTCACTTAGCATAATACCCTCTAGGCCCATCCATATTGTTGCAAATGGCAGGATTTCTTTCTTTTTTATGGCTGCATAACATTCCATTGTGTATACATACCACATCTTCTTTATCCATTCATCTATTGATGGACACTTTGATTGCTTCCATATCTTCGCTATTGTAAATAGTGCAGCAATAAACATAGGGGTGCATATATCTTTGCAAATGAGGGATTTTGTTTTCTTTGAGTAAATTCCTAGAAGTGGAATTGCTGGGTCATAGGGTATTTCCATTTTTATCTTTTTGAGGACCCTCCATACTGCTTTCCACAGTGGCTGTACAAATTTACATTCCCATAACAGTGTAGGAGGGTTTCCTTTTCTCCACATCCTCACCAACATTTGCTATTTCTTGTCTTTTGGATAGTGGCTGTTCTAACTGGTATGTGAAATGGTATATCCTTCTGTTTTGATATGCATTTCCCTAATGATTAGTGATGTGGAGCATCTTTTCCTGTGCCTGTTGGCCATCCATAGTTCTTCTTTGGAGAACTGTCTGTTTAGGTACTCCACCCAAATTTTAGTCTGGTTATCTGTTTGTTATTTGCCGTTGAGGCACATGAGTTCTTTATATACTTTAAATGTAAACCCATTATCAGATAAATCATTTACAAATATATTATCCCATGCTTAGGTTGCCTTTTTGTTTCATTGGTGTCCTTCTGTGCAGAAACTTTTTTGTTTGATGTAATCACACTTGTTCATTTTTGCTTTTGTTTAACACTTTAAAATGCTTTTCTCAGCTTTCAGAAAAGAAAGGTAGGAGAGGGAAGAGGAATCAGAAGCTGAAGCCAGAGCAGTAGGCAGTATGTAAAATCTTGAGTGTCCCTAGAAGCAAAACTCCATAATCGGAACCCAGCACTTTGGATATTAACAGAACTGCAGAGCTTGTAAGGTCCTTGAAAAGTGAGGGACCTGAAGCCACAACTTCCATATTCATAAAGGAACCTTGAAAGGAATATACCAAAAATCTAACTGTAAACTTGTCTCTGTTTTGACTCCAGTTGGGAAACAAAAGAAACAAGAGCACTACTCTTATTACCATTGTGGCTGCTGCTACTCCTGCAAGTACTCCTTGAGAATTTGCAACCCAAAGCTTGCTGTAATGTGAGCCTAGAATTCAAATGTATACTGTTCATGTCACAAGGGAAACCACAGCTGACAAGATGGCCCACATTGTCAGTGCCCCCTACCACCTGGCAGAAGTAAATTTACATCTTTATTGGAGGAAAGCATCCCCAACCTAGACCCCTCAGTATTCCTAAAGATTTAGTTCAACCAAATATGAGCTCACAATAGAAACAAAAATTATCAAAGATGCAAGGAAACAAACCACCATGAGGAAGAGTTAGCAGAAACAACAGATTGGGAGTTCCAAGGACTTCATATTCTAGAAATACCAGATATATATGGTATATAAAATGACTTCATATAGATTGTTTAAAGAAAAAAAACATAATCAAAATGGGATAAGAAAAGAAACTATCAACTATGACCAGGCAAATTAGGGGGGAAAATGAAATAGAATTCCAAAATCAAAATTATAATCATTAAAATTTGAAGCTCAATGAGTGGGTTAAACAGCAAATTAAATACATCTGAAGCAAGAGAGAGTGAACGGATAGATTTGAAGATGTTTTCTAGAATATAGAACCAAGAGATAAGACGGAAAATATGAAGGTGAGCTTGAGACATGAAAGAGGGAGTGCAAACATCTAATATGCACCTAATTTTAAAATGACCCCAGGAGAAAGGCCTCAGATGTAACAAGAAATGGTGAGCAAACAAACTAGTAAATATGTAAAGAAATATGAAGAATAGTAACTATATAAAATAATTAAAATAATGATTAGTTTGTGGGGTTAAATGGACTAAAATTCTAAGCAACAATGGCATGTAAGTTGAGAGTTGCTCGGAATTAAGTATGTGATACCTTAGATCTGATTGTGAAGAGGCAGCTCACATGTGAATATCTGGAAAGAGTACAAGTCTCTTGTTTTATTGCACTCTGAAGATACTGCATTTTTTACAAATTGAGAGTTTGTGGCAACTCTGCATCAAGCAAGTCTGTCAGCACCATTTTCCAACAGCATTTGCTGACTTCATTTCTCTGTGTCACATTTGGTAATTCTCTCAAAATTTCAAACTTTTTCATTATTTTTATATCTGTTATGGTGATCTGTAATCAGTGACTATGACTTATTGAAAGCTCAGACAATGGTTAGCATTTTTAGCAATAAAGTAGTTTTTAACTAAGGTAGGTACATGGTATAGTATAAACATAACTTTGATATGCACAGGAAAACCAAATATTCATTTGACTCACTTTATCATAATATTCACATGATTGGGGTAGCCTGAAAATGAATTTGCAATGTCTTTGATGTAGGCCTGTACCTTCTAGATAGAGGGACTTTCAAGAATGTAGACTTTGAAGCAGGAAAGTTGTTGATGTGTTTGAGTAGCAGAAAGGAAGCCAGTGTGACTGCAGCTAGATAGTATAGGTGGTATAAGAGAGTGGATAATACCGGGCCAAGATAAAAAGTTAGGATTTTATTCTATCTATAATGGGCAGGTTTTGGAGGATTTTAAGCAGGAGAGTGATATGCCCAATTAAAATTGTAAAGAACTACTCTGACTGTAGAATGGATAACAGTATGAATGCATGTGTAGGGGCTGGTGGGGGCATGCTGACAAGAGTGGACATAGAGCGACAGGTTATAAATTACTGTATCATATCTTGGAATAGGACAATGACAATGGAGAGGGGAAAAATGTACCTCGTAAAAAATGACTCATAGGTTTCTGGTTTGGGCAGCTGGTAGAATTGTGGTATCATTTACTGAGATGAGAAAAGCTGAAGAGAAGTAGGATTTGGAGTAGAAATATGATAATTAAGTCCCAGGTGTATACAATTCTGGATGCCTATCAGATAACCAAGTAGAGCTATCAAGCAGACAGTTGAAGATATGAGTCTGGATTTCAAGGATAAGAAGGGCCTGGAGATACCAACATGTGTGTCACCAGTACAGAGATAGTATGTAAAGCCCAGGGACTGAACATGACGAACTAGTAAATAAATGTAAATGAAGAAGAGAAGAGGTCTGAAAACTGAGCACAGGGACTTTCAAATTTTGAGTGGTCTGGAAAAGGAAGAGAATCTAGCAGAAATGATTGAGGTGAGAGGAAATCCAGAAGGCTATGGTGTCCCAGAAGCCAAGAGGGGCAAGTATTTAAGGAGGAGTACTTGCTCAATTTAAGTCCAGTATTGCTGAAGGGCTAAGATGAAGCCAGAGAAATGACCATGGGATTTGACAACATGGAAGTCACCGTTGTCCTTGACATGAGCAGCCTTGGTAGAGTGATGAGGATTGGGTTGAGAGGAGAATTGGAGGATGGAAGGGAACATAAGATACTATAAATTAGCTTGTGGGAGAGTTTTGCAAACAGTAAAAATATTTTACAAATGGAAGTAGCATTTTTATTTCACTGGAGATTTTGGGGAAGCTCAAGACATTGAATAAAGAGATGTGTGCCTGTTATAAGAGGAGGCACTGCAGGACCAAGGATCAATTTGCCCAGGCAAAAATGATGTCATGACAAACGCACAAGTAAGACTTCAAGTTGACTCCAGGAAAACAAGTTTGATAAAAAAGCCACAATTGCCTCAGAAATGTTGTTTCAGCTCAGCAAGCCAACCCTGTGCCAGCACGTCTGCCACAAGTTTCCCTCTTCTTTACCACTGGGGCCCCTACCATCTCCATAGGCACTCTGTCCTCCTCTTCACCCTGAATTCCACTGGTAGGCAAGTTGTATGTTTTGTCTGTGCAGGAGGCTGGCAGATGAGTCTGTGTAATTGTGCTTTGGAGAATTAGAATCTTTGGGACTCTAGTCGACAAGATATGGTTCCCTTTTCCAGAGCTCTTAAGAAAAAGGCACTTGCCTGCCTTTATTAATGCAGTTACCTGGAATACCCTTCACTCCCACCTCCATCATCCTATATCCCACGCACCCTTCAAGACTCAAATTTTGTGTCACCTTCTGTGCACTACCTTCCCTGGTTCTCAGGATTAGAATTTCTCTTGTTGTCTTCTGGGCTTCTCTTGCTTTTTGTGCCTCTATCACAGGGCTGACCACAGTCGGCCTCCTGTTCCAATTATCTGTGTAGTTCCAACTTGCTTATTTTTCTGTCAACTTTGAAGACAGGGGCCTTTTATTGTCATTTCTGTATCTCCTACGTAGTTCCTCTGCCATAGTAAGTGCTTAATGAATGAATATTAGTGTAATTGAACCTTCAATGAAAATGTGTTGCATGTTGACAGTGAGTTCTATAGATAAACGAGCTAAACCTTACTTCTCAAAGAAACATTTCTTTCTGAACAAGTAGATAATGAAATATAGAATCTACCAGCTGCAGGCACATATAATATATGGCTGTAGAATCTAGTAAGCTTAAATCAAGTCACAGTAGTCCATTTGTTATTTACAGCTTATAGACTCCAATTGTTTCCATACAATAATCTGTTGTCTCCATTTCTTCATTCATATTTCAACATTTAAGCTGCCAGATGGTCCATATAATCTATTGTTCATGCTAATGCACAACCAAGTTAGCTTCCCTCACCCCAGGACTTGCTGTTTCTTCAAAAAAAGAACATTGAGTTAGTGTTTCAATATTAATGTGAGTTGATGTTACTGATTTTGTGCTGACAGTTGATTAATTACAAAGACAGGTGTCATGCTTTTTTGTTCTCATCTCTGAGTTAAATACCCAAGTGTGACTCACAAAAGCTGATGTCAGCAAGACCCTTGATCTCTGAGGCTGCTGTACCTGGTATCAGAATAATTATTACTTTTACCACCTCTATTGCTACATTATGATGGAAATTTCTCCCCCCAAAACTCTGATTTTCAAAATAATGTATTTGCGGTGTAAGGCTAAGGGGGACTTTGTGTTGCATTACCTCTGTGGAATTTTAAAAAGTGGGTGTGAGTGTGAATTTCATTTGGAAATTATTTCTTACATTCTGTTCTTCTCCTCCTTTCCTCCTTCTTTTCCTTTTTTCTCTTTCTTGTTTTCCTCCTACTCCTTTTCCTTGTTCTCTTTTTCCACCATATACTCAGTTGTCAGTTATAGTACTGAATAAGAGTTTTCCTATCCATAGATTAAAAATACGATCCATAAAGATACCTTCCTTTTTCAGTCCAATAAGGTGTTCCACTGCCTTTTGGGCATTGGTTAATACAAATGGGGACTCTTCCAAGTTATACACAAGCCTTTGAAGTCACAGCTTTAGGAAGGCATGTTCTCTCAGCTAATTGAATTATTTTGTCCTGAATTCCATCAGGACACCAGGGTGCTAGTCTAAATTCTGCCAAGAGCCATCTGTGTATCCTTGGACTACTCTGACTCTGTGTTTTGGGTTCCTCATATTTAAAACAGAGAACTTTCTATTTTCCCAACTCTGTAACAAAAGCAGGGAAGGCTGGTATGTCCCAATATCCAAGGCATTTGGGAAAGCTGGGCATCCACATGAACAATGTGAATTTGTATTTTGGAGCCAGTAAAATGCGGGGTGGAATCACACAAGAAACCTGATACTGGACAGCTGGATTGCAAACTGTATGTGGTTGAAGCCAGCCGCACTGCCGTGAGTTTGTCAAAAGCATGGGGGGCTTTGCTTTTCTTAGAACGTCCCCAAAGGAGGGGTTACCCAAAGTCTGTCCCCAAGCCTGGGTCGGGGCAAAGAGGCTTAGGGCTGGAGGAGGTTGGGTTAATATAACAGCAACCCCCAGAGCAATCCGTGAAGACTTTGTTGTCCTACAGTAGGATATCATGGCATGTCACCGCAATGGCTGCTTTTCAGCTTTTGACTTTTCTTCTTGGGAAGCAATTTCCACAAGTGCTTCCAAAATGAATGCTCTGGTGCCTTTTAGGGAAGGGTTGCTGTTTGAAGTTTTTACTAAATTCTGTTCATGGATAGTAATTGGTTGAGGTTTTCCATTTCTTTTGGAGCTAATTTCATTAATCACGTTTTCCTTTAAATATCAACCTTTAATCTAAGTTTTCAAACTAATTAGCATAATGAAGAGAATAACTTCTGAATTCCCAGTCTCTGCTCCTTTCTTATTTGTAAATTTGTGTTAATTTGTGCCACCTTTCAAAATCTTGGAATGCTAATTCCTGTTGTCTGCTGTGATTGAGTTCTTCTTTCTTGTTCCTACTCTGCTACTTTTGAATATCCTTCTCATTTTCTTTACATTCAGTTGAGGCAAACACTGCGCTGACTAAATTCTCACTCTGTGCTAAGCAGTCTATCAGAAACCATGGGGAAATATAGAGGAAGAGATAAATTTGGTCTTTGCATTCAGGAAACCTGTGATTTCCTGAATGGGAAGGACTAAGTGAGTACTTAAAATACAGGCAGGCCTTGAAACAAAGTGCCAAATCCTAGAGACCACTAGTTGGAGGGTCACCCAAGGGTGAGAGTTCCCTCACTCATGACAAAAACGACAGCCAGCCAGTCGCAATCAGGGCCAACCTCCAACATGAGGGCATGGCAGAGGTCTTCATAGTCAAGGATGTATAAAGAGGTAAACAATTATGAGACACACAATGTGTCGACATTAGGGGCTTCAGATTTCATTAAGCCAGGTCCAAGTTGTCAGCAGGTGTCCACAGCAGGGTTCAAAGCCATGCAGCCTCTGTCATTGGATTTGATACCAAGACAATATACAGCATACTTACTGAATTAACAGTGGCAACCAGTGACTGGGTTACGGAATAGCTCCCACGACATCTACAGATGCTCCTACCCTAGCACTCACAACACTGTATTGAAATGCTTTGGTTCAATATGTCTTACTGCATCAGATTGTGAGCTTCATGAAGTTATAGCCTGAGTCTTATTCATCTTTTTCTCCCCAGTGCCTGAGCTCCACATAAGTACTTTGTACTACTCAGTGGTCAACAGCTCAGGCTTTAGAGACAGACAGACCTGCAGATGTTTGGCTGCATTGCTTTCTACCTGAGCCACTTATTGTCTCTGGGCCTCAGTTTTCTCATCTTTAAAACAGTGATGACAGTAATACCAACTTCTAGGATGTGTTGTGAGAGTAAAACAAGATGACAGGTTTGGAATTACTTAGCAGGGTGCCTGTCACAGAGTAAGCATTCGATTAGTGGCTCTGGTTGTCATTTCATGATTATGGAATGAACAAATGAGGGACAGGTGGGCTGAAGAAGGACGTTGGCCTACTTGATGAGGTCAGCACCCAGGGCTGGGAAGAGGCTTAATAGAAGCGACCCTGGGAGCCCTCCAAGTCTTCCTCCCTTCTTTTGGTATCTTTTGGATGATTGGGAGCCTGAAACAATGCAGATAATCTTTCTGAGGTACCCTCATTTCCTTGTGCAGAAAAGGGATTGGGGAGACTATCTGTTGTGGAGAAGCAGCATTGCATAGGGTACTAGTGGATAGAAATGACCCCGGTAACATGTGTTTAGCAGCAGAGCCTCAAGCCTATAGGGACCCATTCCTCTTGATTAAGTTGTATGTGGTCAGACAGTATTCCCCTCCTTGTTTTTGAGGGAGGAATAGTATTCTGGGAGACTACCAGGTTCTTGGTCCATTTTTAGCAAAAGTCCAAAGCAGATGAGAACTGGTGTCCTTTCAAAACTCATGGAGATGATAAAAGGAATTTCCATGTCTTTGTCAGCCACAGAGTGTATCTACAGCAGGCTGCAGATCTTTCTCATCTGTCTTGGTCTACAAACCCTGGCCCCAGAGTTTGGCTAGGAGCACTCTGTCTTTTGAGGCTCTGAGAAGAGGTGATATTTGTAAGGCAACCTGCTTGTTGATTTTTATTCACAGGGTAGGCATTCTATTTGGACATGGTCTCAAAGTTACTCTTGATGCAATATAAACAGGATTACCACACAAGAAACACAGGCAATCGCACTCAGTAGATCTCTACTCACCAGGGCTCCAGTGCAGACTATGAGCCTGGTATTTTCTGGAAAGGAAATCCTGAGGACTGGAGATGATGACCCAGATGTGAAGCTCTTTTCCCCTGCTGATATGGTATGAAGCTGATTGTCACAAGACTGTCAAATATCAATCTAATCTTTCTGCTTTCTCTATAGGTAACATGTCTTGATGATTTTTTTTGGTGATGATGATGTTTTTATTACCTGTCTTGAAAAATTTCACTATGCTCAGGATGACTTTCCTCTGGATAAAAATGGTAAGCACAACCACTGGATTTTACTGCTTCATTGTTCTCCCTCCTTTTATGCCTTGGGATTTCCAAGATTCATACTGCCTTGAGAACACCAAGGAAAAATATTATCAGTCATTCTCCTGTATATTTGGATACATGAGTCACTAAGTAAATGGTTGATTGGATGTCCCAGATGCCCAGCCTCCAAACTCAATAAAACTCACCATCTGCTCCAATAGTGACCATACTTCTTGAACCCCATAGTGTGTCACATGGGCTGACAGGTTCAGTCAGACCATGGGAAGGAGCATTTGGAGTTAGAACTTGGATATCAGATATATAGGTTCTTTGTCAACATCCTCCAGCTATTTGGCCCATCTAGATGGTTCCATTTTAGAGAGACTTTCCACTCTTTTCTTAGTGTCAAACCTTTTCCCTTTTCCCACCTTCTGGCTTGCTACCCTATTCCTCCTCCATTGTGACTCAAGATTCCAGAGATTTGTTAATCTCAGGAAGGAGGTGATTATCTGCCCATCTCCCTTTGCTTGAGTCCAAGCTCCACATACAAGTTAATAGTGAATTAGCTTATACAGTAACGGGATCAGGATATGATCCTGATAGAGAGGCTCATTCAAAACATACCTCCCAATTAAGTGTGAGAAAAACAAGCAAGTTGTACTGATATAAAACTTAACAAACAGCTCAAGTGACAAGGATCTGAAAGAGATGACATTTCTGTTTTGTCCACTTTGAGAAGAGGCAAATGACCATAAAATGGCTTAACAACTCCCAGGCTACCTTAGATTTCCTATACCTTCTACATCTCCAGCTCTGGACAGTGACTGCTAAACTTGATCAATCAAAACAAGAAGTAAAACAAAATGAGTTTTCTGCTTAATTCGATTTTGTAAAAAGTTCAGTTTACCAGAAAATATCCCCTCATCTTTCTGGTTAATTGATACTTCATTATATCTTTAAGGAGGAGGTAATAAGGTTGTGTCAAAGGAAAGACCCTTCACTCAGTCATTTGGTTCCACTTTGAACATTGTAGCACAAGGCTGGGAAAGCTAAAGTGGAAAGAGCACTATACTGGGACTCAGGAGAATTGGTAGCTGGTCCTTGCTCTATTATTTTCTTGCTCTGTGGCCCTAAGCAAGAGGCTTAAGTTCTTTGTATTCTCATCAGAAAAGTGAGTACAATAATTCTAACACATTAGCACGATCAGTGCCCAAAATTACTGTAGTAGGGATGCTGAGTGACCCGCATGGAAAGCATGCCCCAAATGTGTCAGACTGAAGTGGAAGGAAGTAACAGAAATATTTGGCAGACTCCTCCATACTCACAAGCTTTCTGTAAGTTCTGAGTGACAGAGTCACTGCTGGCCCATCTATTCATTAAGCCACCCTAGGGTAACATGCATTGAAAATCAAAAAGAACTCTAAATGCAAAATGGTGCTGGTAGTAGAAGGGCTTATTTATAAAATGACATGACATCCTTAATATGACTGTTACAGTACATGGCAGGTAATAAGCACTAAATGGTAGCTCTTGCCTCTAAATTACTCGTGACTATTTCATCTGTGTGGCTTCAACCTCTGAGGTATCAGTCTCTTCTCCTTGAAAATTAATTATGTCAACAGGTGCTGTTCAGAGACCACTGAGTTGTCTACAAATGATTGAATTGAGTATTTAATAACCAGCCCAACCTGCTTTTAAACTCCTCCCTTGTTTCCACAATCAAGAGAGTTAAACATCTGGTTTAGCTCAGGTGACTTTTGAAAGTTTCTCCCATGCCTCCTTCCCCAGAGCCGTCATTCCTAGAAGTGATAAGGAGTGCCTTGTAGGCCTGAAGCCTTGGGTGCTTTGGCCCATGGTGGTTCTTCCAGGCTACAAAGGTTGGTAGTAGGCTGAGCCTCTATTTGCTGCTGGCTCTCCCAAGGTGCCTGTGTCCTTTTCCATCAGAATGCCATGTCATGAAAGGAATCCCATCAGCCGCAGCTGGCCCAAAGGCATCCCCGACACCACAGAAGAGTTCAGCTAAGAGCCCTGGTCCTATGCACTGGAGCAAGTCCCCAGCTGACTCAGGTGATGACAAAAACGGTAGTGCTCTCTCCTAACTGTGCACACTGACTTCATTTACAGAGGCCAGTACTGTCTACATGCAGAGAGGCATGAGCCCCTCATGAACATGGTTGTGTCTCCATGAGACCAGTTCTATCAACTCAGAAACCAAACAGTCAAACCTGGATGTGTCATGGAGGCACAACCCCGATTCTTCTCAAATGGATGCAGCCCAGAAATCTGGCCTATTTGCCATGCTTGCTGTCATGCCTACTATCATGGTTGTCTGCTTCACTGTCATCATCTTTGACATCACTCAGCAAAAGCATAACCAGTGAAATTATCAAGTCAAACATTAATTTGAAATAGAAAATCAGAATAAAAAAGAAGGATGTAAAAACATTCTACCCAAAGGTGTCAGAATAGTCGATGCACTTGAGCTTCAAATTTGACTTTGAACATCTTAGAAGCCAAAAGGAAAAGACAAAGAAAATAAATTGCATTATTATCACAATAAGAAAAGAAAGTAGAGGCCAAGCTCTGAAAGGAAACAGAGAGATTTGACATATAGGTTTTATTTAGTAGATAGTGAATGATCTAAAACATGTGGCCTGTGGATCACTGCCAATCCACAATTTATCAGTCTGAGATGAGATTAGGAACTTGTGCCAAATATAAATCTTGCCACTGACAATACTGTTTACTTCAGCAGACTCGTTTTTCATAGCATGATTTTACTGATGAAGGCAGCTGTATGTTGGTTCACATTCTGGTGCAAAGTCTTACACCTGCAGTTAAAGTGACACTGGTTTAAAAGGCAAAAGGCCACAGAAGTCTAAGTTTAGAAGTTTAATAGACTCAGGCACAAATCATTTGAATTCTTCCTGATAAGGAAACTATATGGTCTGGAAAACTTACACATTTGTCCTTCCAAGGTGTAGGGTTCACCTTGAGAATTCGTCTAGCCTGAGAGCCTTGGGGCAAAGAGCACAAGCTCCCTTTATCTCCTTCAATTTGAGACAACTTGAGTGGCCTATTCACTATGAAATGCTTGCAGCCCAGAAAAATGGCCTGTTCTGTCACCCTCACACTGCCAGGAGCAGACATATCACCACACATCTTTTTATTCTCAGGCAGAAGGAAATAAACTGTGAAGAGGTATCTCAGGCTTTTCATATTTCCATATCTTTGCAACTCTGTTCTCCTGCACCTGGAATGCCATCTTGCTTGAAAACTCATCTTCATTCTTCAATACCTCAAATAGAAATAGTTGTTCTGGGTCTCTTCAATATCATAGCATGTGACTCGCATCTCTGGGGTAACATTTGCCACACTGTATTGTAAAGGTTGTATTTACTTATCTATTTCTGAAGCTAAATACTGGACCCCTGCAGGGCTAGGTGTCACGTTTACTTTTGTATCCTCAGGCTGGAACACAGGGCCTGGGTCTTAGTAGATGCTCAAATAATGCTTGTGAATGAAAAGTTGTATAAGAGCACCTATTTCACTCAGCATGGTGCTAGAGACCCAGTCAGCATTTAGGTAATGTTTGCTGAGGGAATGAAAATGCGTGTGTTTGGTGATATGTTGGTTAGCATATAGAACACCACAGGAATCTACCCAAGTAAACTCATATAGCTCAAACTATAAAGACCTGGGTTTTAACAGTTAGACTGAGAATGAAATTATTTGTATAGATCCTAAGCAGGGCCTTGCAAAAAATGGACTTTAAACACTTCATCAAAATTCATAAGGTCTGGTAATTATTGCTTAGTCAATCACTTTTCAGAAGTGTCACTGGATATTTCTGGGATTTCTGATCTGTGTTACTTATCTCTTGCTATGAAACAAATCACCCCAAAATTTAGTGTCCTAAAAGAACAGACTTTTATTATCTCACAATTTTTATTGGTCAGGAATTCTGGAGTGTCTCAGCTGGATGGCCATGTTTGACTAGGATCTCTCATGTAGTTAATTGAGCTCAAGGTATTGGTAGGGGCTACAGTTCATCTGAAGGCTCAACTGGGACTGTAGGATCTACCTCCAAGATGGCTGTTGGCAAGGTCATCCCCCACACAGTGATTCAAGAGAGTGTACAAGGAAGAAGACGCAGTGCCTTTTGTGATCTAGTCTCCAAAGCCATTTACTAGCACTTCAGTTTTTGTCTATTCATTAGAAGCAGTCTCTAAGTCCAGCCCACATTCAAAGGGAGGAGTATTAAAGAGTTTGTGAACCTCTTTTCAAACCACCACATAACCCATTAGTTAGAAATGCTGAGATGGCAGTAACTTGAAATAAATATATTCTCTGCAGACTGTATCCAGTTGGGTTACCCAGCACATATGAACACAACCACCTGTAATTAAACAGTTTAAACATACATCCAGTCATTCATCTCTAGCATTCTACCTACATAATTTACCTTCTAAGAAATACAAACTGCACTGATTCTAAGATATGAGAGACAGAGAAGAAATACATTAGGTCTCAATGAATATTTTTAAAATTGAAAAGAGTCATGATGGGTCCCAGCCAAGGCTTACACAGGCAAGATGTGTGCTGGCTCCTTCAGAGCTTCCCTGCTAAAGAGAAGGAATGAGGATGTATTCACACACACACAAGATAAAAAGAGTAACCAATGGGAGGGGGAGAGGGGGACTTTACCTGGAAGATAGCAGCTACCCGTTCCCTACAAGTAAAAAATCTAAAGTGGTGTTCTCAGGAGAGAGGATTTAAATCTTTATTTCAGATAGTTCATGAACATAAGTGAAGCCCAACTCTAGTCTAACCATCCTTCACGAAAATTTCAAGAACATTTGAGCTTTTCTCAGATTATGTGTCTAGAGCCTCCATGTGATATTAGCCTCCAGGAATGAAAGGATTTATGTAAAAACCTTGCCATTCCCTGGCAGTTTAGAGTCAAATCCAGGGCATTGCACTCAGTAAACATTCCACTGGGGCAAAGCTGATTTCAAGCAAAATAGTACTTTAGGTAAGTTTAGGGTTTGAAAGACCCATGCCCCTCTTTTTATCCTGACCTCACTCAGGATCATTCCAAGCTGGGAGGTGGAAGGGGGTGGGAAATGAAAGAGGAGAGGGAAACATCTCTCTAAGAATGCCCAACTTTGTGACTTTGAGACCAGTGTTTTACCTTCTAGGACATGGTTTCCATTTTGGATGAGACAGAACTTGTGTATCTATAGATAAAAATAATTTTTCATTGTTATCAGTTATTTCTATTTACAAAGTTGTACAATAGCTAACTCAGAATTAGATAACCAGAAGATGAGCTATAGACAATGCATACTTTTGCATTAGCATAAATTTCTCCTTAGGAACATCAAGAAGATATATTTCATAAAGTGTCAATGTTTTCCTGAGCTGTTAGCAAGGGACAGATGCAGGTTAATATATGTTTAACCAAAGAATAATGGCATTGGTGGGGCCGAGATTCTTTTTTTCTTTTCTAGGACATGATAGTACCACCTGCTTCCATCCTGTGTTAGTCTGTCTTGGATCTGGGACTATGTAGATAGATTCATATTTTTTCATTCAACCTGAGTAACTAAAGTTTGTGGAAGATAGGCCATTTCCAGGGAATTTTAACTACCTTCCTTTGAAGGCAAACAAAAGCCAAAACTGTTCATCTTTAACTGGGACTCAAACCAAATGAAACATTGGCTTAGTTAAGGTTCAGTTAATGGAATGTTTTGATGTTCTAGTTCATTAGAACATATGTAGGTTTGATTCTGGTTTGAACGAGTTTGCTAGATTTTCAAACATTAAAAATCCCCAAACCCAGAGCAATGGAGTTTAGAGAAAGCAAGTATTTCTTTAAAGCTATAGAATGAAACAAATCCTTCAGAGGACAGTAATAGTAAATGGATAAAAAATGAATAAATTATGTATGTTTGGTCCAGTTCATAGCTGAGTTAATGTCTGGGTTCAGTTTGTCTTGAGTTTTAGGAAATTGATGTAATTTGTGTGATAATTCGATTCCTGACTCCTTAGTCCTTAAGTTGTCTCTGTGCATGAATAAACCAAAATTTTTATACTTTATTCCTTTTGTGTTCAATCCCCACTCCTGCCAATATTGAGTTTGCCCCAGATGGAATGCCTGTTGCTAAACCCTAAACTTGAGTTAAGGAGTGATTTGGTCTCTAAAATATTGCTATAAGGAGCTCTCATTCTCACTGGGCAGAGATTATGGATTCTTAGAATTCAAGTCCCATTAGCTATGTCTGCTTTGAAGTCAGCCAAGGGACTGTGGTGGACAGATAAAATCTGAGCCCAGAAGGCTCCTATTGGATGTTTGAAGAGAGCCTATGCAGTGGCCCACTTTGGTTAACCCAGAACTTGCCATTTTACTGGGAAAAGGAAAGCCTGGCTTCAGAAATAAAGGAAGACATTTCTAGTGTGTCTTTCTGTTTCCATTTCAGCCATTCATGCATTAATTTTTCCCTTTATGCAGCAACCCCAATTGAATTGAATTGAATTAAAAGCACAAAGTAGCTAGTTGCTCAGAAGGAATCTTTTCTTTTTCTTTCTTTCTTTCTCTCTTTCTCTGTCTCACTCTCTCTTTCTTTTAAGGAGCCTCCAAAGGAGGTAATTACCCAGGCTG
Source organism: Manis pentadactyla (assembly GCF_030020395.1). Taxonomy (NCBI): domain Eukaryota; kingdom Metazoa; phylum Chordata; class Mammalia; order Pholidota; family Manidae; genus Manis; species Manis pentadactyla. The sequence goes on along the minus strand of NC_080039.1, from coordinate 7,121,203 downwards.
GTAGGCTGAGAGACTTGTAATGTGATAATGAGTTTGCTATTCTTCAACAGAAAGTCATTGTTATAGTAGCTCAGTGTTCCCCACCCTCCTTCCCCCAGCTTATCTATGTGACCTATTCCTGAAAGTCAGATCTTCCTTGTTAGCAAACTCACAAGCCCGAATGGCCTCTCTACCAAAATATATAGCTTTTGAAAGGGAAGGTCAAGGGACACAAAGAAGTTAGGGGCAAGGGGGTTGTCTGTGGGAGAATTGTATTCAGGAGTCCTCTTCTGAACCAAACAGGTTGCTTTGGGTTGCCTAAGATGGAGGATCCTGCCTTTTTGACCTTCCTGAATGTGACTCTCTAGACCAACTCTGTCCAAAAAACATATAATGGGAGCCACAAACTCAAGATTTGCATGTAATTTTAAATTTTCTAGCAGTCACAGGTAAAAAGTTCAAAGAAACAAGAAAATTCTTTTTTTATTTTGTTTTACTCAGTATATCAAAAAGATGATCATTTCAACATGTAATCAATGTAAGAAATTATTGAGATATTTTATAATATTTGAAATTGGGTTGTTTTTTACACAGCAGTCTCAGTTCTGACGAGCCACACTTCAGTGTTCAATAATCACATGTGACTAGTGGCTGCTGTATTAGACAGCACAAAGCTTTCTTCTCCATCTATGAGAGGCTTAAGATAGCACTCTTTTACATGGATTAAATGCTCTGCAGTTAGCAAAATAATTTCCAAATTTATCACCTCAGTTGTGACTCATGATAGCACAATGAATAATAATAATAGCACAATGAATTAAGCTGGGAAAGGGAAATTATCCATTCTTTTTTTTTAGATTGGGAAATTAAGATATAATCTTGTTTTCTTCCCAATGTCACACAAATACCCAAGAGCCAGAGCCCAGCTCTCCTGACTTCCAGGCAGGTACTCCTAACACTATCCTTTAGGCAAGGTGTGGGAGCTCCAGAGTGGTAAATAGAAAGGTCTTTGTTGGATGGTCCTTGCTTCTCTGCTTCCTTTCACCTTCTGCCACCTCCAGGCAAGGAATGTGGGGAGGCAGAGGCTTGGTGTGGTGTGTGTCATTCCCTTTGTGCTGCATAGAGCACAGCTGTGAGTAACTAGGCACCTCTGTTTCCATGCCCAGTTCTGGAAATTCTATCAGCTTCCCTGCTACTGCTCAAGGGGAAGTGGTGCCACTGGCAAAGCTTTGGGAGAGAAAAAGTTACCTTGCTCCTCTTCATTTCTGACTCTTTCTAAAACCACAGTTTATGTCTAGTTTAAGTGGAAAAACTGCCATGTATCTAAGGCAACTTTCCTATTGACATTGGAGAGCTGCTCAGGAAACGATTGGAGCAAGTAGTCTAATGAGCATGCCACAGGGCATTGAAGGTGGTGGCATTGACCCATTTCCCTGTAATAGGAGTCCTAATAACCTGTCAGCCTGAGAATTGTGCTTAAATACAACCAAATCCCCAGAGTTTTGGTGGACTACCTGGTAGTGCTAGATGCTATGAAGAAAACTACGATAAAACAAATCCCGTGTCACTAAGAAGTTTATGATTTATTTGGGGAACCAGTATACATATAAATTTAACAACAAAATTTACTTACAAATGCTTACATAGTTCTTATTATGTGACAAGCAACTCTTGTAATGACTTTCCACGTATTAACCAATTTAATCTTTACAACAACCTTATATGGTAGGTACACTTATTCCCATTTTGCTGACGAAGAGACTAGGGCATACAAAGTTAAGTGACCTGCCCAAGATGGCATAGCTAATATGTGGTAGAACTGGGATTTGAACCTAGGCAATCTAGCTCTGCAGTCCACAATTTAACCATGGTGCTGTGGTGCTAAGTACAAGTTAATAGTAATGGTTTGTTTAAAATACCAAGTGAATGAGAGATGCAGACAGTAAGAGCTGTGCAAGGATTTGGTTTCATAGGTAAGAGCTCCTCAGGGGCTAGGGTGCTAAGGGAAGGCTTCCGGAAGAACTGGGGCTTGAAGGAGGTTTATATTTCAATGGATAAGGAAACGGATATTTCTGAAAGGGGGGAAAGCATGAACAAAAGAGCAGAGGTGGCAAGACTATAGCATATGAGGGTACAAGGAAACAACAAAGTAGAAATTGATTTTAGGATGAGAAATGTGGTGGCACCACATTGCTTTTATTCAGATATTACATATGAGGAAACTGAAATTCACAGACTTTAGGTTACACCCAAGGTCATACATTTATGAAATGGCTAAGCCAATATTTAAAACCTTGACTGATTCCAATGTGTGTATCCCCAAATTGTGCTCTTTCCATAATTTCCACAAGAGCAGTGAATAGGCTTCCTTCACCAAAAATACGTTAGCAGAACCACCTTCAAAAGGAGATAAAGGTCAGCATTATCAAGTCAGAAAATCCTGGCATCTCCATCAACTTTCTTACAGATAGATGTCTTCTTCTCTAAGGAAACTGATCTGTGTCCACATATTGCAGGAATGGGTACACACAGTTGTTTGGCAACAGGGAAGACTCATACCTCTCTTCCTTATTCAAAGGATTCACAACTGCTGGCAGTCTAAGACTGTAGGAAACAGATTTAAATTTCAGATTCCAACTTCTAAACTTGCAGTACCTTACAACCTGTGAATGAATTTGACCTAAGAACAGGCCCTGTGATCATATCCATGAACAACTGTTCCTAGGCTGTCAGTTCTTGCTTTCCAAATGGATGGGTCTAGAGAGAGGAGAAAAAAGCTTTTCCACTAAGCAGAAATAATTAGCCAAATCAATCAAGAAACCCAGTCCAAGGCTGGGTTTGGATTGAATGTGTGAAAATTGCAGGCTCTGTCTCTTGGCCTTATTCTGAAGTAAGTTGAAACCACCTTGGTTCTACTTGGATGGCCTTCCAGAAAAACTCCCTGTGTATGTAGGGAGAAAACAGGGGAACATAGGGTGTCTTTGGACTGGAATGAAGGAAGGCTTAGAGCATGTCAATCTAAGAAAAAATGAGGTGGCTCAATTGTATTGTGAGATCTCCCTCTGCAAGGCATTAGGGAATTAGAGAAGATAAGAAAGAACCAATCACTAAAAGGTCCTAGTGGGAGGTCTGTGATGTGCTAATCTAAAGGGAATTTTGAAATGAATCTGTGGACAAGTTCTCAAGGCTGACATCATTGAGGATAGGCAGTTTATACCTTTTAAGCAAGTCCTCCTCTCTCTGAGCCTTTGTGTATCCTTGTTATTAAAAGGAGACCAGCAATTCCTGGCCACCATTTCCTGGGGGTATCAGGAGAATCATGTGAATTCATATATGGTAAGATGCTTTGAAAACAATTGTAGAAATACAACTGCAATTATTAAGGAGGCTCTGAAATTATTATCTTGGCTGCTTTTGCTAGACTGGGGTTATTTTCAGTGAGCAATATTTCAGAATAGACATCAGACCAAAACCAGTAGGCTTGATTTTCAGTTGGGCTCAAGTATTGGGATTAGCATGGGAGGAAAAGCCAGAACTAAGTGAGTGTGTGTTTTCAGTTCAGTCTCCGGTCAAAAGTTGGCTGACAGGCAGATGACAAGCTGGCAGTTTTCTTTCTCTGCCAGTCTAGGCATGCAAACTTGAACCCAGAAAAGCACAGTGACTTACCTCACTCACTACCCAGACAGTTCTTCGCTGCACCTGGGGCTGCTTGTGCCACCTTACAAGCAGGTGCATGCTGATTTTCAGGGATTGGTCCAGCCTCCAGAGGAGGGCATCCATAGTCTTGGAGCTCAGCCTCAACTCCGCCTTGCTGGTGGCCACAATCTGCCCATGCCAGACACTGGATTTTTTCCTTGTTCTTTGGGAACTGACTTCTCCCACATTATGTCTCTCTTCTGGAGACCCATCTTCCCCCATACATTTAAATCCCTGTAAATCTAGGTAAGGCAGCCTAGTTACCTTACCAGGCACTTGTTGTTTGGGCTTGTCCTGTTCTGTTCTGATGGAGCCAAGGATATAAAGATGAGCACTGGGGCAAGAGCAGGCATAACCACTGAGAGAAGCTAGTGAGCCAAGACTGTGCCAGGCCAACCATGGCAACTGTGCCGTCCAGATTAGGGGAGAGACAGACAGAGCACAGGCACCCTCTTCCCAGAGAGCTCTGTGGCCTGAGAGTAGGGGTGTGCCATGCTGGCTGCTCTGTCCACTAGCGTTTCATGACATTATCTATGACACCCAGTCAGTTCAATAAATGAAAGAAAGCTTTTGCTAGGCACTTGCTAATCTAAACTAGATCAAGTAGAACAAAAGCCCAGAAGATGGATGTGAGGTCTGGTGTCTGCTTCTACCTTCTCCTGTCCCTTTCTCTGTTCTCTGCCACAACTTTTACCCCCTTTCCTGCTCCCCCCATCAGAAGGCTGTCATAGGAAGGACTCCAAGAAGCAATGCATTTAAGAAAGGAAGAGCAATATAGCAAAAACTGAAAACAAAACAAAACAAAACAAAAAAAACATAGGCTTTGGAATCAAAGAGACCTGCATTCAAATCCTGATTTTGCAATCCCTAACTGGAGCAAACTTGTATTTCCTTATCAGAAATAAGAAAGTGACAAAATGGGGCTGGGTGACTGTGTGTGTGAGAGAAAGAATGAGAGAGAGCGAGGAGTGCTTGGCCAATAAGATACTCAATAATCATTACTTATTATCCTGGTTTAATGATAAGATTGATAAAATGGCCTAGGAGATTGAAAAGTACCTGATATACTGTGTTGTAGAGGGAAAAAATAATGTGTACAATGAGAACAAAGGAATGAAAAGACTTGATTTATGAGTAAATAAAAGGTGACAACAGTGGGACAGTGCTGTGTTTCTAAGGCAGGAAATGAGGAAGAAGAACAAGTGCAAGAAGGCAAAGACCCTTCAGTGCATTCCTAAATTGCAGCTGAGAATTGGAACCTCAGACAAGAGCTAAGGATGCTTCATAAAAAGAATAAGGGAAAATGAGAGATGTCAGTGATATTATTTCTCGCCACTCTCAAAATAGATGGCATTCCGTCACAATTTTACTTGACATTTATATGAATTGGCTTCAGAATCCGTATCAAATGGCACCCTCCCAGATTTTTTTCCCACAGAACCCATAGAAGAAATGCACATACGAATATATTTGTGTCTAATTTGTAGAGGTAGGAACTCTGCCAGCTTGAAAGGCATTGACATTTGCCTCTGCATGTCTACGTTTTCTCATTTCTCTGTATCCATCTCTGGATTTCATTCCATCAGGGACGTCTTGCAAAGTGTTTGCATTTTTCAACAGTGTAGTGAGTGGCAGTTAAATTATTAAAAACTGATTTTCATAATGTTGATGATAAAATGAAACCCTTTATTTACAGGTAGCTTAAGGTGGATTAGCTGGGAGAGTGGCAGGAGAATCTTTGTCAACATATCCACACATATATAAAGGATACAGAGACAGGTGTAAATGGAATATGTATTTATGTACTACCCCTAAAATTTTTGGGTGAGAGAATTTCAGAGGATAGTGAGAAAAGAACTGGAAGTTGAAAAATAACTCGTATGTACAGATCTATGGCCAAAGGTGGAAACTGACTCACATGCAGACATGACTGTGGTTAGCAATTTTCCACATTTTTGCAAGACCAGTGGGCTCATTCTCACCTAGATACTAGTGTAGGTGAAAAAGATAGTAGCTACCCCTTTGTAGAATGATTGACAAATGCTGGGAAACTAGAATCTGTTGTTGCCAAAGGACACATTGATCATGTGGAACAAAATGCCGGAACTTCCCTAGGGATGCCTACATCTGTTAGACTTCAGGGCAGAGGTCAGGGCTCATTTGGAACACTTTCATTATGTCAGCCCAGACAGATCAAGATTGTTCTCTGTCTTGAAGGCTAGGGGCCAAGTCCTGCTGTGGAGGCCCTCAGGCCCTGTAGCTGGTTCAGTAACTGTGGCTCCACAGACTCTCACCTTTTCCAAAGTGCCTCCTTTATTCACCAGTAAGCCTAGTGCACTGGCAAAGCCTAGCTCCCACCTGTCTCTCTGCTGCTGGGCATAGGTCATGTTCTCTGGGCTCACATAGTATGTGCACATAATTCTCTAAGCTTGTCTATCCCTTAGGTCTCTATCTTCGACCTTGTCCCTTTTCTCCCTCCCTTTTGCTTTAATTTAAGCCATCAGCACCTCTCACCTGGACTAATGCATTGACTTCTAACCAATCTCTTTGCTTTCACCCTTACCCCATCCTACCCCACCCACTTCAGTCTTACAATAGCAATTGGAGTAATAGTTTAAAGTGCAAATTTGATGGTATCACTCCCAGATTTCTTTGACAAATCAAACTCAAACTTAACAAAGGTTCCTGGATATGGCTTTTATCCTCATCTCTAGTCTCATCTCTTAGAACTCACTAAGACACTCCATGCTTGAGCCATTTTGAGCTATTTGTACTTTGTAAAAGTACTGTATTCTTTCTCACTTCTATGTCTTTGGTCCTACTGATACAGTTCTAAAGTCTAGAATACCCTTTCTACCTGCTCTGCCTAACTAACTCGATTCATCTTTTTTAAATGGCTTTATTGAGGTAAAATTTACATAACAAACAATTCACTCAAAACAACGAACAAACAAATGAAAATAACAGAAATAGACTCATAAACATAGAGAACAGATTGTTGGTTGCCATAGAGGAGGGCCGGTGGTGGGCAAAATAGGTGAAAGCTGTAGAAGAGCTGCAAACTTCCCATTATAAAAAAGCTAATTACAGTGATGAAAGTACAAAATAGGGAATATGGTCAATAATATTGTAATATATATGATGACAGATGGCAGCTACACTTACTGTGGTGAGCATTCAGTGATGTATATATTCTTGAATCAACTATGTTGAACACCTGAAACCAATGTAATATTGTCTATCAGCTATACTTCAAAAAAAAGATAAAATGTACAATTCAATAGACTTTAGTTTAGCCACATAGTTGTGGCAACCATCACCACTATTTGATACTAGAACATCTTTATTCCTCTAAAAAAATGCTGGACCTATTAGCACACTCCATTTCCTTTCAGTCTCCCCATCCACCTGGCCAGACCTTGGCAACCACTGATCTACTTTCTTGTCTCCATAGATTTGTCTATTCCGGAGTCACCATTCAAGATTTTTTCAGGTGTAGCCACTTGTTTCCCAACCTCCTAATTTCAAAACCTCTCCAATAGGCCCCAGTGATACCCGTTGCATGCCCCTCCCATAGCACTTAGCCCACTGTATTCTTCCTGCCTCCCCACAGGAACTGATGGACTCATCTCTGAACCCCAATGTTAATACTTGGTCTGGCTTTGAGGAAGTACCCAATAGCAACTGGCTAAATGAATGAATGATCCAGGAATCCCTGAGAGGAGAAAGGGCTCTTAGTGCATGAATGAGACATGCATGAATACACATGCAGAACATTCTGGTGCCCTTTTTCAGCTCACTTGCGCTTGAATAAACTTGGCAACCACCATACTTAGGTCTTTTCAATCTCTAGTGTTGATATGCAGGTTCCAAAGCCTACAGAAACATTACCATAAGCGGTGCAAAGCAAGAATATCCTGGGGAACTGTTCATGTTACAGCAGTTGAAGCCTTCCTTACCTGTGGTTCTAACAGCGAGAGTGGCAGGCCATTTTGCCGCTTAACTTTTTCAGTCTTCTAGTATCTCTTCTCTCTCTCCCTCCCTCCTTCCTTCCCTTTCTCCTTCTCCCCTCCCACTGCACCCCTGCCTACGCACAACACATTTCTGAATACCTCTCTGTGCTGTACCGCCTTCTCTGTGACCTCCCTATATTGCGATTGTGATTATAGTGCCCCTTAATCCCCCTCTCCCTCCCCACCCACCCTCCCCAAACTAGCCTTAGAGTTTTTTTAAACTAACTTCAGCATGAGATTTCTGAACATGAATCCACTTTGAAATGTGTCACATTTCTTTGTACATGACTGAGTATTTTAAAGAGCTCATTGGCAACGGAATATAAAACAATTTGCAAACACAATGGAATATGAAGATGTTAAATACTAAACCATCTCATTTTCAGCACTTTATGGCCTAGAGATGAATGGGTGTGCACTCTGCCCCTGGCCACCATTTTCTGCCATCCTCTCTCTGCCTTTCTTCCTATTCCACACTTCTCCATTCTCTTTTTCTAATCTCTTAGCCTAGCTTCTTTGTCTCCCCTCTCCTCCATTCCTGATCTCTTTATCTCCCTCTTGTTTGAGTCTCTCCTCTTCTCACTTGGCTGTGTGAGCCTTTCTTTATGTTTCAGTCTTTCTCCACTGCTTTGTTTTTCATACTTCTTCCTGCACAGCCCCTTTCTCTTTCTTTCACTCAGGATCGGATAGGGAAGACAAAGGAGGGAAAGATGAACAGGAAAAGAGAAAGGGGGGAGAGACTGACAGTGGGGCTGTCCTGCACCTGCCACATGACAAGCCACCAAAGAGGGTTTGCCGTGGTCCCTGTCACCCTTTAGGGTAAAGCACATCACCTCTTTGTGACTCACTCTGTTCTCACTTATAAAAAAATAACATGTTCCCAGATTACCTCCCAGAGATGTTGTTAGGGTCAGACTTGGGAAAGAATACGAAAAAGATTTTAAAAGAACCAGACCTCTGTAATTGGAAGCACTCAGGCGTAAGGGAGGGGGAACGACTGCCATGCACTGTGCCAGAATCTAATTAACTGAGAATCGCAGGGCTTGCCTTTCCAAGGAATGTGATTCTTTCCACCTTTGTGCTACTCATCAAATCATTTGGTTGTCTGTGTATACTGTTTGAATTTTCTTAGTGTCTTCGGAGGGGAAGGATGATGTGTTCCTTTGTAAACCGTTGATTTTTATCCCTTTCTTTTCTCTTGCCTTGGGCTAGCAAGTGGAACCTCCAGCAGCCAACTTTCTACCCCCAAGTCTAAGCAGTCTCCCATCTCTATGCCCATCAGTCCTGGAAGCCTCTGGAAGCACAAGGTATTATGTATCTTATACCTTACTAAAACCCTTCGCACTCAGACTTTTTTGAATGGCTGGGTGAGGGTTTTCTTTTCCTTCTACTCTACAGCACATCAGGCCATTTTTTCTCTTCATCTGCTCCATTAGCTTGAAGCCCTGGGAATCCCAGCAGGGGCCAAACTTCCAGTCCCTTTTATTTATTCCGCTGACCACTTGCTTTTTCACTTCCAGTTACATTAACCAAAAGGAAGAGGGACAAAAGTCCCAAAGTTCTGAGTTAACGGTGTCACCAAGTGAAAGCTCATGGGGTGCCAATTTATAGGCATAGCAAAGAAGACATTGAGGGTGACTTATGTCTCTAGGCATCAGTCAATACAAGTGACATAAAGATAGCAGTCAAAGAAAGTTATCACTGAGTTACTCCCTTTAGATTTTTTGGATGTCAGAATATGAACAGACCCTAGTTTCACTATGCATTCTTCATTACCAGGCAGGTTCTGGTACAGCGTTGGAAGAGAAGGCACATATACATTGCATTGGCCCTGGGTACCATCTACACCGCTCAGTCATCCCAAATAAATATTACCATTCAAACAATAGAAGTGTATAAATTCTCCAGCCCCACTTTCCAAACAGATTCCCGTCCAGCAATATCTCCTGTATAGAAAATCTGTAGTGGTCACTGCCTTGAACCTCATCTCTGAGGTGACGTGACTGTGGTTTCTGCTCTGATTACCATCCTTTAGAGCAGCTTCCTCCAGGAGTCTCTCATATTTCCCCTGCTCACAAGACTTGGTGTGAGATGGAAAAGGCCAAAAGATGACCACTGTGGCCAAGTTCATCACAGAACCATAGATGGTCAGAGCTGGAAGACATTTTAGATGGAGATGAATCCATTTCATTTGATTTTCTCATTAATTTTGTGGGGCTGATATTTTATAGATGAGGAAATTGAGACCCAGAAAGGTTAAGGTACTTTCTAAGGGGACATAGCTGGGTAGTAACAGACATAGGACTGGCCCACAGGTTACCACCAGCAGTAGGCTGGGGCCAGTTCATACTAGCTCATGAGAGCTGATTGGACACATTGCTTCCCAGCTGGATGATCAGTGACACTATGTTGGTAACTAGAACTCGGCCAGACTGGGAATATCTACCCTATGGAAAATGGCAAATACTACAAATCAAGATTGTTGTTTTCTTCATACAGAAAGTCATTTGTTCAACATTGAACAGCACACCATTGCCTGACACCCATTTTCATTTCTTTCCCTGCATCACGATTTTAACTTCCTGCATAATCTGACCATTTTGTGCTCCATCATTCCTAAGGCTTGCTCCATTCCTTCAATAACCCCTTTAACTTCTGGTATTGACCCTGAACAGAACTTTCTAATTGTCCTGCTGAGCAAAGGAGGATCTGATGAACTGTCTGTGCAGCTGGCATTACTCAGAGACTGTGAGATGGATGAAAATTTCTTTTGCACTCAGCTTTCAGTCACTCTTCTGATCAGCAAAGCTTGTTAACATGAACATTCCAGGACAGGGAGTAGCCTACTTCTCTTGTTCCACTCTCCACACAGAATCTCCTAGGCTACGTTGCTTCATACTATGTCTTTAACTATGCATTCCTACCCTTCCTACTCTTTGGGGAAAGCTGGCCTATGGCAGCACCTTCCTTCAGTACCTTCCCCAAAGTGGTGGGGCAGTTAGGCCATCTATTTGGTCTGTACACTAGAGTCATCTGGCTTTTCAACTGACCGTGTTCAGTTCATTTAGGGTGAGGACTCATCATCCATAGGCCCATTGAGGTGAGTGCTGGCATTGTTATACCATTTCTCCTGGCTGGGTTTGCAGGTTTTTTGCATGAGTGGTGGTGGTGGTGGTGTTTTTGAGTCAATTCTAAAAACAAATTTAACTACTGAAGGACTAGAACAAGATACAGGTGGCAGCTGTGTCAGAGCCTCACTGTTTTCTCAACTGTGGAATTTTCAGTGTATCATTTTATTTGTAAAGTCATTATTTTTATGGTAGTTAAGAAAACAAATATTAAGTAATAGATTGTATAATTTTCTAGAACTTTTAAAAAACTTATTTTTAAAAAATTTTGGTATAATTTTCACTACTTTTTTAAACTTTTCACTTTGATACCCTTTCAAATTTACAGAAGAGTTTCAAGAATAATATAACTTCCATATACTGTTTACACAGATTCACCAGTTGTTTCTATTTTGCCACATTTAATTATTCTTTTTGCATCTTCTCACTTTCTTCCCCCCTACCACTTCACTACTTTTTTTAACTATTTGAGATTGAGTTGAACACATCATGCACGTTTACCTCTAGATACTTCAGTGTGTATTTCCTAAAATTAGGGACACTTTCTTTCATAACCAAAGAAAAATTATTGAAATCAGGACGTTTGCATTGACCTAGTATACTATTATGTACACTACAATACCATTTTAAATGTCATCAATTGCCCCAATAACATTCTTTCTCTGGTCCAGGATCCAATCCACGATCACACATTGCTTTCAGCTGTTATGTCTCTTTAATCTTCTTTAATCTAGAAAAGGTTTTGAGTCTTTTTTTCTCTTTTAGGATGGCATATTGTAGAATGAAGAGTACAGGCTAGTTATTTGGCAGAATGGCTATCCATTTAGGTTTCTCTGAAGTTTCCTTGGGATGAAATTCGGACTATGCATTTGCGGCATCTGGGACGGAAGTGTTGCTGTATCTCTCTCAGAGCATCCCATCAGAAAGCAAGAGCCTCATGCTCACACCACCAATGATGGATTGTGAGCTGGTTTTTCTGAATAAGCTAAATAGTGTCTCATGACCTTGGCTCATTTCCACCTGGGGCCCAGGTATCAGCTCCCTGCTCCTGCTTTCACATGGCTTCCTGAGCCCCAGCACCACCAAGGTCCTTGGGCAGTGGGATTCAGCAGATCTCATCTAAACTTCCAGCCAAGGGTACCCGAAAGGTGTGTCTTGGTGAAGACAGGAAGCAAGTGGCTGAGGCCATGACTTTTCTCCTGCACAGTTGGAAATCAGCATCCCTTTCGTAACTTCTGATGGCTGTGGCAGGGCCCTGAGCTGTAATCAGCCTCTTGACTTCTCCTTTTAAGCTCCTCATGGAGAATCCTCTTTAAGGCAGCTGCGGTGGGGTTAGTCAAAGTCCGCATACTTGAGTGCTACAATATGGACACAAAGTCAATCCTTGTATAGTTAATGAGAACAAAATTTTGCATTTCCATACTGCTTTAACTTTTTCCGTAGCCATTCTCACACTTACCCTTAGAACCCTGTGGAAGGCAAAGGGCAGGTAATGTTTCCATTTTACAAATGAGAAAAAGGAGGTGCCAAGGTTAAAGGCAATCCCAGTACCATTCAATAATTTGGAGAAGGTGCCACATTAAAGATTTAGTTCAAAAGCCTACAAACCTAGGGAAACTTCATAATCTATGTCAACATTTTTTTCCAGGTTAGTGATGGCACCCACTTTAAATTTGGAGACATTTTACTTGTGGAGTTGTCTGGAGATGGAAGGAAAATATATTCAATATGTTATTTGAAAATTTAAATAGACATTTTCCTTTTTCCAGACTTTGTCATCCTGTAAGTGCTTGGAGAGCTATTTTGATGAATGAAGAAGGGTCCTGGCCCTTAAATCACAGACACCACTCTGAGTGGATCTTGGTAGCACCATCAAGAGCAGACAAAAAGACAGCTGGAATATAAAGAAGGGGGTGAAAGACATGAGACTGGAGGAGAATAGGAGATGGGGAAAGCTTTGCAGACTAGGTGACATTTCAGCGGGGCCCTAAAGCCTGGGTAGGCTTTTGATAGCTGGTGAAGAGAATGGGCATTCCAGTAAAAAAAATCAGCTAGAACAAAGCCACACCATCAGAAAAATGCAGAGCACATTTTGGAAAAAGCAGACCCCAACTAGGAGCCAGGTTTCTCAAAACTCCTCTCTGACTTCCTTTGGACTATAAGCTCCCTGAACCAGAAACCAAGTTTTTGTTTTCTCTAACGCAGTAATATCGCCAGCGCAGCTGTATTTGTTACAAACATTTTGTTCTGTAGGGCTCTGAGGGACTAAGCAAATGAATTTCAGGCACAAATTATTTGTATTGTTAAGCAATATGTGTGTTTCTGTATTTCTACCCATCAATCAACAAAAACAGAATGTTGAGATAATTCCTTTTCCTGAACATTGTTCTGCCCATACAAGGAAGTAAATTTTTTGATGGAGGACAGAAATACAGAGGCTCATACCTAGGCCTTAATCTATGGATTCTTTCCAAAGCTGGCATCTTGCCCTAGCCATTCCAAGTCATAGCAGCTGATGGTGAGTTGCCTTATGATTCCACCCCAGTGCTGAACCCCCTTTCTCTGAAATAAAAGTCTAGAACAGTCTTTGCCAATAATCAGTTCCACCCACCAGCCAACTACACTGGAGAGTTTGTTAATGAATGATTAACATCAGGGCTGAATGCTGAAGCCCAGTAGTTCAGTGTGCTGAGATTCAAAGTGCCCTCTACAATGAAAAGGTCACTTACTACTGCCTTTAAAAAATCCCAGGGAGTTTACTGACCTGGCAGTATCTCTCCCATTTCTTCTTGCTTTAGTATAACTAAAGAAAAATAAAATGCAATAAACTGAGTTATATCTGATAGAATTGCAGGACTAGAAGGAACTTCAAAGATCTTACAGTCCACATCTTACTCAGTTTTCAGATATGGAAACAAAGTCCCTGAAAGGGAAAAAGTTCAATGGCAAAGCTAGGCCTAGAACCTAGGTCTCCTACCTCTTAATACTGTACTCTTTCTACTACACTGGACTTGCATTAATGTGTAAGCTTGACTTATGGGCTTCATCAATAGTCACAATATAATCACAGAATGAAACTACTACAAAACTGTCTCTTATATTTGTACACATCATTGCACATTTAATATTACTATATACATTATACATTGATATATGCATATTGCTGCATAGGGTTGCATACTCAGGAATCACATAAACAATATTCAGTTGTCAATATAAGGGATTCTCAAAGGTACTTTTTAAATAATAGTGTATTGAAATATAATTTGCATATTGCAAAATTCAACTTTTTAAAGTTTAGTGGTTTTTGACATAATTAAAAAGTTGTACAAGAGTATATCATCACCCTTAAAGAAACTTTATGCCCATTAGCAGTCACAGTTCCTTCCCCCTCCACCCACCTCCAGGCAACCACTGTCTAGTCTCTGTTTCTATGAGTTAGCATATTCTGAACATTTCATATAAACTTCCCTCTGAGTACTACCTTAGCAGCATCCTGTAACTTTGGCTATATTATTTCATTTTCCTTCATCTCAGAAGTATTTTCTACTTTCTCTTGTGATTTCTTCTTTGACCCACTTGCTACTTAGTTTAATTTCCACATATTTTTCAATTTCCCAAATATCTGTTATTGCATTCTAAATTTAATTCCACTGTAGTCATAGAGTATAACTTGCATGATTTCTGTCCTTTTAGATTGATTGAGAGTTATTTTATGACCCAACATATGATCTGTACTGCAGAATGTTCTATGAGCTCTGGAAAAGAAAGTGTACCCCACCATTGTTGGATGGAGTATTCTGTAGTTGCACAATTCTTTGTAGTGTGGTCTTCCACCTAGTTATTCTATTCGTTATTGAATGTGGGGTGGTGAAGGCTTCAATCATTATAGCTGAATTATTCATTCTTCCTTTCAATTCAGTCTTGTTTTCCTTTATGTATTTGGGTACTCTTTTGTTGCTACAGCACATATATGTCTATGTTTTTGGATGTGTTGACCTTTTTATCATTATAAAATGTCCTTCTTCATCTCTAGTAACGATTTTCATCTTGAAGTCTATTTTTTCTGATATTAGTATAGTTTCTCCAGCTCACTTTTGGTTACTAAGTGCATAGTAAGTCTTTTCCTATCCTTTTACTTTAACCTGCTTATGTCTTTGAATCTAAATTGTGTCTCTTTCAAACATTGTAGAGCTGGATCATGTGTTTTTGTTTTGTATTTGATCCATTCTGCCAATCTCTGTCTTTCATTTTGGTGCTTAAGCTACTTATGTTTAATAGAATTACTGGTAAGATAGGAATTACATCAGTCATTTTGCAATTTTCTATATGTCTTATGTTATTTTTGTTCCCTAATTCCTTGATTTCTGCCCTTTTTTGTGTTAGACATTTTTCTAGTGCACCATTTTAATTCCCTTGTAGTTTTACTAATTTTTTTTAGTTATTTTCATAGTGATTACCCTGAGAATTATAATTAATACCTTAATACAATCTACTTTGGATTAATATCAACTTAATTTCAATTGTATATAAACATTTTACTTTCCCCATGCTTTGTGCACTTATTGACATATAAATTACATCTTTATTCATAATAAGTCCATCAACATATTTTTATAGTTGCTCCTCCATGCAGTTGTCTTTTGAATTGGATAATAGAAGAAAGGTCACAAAAGTAAATCTGTACTGTTTTTTTGTGTTTAATTATATGTTTGCCTTTACCAAGTGCTCTTTATTTCTTTTGTAGATTTGAATCACTGTCTATTGTCTTTGTCTCCCCCTGTAGGATTCTCTTTCATATTTCTTTTTTTTTTACAGTTCAGTACTTGGATAGTTTTATTTATTAGGAAAAATATGTGAAGTATTTCTTTTTTTATTAAGGTATCATTGATATACAAACTTATGAAGGTTTCACAAGAAAAACAATGTTACATTCACCCTTATTATTGAGTCTCCCCCCATACCCCATTGCAGTCACTGTCCATCAGTGTAGTAAAATGCCACAGAGTCCTTACTTGACTTCTCAGGGATACATTATCTTCCCTGTGACCCCACACACACCATGTGCACTAATCATGATAACTCTCAATGTCCTTCTCCCTCCCCACCTGCCCTCCCTCACCCCTCCCCTTTGGTAAATGCTAGTCCCTTCTTAGAGTCTGAGTCTGCTGCTATTTTGTTCCTTCAGTTTGGCTTCATTGTTATTACACTCCACAAATGAGGGAAATCATTTGGTATTTGTCCTGTAGGATATGTCTGCTAGCAATGAATGCTGTTTGGCTGGGAATCTCTTGCTTTCTCCTTCATTCTTGAAGGATAATTTTGATAGATTTCCTTAAATGCTTTGATCCAGTAAGTCTCCCAACCCTTACTGAGTGGCTCAGTGTGTGTATTGGGGCATGATTTCAATGCTCTCTCTCAGGCAGTTTACAATGTTGCCTTAACCTTTATTTGCTGCTTGTGAGGGGCCCTAAGGCCAACCAGAGGTGAGAGACTAGAGGTTTTCAAGTCTTTCCTGAGAATATGCCCAGTTCTGAACATGTGCTGGGCTGTGGAGATTCCTATTGGAGCTTTTCAAAGTCCCCTACAGACATTAGTTCTCCAGCTTTTTCTTTTGAGGTTTTGAGCAGCTTCGTTTGCCCCAACTGTTTCCCCTACCTCAGTCAGCTGTGATTTTAAACAGTTGTAGCTGATTCACATTCCTGAAAAGGCTGTTCACAGTATGCACTGGGTCAGGTCCAATGCCGATGAGCCCTACCAGTGGGAGTTTCCAGAGAGCTACCAGATAGGTCAAATAGTGACAATTCTCTGAGAATTGGGCATTTTAGAGAGCTTCAAACCTATTCTGCCTCCTCCAGTGGCTTCTAGGTTACTGCTATTCAGGTACTGTAGTTGTGATGCTATTGATTTTCCAAGCTACCCTGGTGCTGGGGAGAGGGAGCATGGAAATTGGGCAAGATGAAAGTATCACAAATCTTGGAATTCTTACTGGGACATAGCAATATTTCTTGAATAAACACTTTTTGGATTGTTGAAAGCCTTTGGTTAATTTCCAGAGTTCTGAAAAATTTTTGACAGTTTTTCTAGCGTTTTTACATTTATGTAGGAGCAGAATTTCAGAGTTTTTTTTCCATCACTCTGGAAACCGAGAGCTCAAAGACACTTATAACTATATTTGATTTTCACTTTACTCAAGTATTAGAAAACTAAATCCCCTCAGAGATGCAACTCTATTATATACTACTTAGCCTCAATTCAATTTTATAAATTTTATTTCACTCCTATTGTTTCTTCAGCTTCCCTCCTGTTTAGCAGTTTTCTAAGAAATTTTGCCAGGTAGTTGAGAAAAACGGTGCCAAATCCAGGCTATGGCCTGGTTATTTTTTGGATGGCCCCCTGATGTAAAACACATTTCTTACATCTTTAAAGGGTTGTAAAAGAACTAAAATCCAAACAGACAAAACTGTGTGACAGAGAACATATGTGATCAGCAGAGAGAGTCTAAAATTTTTACTATCTAGCCCTGTACAGAAAAAGTTTGCCAACCTGATTTACGGTGGAGGGATGGCAGGTTGGTGAGAAGTCAGTCTATTTACTGTAGTTACCTTTGTTGTGTTTTTGAGAATGATTTATTATTCCCTTGAGAGTCCCAGATAATAATATGGAAGCTAAACGAGTCCTGACAGATTGTCCATTACAAAGCCTACATTTTCTTGATGAAGAAACCAAGATTTAAAGACTTCTTCAATGTCACAGTACTAATTAGCCAGGACTAAAACCGCAGGTTTCAGAACACACTTTACTCTTCTTTCCAGTCTAAGCTGCCTTAAAGTTTTCCTGACCCTTCTTTCTCAGCAAAAAGCACTCTCATTGTTAGATAAATAAGTCCCTCTCCTCCCTGTTCTTGTTCCTCTTTCTCATCTGCACTTTTCCCTCTGCCTCAAGGAGAAGCGGTAGTCTACAATTTTCTTGAACAGTCCTCTACTGAAGTTCTCTGTTTCTATTCTACCCAAGAGGGTCTCTCTTAACTATCTCCAGAGTTTATCCTAAATTGTCTAATTCCCTTTAGCATCTTGCTGATAATGTGAGTGAAAACAGTGGTTTTCAAACTATTTTTCCTTGGGGATGAGTGAGATTCCACCTCTCCCATGTCTGATTCAGCCACAACAGCTAGACTTTTATTTATTTCATGCTTTGGGCTGCCAAGCAAAATTTCATTTGAATAAAGAATTTGAAAGGATATAGAGAAAGATTTGAAAATCACTGGTTTAGAATATGGATATACTAAGTCCAAGAAGAACCACAGGGATCTACAAATAGAGCTCTGGGGACAATAGGAAAAACCAATTTCCCTATCATGCCCCCATCTCCTCGAGACATAGGCAAGGCTGGGGGCAGTACTAGAACCATGAGTCCTAATTCCTGGTGAGAAATGAAAGCATCAGGAAGTAAGATGGAAGTAGGTAGATGGGGTACATTTTCTGGGTCAGGCATTTGTTCAAGGTCTGGCAGTTCCCTGGAAGCCTGAAATGAACACACATACATATTCAAAACTGATTTTCAACAAAGGTGCAAAAGCCAATGGAGGAAACATAGCATTGTTAATAAATGGACTGCAGTAATTGAATATCCAGAGACTAAAAAAGGACCCCCAACGTGAACCTCACATCTTATGCAAAAATTAAATAGAAAATGAACTATAGATGTAAATGTGAAACATTTAGAAAGGAAACAGGGAGAAAAAATCTTTTGATCTTCAGCTAGGCAAAGAGTTCTTAGGTTTGACCACAGGAGCACCATACATAAAAGGAAAAAAAGATAAATTGGACCTCATCAAAACTAAAAATTTTTGCTCTGTCAAAGACCACACAGACGTTTGAAAAGACAAGCTAAGATTTATTTTCAAGTCAACCAAATGCATATATAGCATATAAAAATAACTGGTAAAACTCAACATTAAGAAAAAATCCAATTAGAAAACTAACAAAAGACACAAGGAAACATTTCACTGAGGAACAATGTCAGATGTCAACTGTGCACGAGCAAAGATGTTTAACATCTTTAGCCATCAGGGAAATGCAAATTGAAACCCTAATGATATATTACCACAAACCCGCAAGTGTGTCTATATTAAAAAGTAGGAGTGGAGTACTGATACATGCAATAACTTGGGTGAATCTGTAGGGAATTATGCTGAATGGGAAAGGCCCATTCTCAAAAGGCAACTGTATGACTCCATTTATTTCACATTCTTGAAATGACAAAATTCCTGAGATATATGGTTGCCAGTGTTTAGGGATGAGAGAGGGGTGGTTGTAGCTCTGAAGGGGTAGCACAAGGGGGCCCTTTGGCAAGGATACAGGTCTGTATCTCAATTGTGGTGATGGTCACACAAATATATCCATGTGGTCACATTGCACGGGGCCATGCTCACACACATTGCACAGGACCATGCTCACCATTGCAAGATGTTACCATTGGGGAAAATTTAGTGAAGGGTACATCAGTGCAAAGACAGTTCCCTGTATTTCAACTTCCTGTAAATCTATAATTATTTCAAAATAAAATTAAAGAAAGTATTAAACAACAAAAGCAGACACACATTCTTGACTGTTTCCGAGCCCAGGATGTTAAGGAAAGGACAGTTAACTTTTTCACTTACCTTCTTACACTTGCCTCTGTCCTTGGATGACTCGGATTCACTTGGGGATTCCATGTGAAGGAGGAGCGCTCAGGGTACCCATCCAAGCTTACCAGTACCATGGGGTACTGCTGCTCTTGTGTCCAACAGGGATATTGGTGCTTTCAAAGTTTTATTTTTTTTTGTTATTGTTATGTTTAAAAACACACTGTCATATGTTGGGTTTATTTTCTAGTGATTTCTTCACTGGGCCACTGATCCACAGTTACCAGTTATAAGAGACAGATTGATAACCATCCTTTGGGCTAATTTTCAGGGATGCAAAATATGCTAGTCCATGACTTTTCTATTGAATATTTAGGCACCTGCATTATTTCTTCCATCTCACTTTGCTCATACATGACAGTCTTCCTTCTGGAGAGGGTTGTTTACATACACAGCACTTAAAATGCATGTGTGTGGCAAAAAAAGACTCCTTGGCAAATTCGAGAGTGACAAACACAAGTGCCCCTTGTCTCCCAATATCAAGAATGCTAGGAGAATGGCAAGGCAGTTTCCTCAACATCGCTCTTCACTCCTGATTGAGCCCCCTGATTGTTTAACTCCAATTCTGGCTATCAATGGGGAGAGACAACATCAACTTCTAATTCCAACACTAGATGCTCAGTACCCCAGTACAGGGCTAGCTAAAGGAGACTAGGCAGATTGGAAAACAATGTAGACACCGCAGTAAAGTTTATAAAGCACAGCGACTTCCTCGTCAAGCTCTCCACTGGGGCAATGTGGAATCAATAAGCAATTAATAAAGAGTTGGGGGTAAGGGACTTCATATACCTGATTCCTCTAGGAGGCTGTCTAACAGCAAATTATTACCCAAAATGTAATGGTATCCATCTATCTCTGTTCTATTGAATGCCTTGTAAACAGACAACACTGAAAACACTGTGAGAAATTGTTTTCAGGGCTGACACCTTTCAGTTTCTTTTTATAGCAAGAAACAAGTATCCTTTTTATAAAACCATTTGTCTGTATTTTAGGATCAAACTCTTCAGGCTCCTTTTTTTATAAACTGGTGATTTTTCTCTTCTCTAAAAAACACATGCAGAAAATTTACCAAAAAAATGCAAAAGAATAACATAGTTTAGAAATCATGCTATCACTGCCAAACAGAATCCTCCAGGAGAAACCAGAATGAATAGCAGAGGCCAATTCAATAGAACCAGTCTTTTGATAACTTTTTAACAGTTGTACTTACATTAATAATTTCAAAGTGAACCAGACATTCTAATTATTTTTTATCAGTCATTGAAACTCTGCTTCATTTAAAGTATGCTTTTTTTTGAGAGGGTATCTCTCATATTTATTGATCAAATGGTTGTTAACAACAATAAAATTCTGTATAGGGGACTCAATGCACAATCATTAATCAACCCCAAGCCTAATTCTCAACAGTCTCCAATCTTCTGAAGCATAACAAACAAGTTCTTACATGGTGAACAAGTTCTTATATAGTGAATAAGTTCTTACATGGTGAACAGTACAAGGGCAGTCATCACAGAAACTTTTGGTTTTGATCACACATCATGAACTATAAGCAATCAAGTCAGATAAGATTATTCGTTTGTTTTTTGTACTTGATTTATATGTGAATACCACATTTCTACATTATTATTATTATTTTTTTAAATAAAATGCTGAAGTGGTAAGTAGATGCAAGATAAAGGTAGAAAACATAATTTAGTGCTGTAAGAGGGCAAATGTAGATGATCAGGTCTGAGCCTATAGACTAAGTATTAATCCAATCTAGACAAGGGCAACAAAACATCCATGGATGCAGAAGATTTCTCTGAGAACAGGGGGTTTAGGTTCTAAGCCTCACCTCTGTTGATCCCCAATTTCTCACCTGATGGCCCCCCTGCGGCTGTGCCTTAGGTTGTTCCTCCCTTGAGGAATCTTACCCGTCTCTGGCTAACCAGCGGTCTTTTGGGGCCATACAGGGAAATGTTAAGTTGGTAAGTGAGAGAGAGAAGCAATATTGTTTGAAAAGGTTAGCTTTTTACTTCTTTGCAGATTTATGCCCTGTGGCTTCTATGCCCAGCATTTGTCTTGAGGTATCTTTACCACTTGGAAGAATTATGATCTCAGTAATTTTTGATATGAGGCACGAATTCTACTAAAGGGTTGTAATGAGGAAGGAAGAAGAAAAGCTATAGAAGTAGCAGACGGAAGAAAACATGGGAAGATTGATTATTTCTTTGACATATCTTCTTGTAGAGTAACATAAGCATGTATAGGTTTTAAACTACTAATTAAATTGCATACACACATTAACATAATAGGAATACAGCTACATAACAAAAGCAGATCTATAATTACCAGCCATTTCCAGTGAAACCAAGAAAACCAGTTAGGTACCCTAGGCATTTGTGAAAACTTATGAATGATATGATGAATATTGTCTAACTGAATTTGAATAGTTTGAGAAAAATCAGACAAATTAAAACAACACTTTCCTGGGAACTGTTCACATCCCATATGTTTTTTTTTTTAACAGTAGATAGTCTATAGTCGCACGATTTTGGAGCACTGCAATTTGCACTTCTCCAAATTCTTGCTTGAGTTCTGACAGTATAGATCCAGTCAAATTTGTTGTTTTATTGTATGCACAGGCCAGCTTAGATATCTCCTTCTGCATTCCAGTGCAAGTCCAGGAACCGTCGGTATGAATGCAGCTACAACTGCAACAGCGCCAGGGATTTGTTGAAGTTTTTTGATGATCATCATCTGGAATGACTCTTCCAGAGGATGTTGATGTTGAAAGTTCTTCTTCATATAGTATCTTAATTCATTTTCTAGGTAGCCAAATAAGGCTTTGATCCTCTGTATAAACACAAACAAACCCGTTGCCTACCCTTTGATATGACCTTTATGCCATTTTAAAGAACTTTGGAGACCACCACACAGGAACTGATTTCTTTTAAGAGAAAGAAATATTACCAGAAAATCGTACTTTCATACCTGATCATCCGACACCCTTTAAAAGATCAAAATTAAGGATATGTAAAGCATGCATTAATTGTTGATTTGCAGTTAATTTTATCATATCATGGAGTAATCCCCCCCTTTTTTGTTATCATTAATCAACAAATACATGAAGAACATTGTGTTTACTAGGCTCTCCCCTACACCAGGTTCCCCCCACAAACCCCATTACAGTCACTGTCCATCAGCATAGCAAGATGTTGTAGAATCATTACTTGTCTTCTCTATGTTGCTCAGCCCTCCCCTTTCCCCCACCCCCACATTAAAATGCTAATCATAATACCCCCTTTCTTCTTCCCCACCCTTATACATCCCTACTCTCCCATTCTCCCAGTCTCTTTCCCTTTGGTAACTGTTAATCCATTCTTGGGTTATGTGGTTCTGCTGCTGTTTTGTTCCTTCAGATTTTCCTTTGTTCTTATACTGCACAGAAGAGTGAAATCATTTGGCATTTCCCTTTCTCCGCTTGGCTTAGTTCACTGAGCATAATACCCTCTAGCTCTGTCCATGTTGTTGCAAATTGTAGAATTTGTTTTCTTCTTGTGGCTGAATAATATTCCATTGTGTATATGTACCACATCTTCTTTATCCATTCATCTACTGATGGACATTTAGGTTGCTTCCATTTCCTAGTTATTATAAACACTGCTGTGAAAAACATAGGGGTGCATCTGTATTTTTCAAACTGGAGTGCTGCATTCTTAGGGTAAATTCATAGAAGTGGAATTGCTGGGTCAAATGGTAAGTCTATTTTGAGCATTTTGAGGAACCTCCATACTGCTTTCCATAATGGTTGAACTAATTTACATTCCCACCAGCAGTGGTCCTCTTTCTCCACAACCTCGCCAACATTTGTTGTTGTTTGTCTTTTGGATGGTAGCCATCCTTACTGGTGTGAGGTGATATCTCACTGTGGTTTTAATTTTCATTTATCTGATAACTAGCGATGTGGAGCATCTTTTCATGTGTCTGTTGGCCATCTGAATTTCTATTTTGGAGAAGTCTCTGTTCAGTTCATCTGCCCATTTTTTAATTGGATTATTTGCTTTTTTGTTTGTTGAGGTGCATGATCTCTATATATTTTGGACGTCAAGCCTTTGTGGGATCTGTCATTTATGAATATATTGTCCCATACTGTAGGATACCTTTTTGTTCTATTGATGGTGTCCTTTGCTGTACAGAAGCTTTTCAGTTTGATATAGTCCCACTTGTTCAGTTTTGACTTTGATTTCCTTGCCCGGGGAGATATGCTCATGAAGAAGTTCCTAATGTTTACGTCCAAGAGATTTTTGCCTGTGTTTTTTTGTAAGAGTTTTATGGTTTCATGACTTACATTCAGGTCTTTGATCCATTTCGAATTTACTTTCGTGTATGGGGTTAGACAGTGATACAATTTCATTTTCTTACATGTAGCTGTCCAGTTTTGCCAGCACCATCTGTTGAAGAGACTGTCATTTCCCCATTGTATGTCCATGGCTCCTTTATTGAATATTAATTGACCAAATATGTTTGGCTTAATATCTGGATTCTCTAGTCTGTTCCATTGGTCTGTGGCTCTGTTCTTGTGCCAGTACCAAATTGTCTTGATTACTGTGGGTTTGTAGTAGAGCTTGAAGTTGGGGAGTGAGATCCCCCCCACTTTATCTTCTTTTTCAGGATTGCTTTGGCTATTTGGAGTCTTTGGTGTTTCCAGATGAATTTTTGAACTGTTTGTTCCAGTTTGTTGAAGAATGTTGTTGATAATTTGATAGGGATTGCATCAAATTGTTTATTGCTTTGGGCAGGATGGTCATTTTGATGATATTAATTCTTCCTAGCCAAGAGCATGGGTGAGTTTCCATTTGTTAGTGTCCTCTTTAATTTCTCTTAAGAGTGTCTTATAGTTTTCAGGGTTTAGCTATTTCACTTCTTTGGTTAGGTTTATTCCTAGGTATTTTATTCTTTTTGATGCTATTGTGAATGGAATTGTTTTCCTGATTTCTCTTTCTATTGGTTCATTGTTAGGAAAGCCACAGATTTCTGTGTGTTAATTTTATATCCTGCAACTTTGCTGTATTCCAGTATCAGTTCTAGTAGTTTTGGAGTGGAGTCTTTAGGGTTTCTTACGTACAATATCATGTCATCTGCAAATAGTGACAGTTTAACTTCTTCTTTACCAATCTGGATTCCTTGTATTTTTTTGTTTTGTCTAATTGCCATGGCTAAGACCTCCAGTAGTATGTTAAATAACAGTAGGGAGAGTGGGCATCCCTGTCTTGTTCCTGATCTCAGAGGAAAAGTTTACAGCTTCTCGTTGTTCAGTATGATGTTCACTGTGGGTTTATCATATATGGCCTTTATTATGTTGAGGTACTTGCCCTCTATACCCATTTTGCTGAGAGTTTTTATCATGAATGGATGTTGAATTTTGTCGAATGCCTTTTCAGCATCTATGGAGATGATGATGTGGTTTTTGTCTTTCTTTTTTTTATGTAGTGGATGATGTTGATGGATTTTTGAATGTTGTACCATCCTTGCATCCCTGGGATGAATCCCACTGGGTCATGGTGTATGATCCCTTTGTTATATTTTTGAATTCGGTTTGCTATATTTTATTGAGTATTTTTGCATCTATATTCATCAGGGTTATTGGTCTGTAATTTTCTTTTTTGGTGAAGTCTTTGCCTTGTTTTGGTATTAGAGTGATGTTGGCTTTATAGAATGAGTTTGGGAGTATTACCTCTTCTTCTATTTTTTTGGAAAACTTTAAGGAGAATGGGTATTATGTCTTCTCTGTATGTCTGATAATATTCTGTGGTAAATTCTTCTGGCCCAGGGGTTTTGTTCTTGGGTAGCTTTTTAAAATTACAGCTTCAATTTCTTTGCTTGTAATTTGGTTTGTTTAACTTTTGTGTTTCTTCCTTGGTCAGTCTTGGATGGTTGTATTTTTCTAAGAAGTTGTCCATTTCTTCTAGGTTTTCCAGCTTGTTGGCATATAGGTTTTCATAGTAGTCTTTAATAATTCTTTGTATTTCTGTGGAGTCTGTCGTGATTTTTCCCTTCTTGTTTCTGATTCCGTTGATGTGTGTTGATTCTCTTTTTCTCTTAATAAGTCTGGCTAGAGGCTTATCTGTTTTATTTATTTTCTCAAAGAACCAGCTCTTCATTTCATTGATTTTTTTTTGTTTTATTTTTCTCAATTTTGTTTATTTCTTCTCTGATCTTTATTATGTCCCTCCTTCTGCTGACATTAGGCCTCAGTTGTTCTCCTTTTTCCAGTTTTGATAATTGTGATGTTACACTATTCAGTTGGGATTATTCTTCCTTTTTAAATATGCCTGGATTGCCGCTATATACTTTCCTCTTAAGAATGGTTTTGCTGCGTCCCACAGATGTTGGGAGTTTGCTGTGTTGTCATTTTCTTCCCATGTATTCCTTGATCTCTATTTTAATTTGTTCATTGATCCATTGATTATTTAGGAGCATATTGTTAAGGCTCCATGTGTTTGTGAGCCTTTTTGTTTTCTTTGTACAATTTATTTCTAGTTTTATACCTTTGTGGTCTGAAAAGTTGGTTGGTAGAACTTCAGTCTTTTGGAATTTACTGAGGCTCTTTTTGTGGCCTAGTATGTGGTCTATTCTGGAGAATGTTCCATGTGCACTTGAGAAGAATGTGGATCCAGTTGCTTTTGGATGTAGAGTTCTATAGATGTCTATTAGGTCCATTTGTTTTAGTGAGTTGTTCAGTGCCTCCATGTCCTTACTTATTTTCTGTCCAGTAGATCTATTCTTTGGGATGAGTGGTGTTTTGAAGTCTTCTAAAATAAATGCATTGCACTTTATTTCCCTCTTTATTTCTGTTAGTATTTGTTTCACATATGCTGGTGCTCCTGTGTTGGGTGCATATATATTTTTAATGCACATATCCTCTTGTTGGACTGTGCCCTTTATCATTATGTAATGTCCTTCTTTATCTCTTGTTACTTTATTTGTTTTGAGGTCTATTTTGTCTGATACTAGTTCTGCAACACCTGCTTTCTTCTCCCTGTTGTTTGCATGAAATATCTTTTTCCATCCCTTGACTTTTAGTCTGTGCATGTCTTTGGGTTTGAGGTGAGTGTCTTTAAGCAGCATATAGATGGGTCTTGCTTTTTTATCTATTCTATTACTCTGTGTCTTTTTATTGGTGCATTCAGTCCATTTACATTTAGGGTGACTATTGGAAGATGCGTACTTATTGCCATTGCAGGCTTTAGATTAGTGGTTGCCAAAGGTTCAAGGTTAGCTTCTTTAGTATCTTACTGCCCAATTTAGCTCACTTACTGGGCTGTTAAAAACAGTTTTTGGAGATTCTTTCCTTCTCCTCCATTCTTTATATGTTGGTTGTTTTATTACGTGCTCCGTCATGTTCCCTTTAACTGTTTTTTGTGTGTAGTTGATTTTATTTTTTTGCCTTCAGTTGGTATTTTGTTGGTCTGCTTTCTTTGCTGTGATTTTATTTTCTCTGGTGACATCTGTTTTATCTTAGGAGTGCTCCAATCCAGAAAAGTCCCTCTAAAATACCCTGTAGAGGTGGTTTGGTGAGGCAAATTCCCTCAACTTTTGCTTGTCTGGGTATTGTTTAATCCCTCCTTCATATTTAAATGATAATCATGCTGGATACAGTATTCTTGGTTCAAGGCCCTTCTGTTTCATTGCATTGAATATATCATGCCATTCTCTTCTGGCCTGTAAGGTTTCTGTTGAGAAGTCTGATGATAGCCTGATGGGTTTTCCTTAGTAGGTGACCTTTTCCCTCTCTCTAGCTGCCTTTAAAACTCTGTCCTTGTCCTTGATCTTTGCATTTTAATTATTATACATCTTGGTGTTCTCCTCCTTGGGTCCCTTCTGTTGGGAGCTCTGTGTACTTCCGTGTTCTGATCGATTATTTCCTCCACCAGTTTGGGGAAGTTTTCAGCAATTATTTCTTCAAAGACACTTTCTTTCCCTTTTTCTCTCTTTCTTCTGGTATCCCTATAATGTGGATATTCTTCCTTTTGGATTGGTCACACAGTTCTCCTGATATTGTTTCATTCTGGAGATCCTTTTACCTCTCTCTGCATCAGCTTCTATGCATTCCTGTTCTCTGGTTTCTATTCCATCAATGGCCTCTTGCATCTTATCCATTCTGCTTATAAATCCTTCCATAGATTGTTTCACTTCTGTAATCTCCCTCTGGACATTATCCCTTAGTTCTTGTATATTTCTCTGCAGCTCTGTCCCTATACTTAGGATTTTTATTTTGAATTCTTTTTCAGGAAGACTGGTTAGGTCTATCTCCTTCTCAGGGGTTGACTCTGTGATCTTGGTCGGCCTCAAATTCTGTCTTTTCATGGTGATAGAGACTGTTTGTGGAGCTGGCATGAGTGACAGCTGGTAGTATGTCCCTTCTTGCTGGTTTGTGGCCCTCCTCTCCTGGGAGAACAGTGACCTCTAGCAGCTTGATCTGGGCAGCTGTGTGCAGATGTTGGTTCTGATTCTTTCCTGGCCGCTATGAAGTTTAGTTCCCCAGTTGCTTTGGATGTGGCCTGACTCGGGATGCTGCTCCAATTTGGCAGAGCTGCGTCAGAGGGGAAACAGCCAGGAGGCTGTTTATCTCTGTGAGGGGCCTCTGAGCTGCCCTGCTATCCAGGGGGTTAGGGTGCCCAGAATTCCCTGGGATTCTCAGCTGCTAGGCCAAGTGTCCTGGGATGCTTCCGTCCAGCTGTAGGGTCCCTGTCCCTTTAAGACTTTCAAAAAGCACTCACTTTTCCTTTTCCTTGGTGCACTGGCTGTGGGGACCCACTCACAAGTCTTACTGTCCTGCTTCCCTTGTTTCCAGCACCCCATGCATGCACTGTGTGTCTGCACTCCAGTGCAGATGGCTAGGTATGGGTGTTTAGCAGTCCTGGGATCCCTCTCCCTCCCTGGTCTGACTCCTCTCCTTCCACTGGGAGCTGGGGTGAGGGGCACTCAGGTCCCGCCAGGCTGCAGCTTGTATCTTACCCCCTTTGCAAGGTGCTGTGTTGTCGCAGGTGTGGATGTGGTCTGTCTATTGTCCTGTGTCTTCTGGTCTCTCTTTTAAGAAGAGTTGTCTTTGTTGTATTTTCAAAAATATATTTGGTTTTGAGAATGAGATTTCTGCTGCTCTACTCATGCCGTCATCTTGGCTCCACCTCTCTAATTATATTTTATATGAAATGTTATGGTATATTTTAGGCAACTCTTTTCTATCTATAATCCTGATATTTCATACTGAAGAAACAGAAACCTTTCACTTGTCTTTAACACTAGAAAGGATTTTTCTCTTTGCAAAGGACTGATCATCTGAGATAGTTCTCAGTCTTTGAGGTACAGGTTCTAACACTGCCTTTTGTCAGTAAACATAGCCCAACCTGGCAAAGACAACTAAGTTTAAGTGAAAGCCATGCATGCCAATTCTGTGTTTGCCTTTAGCAGATATGAAGATTTCCTTATTTCTTTGTAATTGTTCAGATAGTTTGAAAGGTACAGCATTCAAAGCCAAACTGCTGTTTGACTATTGAATGACTTGCAGCTGTTTCTCCATTTTAACTGGAATGAGCTTGCTGTGTGTGTGTGTGTGTGTGTTTGTGTGTGTGTGTGTGTGTATGTCCACAAGTGTATACACAAATAGCTGCTTCATAATTAGGAGATACTACAGGACATCCTGACATGGATCAGTGGCAACTTAGTGGCATTGTTGATGTGCACTGTGTAGGAGGGAACTCAGTGGTGGAAGAGGTAACTCAGATGCCCCTAGATAAGCTTCAGATGTCCTTAGCTACAAAAAACATTTTTGGCTCAAGAAAGTTCCTGATGATGGTAGTACCGATTTCTGGTTAAATTGCTCATTGAGTAACCCCAAATCATGAGCCTGTCTTTTTGTCTCTCTCCTTTATTTGTTAGCCTATTCAAAACCACTAAGAAATCCATTTTACTTACCCCATACTTCTCTCTAGAAGCTCAAGGTTTTCTTAGTGCTCTCAGAATAATTTGTAGTTAATTGGGAAAAATTGGTACTTGGGAGGGGGGATGGATACAGTGAGTGGTAGGAGGACTGTTTCTCAATTTTAGGCCAGACCCTGAAGTTCCTACCCATAGTCTTTCTCTATATCTCACTTAGTCCAATTCCTTCAATTTAAAATGAAATGGAGGCCAAGGTAGTTGATGATCTGCTGGTGAAGAGGAGGGCCAGAGGAGAAATTCAGATTTCCTCAAGTCCAGACACTATGCCTTCTCTCTGAGCATTCCCTTGCTTATGATATATATGCATCATTAGAAAATACTAAATAGGTGTATTTTCTTTAGAATTATCTTTGAACCAACAATATTCAATAAGAATAGATTTTCCATCCTTCTTTTAATTCATTATAAGAAAATGTTTCTTTACTGCATTTCAGGGGACCTTGGTATGGTTTTAGTAATTGCATTTTAAATTGGCACATTTTCAAGGCAAACAAAAAAAACAAACCATTTTTGTAACTGGGCATCTTCCCTCCTATCATTCATTCCCAATATTACCCAATCCAGTTTTACCACAGAAGTCCCATTGTGTTACCTTCTGCACAGTCAGAAAATATCCCAGCTTTCAGCAAGCATTTGCCAACACTCCCCACTTCTCCCCCCATCTTTTACACTTTGCTACTGCTCTCCAATTCTCCCTCCTTCTTTTTTACACACACACAAACTCACACACAATCCATCTATTGCTTGTTCATACTTCCTGATTTTTCTCCCTTACAGAAATAGAAATAGGGACAAAGAAGGGGAAATTGTATATATGGGAACTGTGTTGAAGAACTTCTTAAGTAGTGTTAACGAGTGGTAAATTGAGAGAAAACTTTCTTTTCTCTTGTTTTGGAAAGGATAGCCATTAGCATGACTGCTTTGTGTCTTATGGACTTCGGTATTAGCCTAGATTGAATCATGGCATTTTCTAACTGGAAGGAACCTTCAGATCACATCATCTACTCCAAATTCTTCATTTTCAGGCCAGGAACAGAGAGGCAGAGGTAAAGTAATTTCCCAAAGGTCACACAGCTGGTTAGGGGTAGGGCTGGGATTAGAACCCACATCTCCTTGCTCTTATTCCAGGGCCTTTTCCCACTGAACTGAATTGCCTTCCACTGGGACCCTGAGGAATCTTTCTCAGAGTCCTGAGAAAGAATCCTCAGGGTCATGTTGCATCTTGGAGCCATATGCTGTTACCCTGATCTCCGTGGGAAATCCACCCAGCAACCTAATACAGCTTTCTCCCTGTATTCACATGATTCTCATCCACATGGACTGCTGATGTCCCCATAGAAAAGGAGGCATTGAAGACCAACAGGAAAAATGGGGTCCCTGGCCCTGTCCATCCAGCACAGGGGATCCCTGTCTTACATTGAGGGGCCTTCAGAACAGCTCCCTGAGCCTGAGCCTAGTCCAGATGGAATGGAAGAACACTGGTTTTCCCTGTCAGCTGATGCCATCTCATCTCATACTGGATGGTCTTCGTAGGCTGAGGGAAGTATTTCTCATTCCTAGAGCAGGGAAAGGAAGGAAGGAAGAGAGAACAATGGCTTCGTTCATCCTGACTTTCTGAGGTGGATTTTAAGTAATTTTAAAAAATGAGTATGGCTCCCATTCGTTTGCACTGATTTCTTTTAAAATATGTGAATGAGACTAGCCCAAGAAAATGAAATGGTCTTGCTGTGGCTGCTTTCATCCACAATGTCCCCATAGCCATTCTGCCCTGATAGGGACAACTTCCAGTTATAAGCAAGGGACTTTGTAACTAAAATGTTCCCTAGCTGATGTTAAACATTGGCTTCTTGTGTATGCATGAAAACAGCAAGCTATGTGTTCTCCCCACCATACTCACCTTCTGATGCACACCACCCCTATGCCTGCCATGGCAGAAATCAGAGCAACAAACCGTGAACATCCAGTCTTCTTTGCAGCAAGGCTCTTCCTGGGAACTAAGGGTGTATTATTAGTTCAGTTCCAAGAGCCCTCCTCAGGAAATTCTCTATCCTCCCTACTTTTCCTCCCCAGTCAGGAGTAACCAATAAACCTTAAAGAGGATGGGCAGTTACCTGAGGAAGACAAGAAGAAATAATCTGAAGCCCTGAATCCTTCTTTGAATCACCCATTCCAAGTCTTAGAGCAGCAATCCAGTGCTTGTGTTGGTCAAAATCTGTCTGCTTCCCTAGTCCCTTCAGTACTCTGGATGGGCATGCCCTCTCGCATTTGGTTCTGGATAGCTTTTCTTTCTTAAAAAAACACATGTCCCTTGGAAGAGTTATGCCCATGTGCCCAAAACAAGCTCTGGCACACTAATGAGAATTTTGCCAAAGTTCAGCACACCTTCTTCACTGTCCAGTTCACTACGGAAATAAAACGCACTGGGGATTTCTTTTTTTGTTTTTAAAGAGACCTTTGGAACCTGTCCTTGGCCACACCGAGCCCCTTGCATTTCCAAGGCCAGGTCTCACTCTTATATTTCCCTCACTGATTAAGGATTGGCTCTTAGGCCCAAAGCCATTCATGTTTTGAAGCTCATCTGGCATGGGGAAAGGGTTAGAGTCCTATGTTTTGGGACCTAGAAACTAGAAAAAATAAAGTTCTAGCCACTGATGTGCCAGAAGTAATCTGAGACCTTTTGTATAGCAAAGACACCTTGCTAGCCTTCCTGGGTACCTCTTTTGGTATGGAACTTCAAAGCTGTCAAGCTTCTCCATCTGCTCTAAGAAGGGGACCCCATAGATAGTCTTTCCACTATTCTATGATTCTATGCAGGGTTTCCGCTCCCTGACAGGTGTGAACACCTGGAACAAGGATACTGTGTTGATTCCTCATGCCTACCTTTTGGCTGGAGAGGCATCTCCAATGGGTTCTGTTAGTGGCTCAGACCCAGTCTAGTGCTGTTGACACAAACTGGATTGCCTTTAGTCAGCCCTAAAGGCTGTGATTATGGGCTAAGACAACACAGGTCATTTCTCAAAAGTAAATTCCAAATTTTATACTTCCTCTAGCTAGCAGACCACACTTCCCTAATAGACAAAAGGCTGGGGGTTCTTGTCACACAGCAGCCAAGACGTGTGCAGGGAGGAAAATGTATGTCTAAACCCACAGAGAACTGACTCCAAAGAGCAACCTATGAGCTAGAACTGTTAGCAGCTTACCCTCGCCCCTGCCACTTTTACCTTTCAGAGACTGTAAGGCTCCCTCTCCAGCCACCTGTCTTTCCGTATGCCTGGTTAAAGAATTTTGCCCCTTCTATGTCTTCAGGGAAGGGGGACTTCCTCCTTTGTCTCCCCTAACTTGGTCCCCAGAACTTTCTCCAACCCAAGAGACCCTGTATGGTCTTTAAACTCAGCCTCTTGGTTTTGGTGTTGCTTCCTGATTATTTCTCATTAAGTATCCATGCAGACCTCCCACTCTGGCCTAGGAAGTGTGACACTGTATCATATGACAAGACTCTCGAGCCCCACTTCTAACTGCATAACTTCTTATCCCTTAGTTTACAGGTTTCAACATATGGAATCGAAGCAATCTTGTGTTACCTTTGATGGCTTGGGGTCTAGAATTCCCATTGGGAATTAAGGCATCTTCCTGTTCCTAATTACAAGGGCAAAGTCCATACCATCACGGATGGCACAGAACTCAGAGCAAATACCTTATAAATTAAGGCAAAAACCTGAAGGCATTGGATCTTCTCATTTCTGGGTTAATAACCTGAGGAAATCGATGGCTTTTTGCCACTGTCTCCCTCCCCTGTGTATCTTTTTGTCTTCTTTCTCTAGTTCATTATATCTGTTCTCATTTTTATACTGTTATTCCTCTCCCTTTATGAAGTAAAACCATCCATCCTTTGTCCTCTCTCTTGTCTTTTTTATCTCTTTTGTTGTCAGCCTTTAAATTTTTTTCCTTCCTCCTTGTGTAGGCATAGGGCACATACCTCTTTCACCTCTGTGATTTTTGCCTTGGTGATGAGAAGTTTTTTCCAGACTCAAACAGCTCTAATCCTACCCCAGTCCCGTTGGTGGGAATCAATCCGATCCTGGCCCTTTCTTCTCCATTTCATTTGTAATTCCCCAAAACAGATTGTCACAAGCAGCTTTGAGAGCTCATCTTTCTTTGGGTCTTTGCCTTCCAAGCACTGTAAGAATACTCAGGGGTTCCTTTTTTGCCTGCCTGCCATTTGGTGGAGCGGTGAAGTGTGCTCAGAGAAATCATCACTTGTCCAGAAAAATGCACCCATGGATTTCTATCAGTTAAATAGTATTAAGGGATTTTGTTTAATCTGCTCATAGCTTAAAAAGCTGCAATATAGTATAATGAGAGACCACAGGTAATTGCTCCTGTCATTTGGTTTAGCTGGGTTGGGGGTGTTGGGTGGGGTGAGGATTTGTCTAAAGTTTACCATTATACAGTAAGCTTTCTGTAATAACCTTATGATTTGGACTTGTCAACTGTTGAATTGTTTTAGCTAAGCTCATAGGCAACTGGGATTGATTTACATGAAAAGGGTATTTAACAGATCCATAGAAGAAGAAGAAATATTCACTTAATTGAAATGTACTTCTTCTAAATTCACCTAAACATTCACTATTGACACCAACTGTTCATATTCCTGTGCAGACATGCAAATAAGGGTAATTTTGGGGCCTAAAAAAGTCACCTGTAGGCACTAATTTTTTTTAACAGGGTGCACAGCCTGTGGGAATGTCACTGCTGGGCAATAGTATACGGAATGCCCTTTCTAATGACTTTTACTTATAAGTTCTCTTAAAGAGATTTGAGCATATAAACACATGATCATATATAACCGATGATATAACCACAAAATGTCCAAGCTTGAAGAAAACTCAGACATTATTTTGTCCAATGCCTTAATGCTATAGATGAGGAAGCTGAGGATCAATGTACCATGGGAACACCATAATTAACGACACAGCACATTTGCAACATATAAGATCTCAATCTCCTCTCCAGAGTTGAGCATGAATCAAAGAGGTTACACTGTAATGTCGCCAATGTATGGTCCTGTAATATATTGCAGCTTGAAGCCAATGATCTCTTATGACTTGTACACAACCAATGCATGTCTTGATTGAATTTTGCACTTGTGTGGTAACTTCTTTAAAACATTTTTGGTCACCTTTTTGTGCCATTCAATTTGTACAGAAAATGCTTTTATGGCCATTTTCAAAGGGATAACTTTTAAAATGGAAACAGCCCATCCTTTCTGCCCTATAGCTGTTGTTAGAACTCCGTAACTGTAGCCAAACAGCTGTAATTGGTGGTTGTAGTGTTAGAGGCGTTAGCTTGCTAGTTGACTAGCCTTGGGGCATAAGTGCATGCATGGTATTAGACATCACATTTCTTAAATAACTCATTTTAACCTCTGAAAAGAATACATCCTTCCTTGTGGTCACTCTTCTCTTCCTTGCCCTCTCCCTCCCCCTGCTCCCAGGTGTCTTGCATTAATAACTGATTTGGGGGCCAATAATTTTAGCCAAGTAAGGTCAGCAAAGAATAAACCAAAAAGGAAGGAAAATGCATTCTGAGCAGTTATTCTCCAGGAATGGCATTGTGATCAAAGACTCAGCGCCTCTTTACATTAAACAACAGTGGCACATTGGGTGTCTTTGGCCCTCTGACTACAGTGGGGAATTGAATACTTCTCAGAATCACATATAATTGAAAGATAGTGGACAATGATGTCCCTTATCCCTGAACCTGCTTTGAGGTATTTGGAGACCTCAGAAGGCTCTGCTTGACCAATGACTAATAATTATTAAAAAAAAGAAAGAAAATCAGAGAAAGACAACAGATGTTTCAGGATTCTTAGCTGCCCCTTTAGTTATAGCCAGAAAAGACAAGGACATGCATTATAGGCATTGCTGTTGGTTTCCCAGGCAATGCCTAACCCACTCTGAGATTGTGATTCAAAAGTAGTGTTCCAAGCAGGCACCCTCCTTTTTGGTTTTCTGGTGCCACTTGGACTGTTAGGTTTGGTGAGGCCCATGTAAACAAGCTGGAGCAGACCCTTTTCATCTCCTATGCCTGTTAATAACCCTCTTCCTCCCTCCACAATTTGATGAAGGCTTTCTTTGGTTAGAGGACTTCGAAGTCTAGACAAATTCCCCATGTGTGCAAAGTGTTGTGAACTGAACTATGAATGCTGTGAATTCACAGCATTTAGTGCTTGGCAGCCAAAGAGTTGGTCTTGCTATCATTTTGGCTCTCAAGCCCTGTTCTTCATCTCATTCTCATTTCTGTGTACATTTGCAAGATGTGTGTAATGTCATTTTCTAAAAATAAAATTTGATTTCAATATTTCTGGCTGACATTCTCTTTCTTTTTAAAGCATTGAACCGATGATCATATAATCACAAAATGTCCAAGCTTGAAGAAAACTCAGACATTATTTTGTCCAATGCCTTAATGCTATAGATGAGGAAGGTGAGGATCAATGTATCATGGGGACACCATAATTAATAATACAGCACATTTGCAACATATAAGATCTCAATCTGCTTTCCAGAGTTGATCATGAATCAAATAACCTCTTTTTATGTCTAAGATGCTTTGGCCATGATCAGTCTTCCATCAGAATAGATGATCTCTTCCAGTATCATATTTTCATAGGCTCAGAAACACTCCATGTGGATTCCTCAAAAATACCTCTCCTTGTTGCCTATAATTCTTGTGGTAATTTTTCCCCAATAGGTTGATGATGTGGCTACTTTCTGGGAGAGAGAACACCTAGATATCTTATTCATCCTCAGGCATAAATGACTAATTAAATGTTTTTCTCAGATGAGGTTTTATTCACAGGGAGAGCAAAGACATTGGACTTGTGAAGAGGCTGATTGAAAGGGAGGGAGGAAAGGGCACAGAAGGAGGAGGCTGAGGTCTTAGAAAACAGTTGGACCAACCTCACAATGAGGACCAACCCCTGACTTATGTTTGGAAAAGCAAAGATGGTAGCATCCTAGGTATTACCAAGGACTGAGATGATTAGGAATGCTTCCTCCTGACAGTCTATTATCAACCAGCCCTGTGGCCATTACTCTTCTTGAGATAAAGAAAGTAAATGGAGATGGGATTTCTTAGTGTTCCTAATCCAATTAACAGTTCGCTATGACAATCAGAGGCAGGGCCAGTCTTCATCTCCACTCTCATCAGGCCTTCCTCATTGCTGTTTCTCATGATGTTATCCCAACACGGTCTATCCTGGTCTCTACAGCAGATAAAATAAGATTGATTTGACTATGCCATTCCTCTGACTGGAAATTTATGATAGTTGTCTATTGCCTATCACATTAAGTCCAAATCATCGTCATGGTTTTCATTAAGATGTCTCTGAGGTGTTACACTCCAGATACCCTGCCAGTTGCTAGTCTGAAGGTTGAGGCCTCCAGGAGTTCTAGCCTAGTGAATGCAGACCTGAAAATAAAGGAGTCCACTGCAAAGGAGCAAGTATTATAGGACCGCAATGTGGGATAATGTCCCGGGATGATAGAGGTCAGGTAAATGTCACAAAACTGGCAGCATGTTAGAACCGATTAAGAGTTTTCCATTTGAAAAGATATATGCACTCCTGTGTTTACTGAAGCACTATTTACCATAGACAAGCTGTGGACACAAGCTAAGTGTCTATCAAAAGATGAATGGATAAAGAAGATGTGGTATGTATATAATACACAATGGAATATTACTCAGCCTTAAAATAGAATGAACTCTTGCCATTTGTGTCAACATGGGTAGAAGGTATTATGCTAAGTGAAATAAATCTGACAAATACCATATCCTTTCACTTATACATGCAATCTGAAAAACAAAGCAAATGAATGAACAAACATAACAGTTTATTTAGACTCATAAATATACAGAACAGACTGGTAGTTGCCATAGGGGAGGCATGTGGAAGGATGGGCAAAATAGGGAAAGGGGGAAAAATTAATGAGAATATCTTGATATGGATGATGGTTACATTAATGTATACACATAACATTCATCAAGCTGTACACTAAGATTTGTGGATTTGTGCATTTTATTGTATATTCCACAATTTTTAAAAAAAGATTTCCAGGTGAGCAGGGAGCATTCTAAGCCAAGGAAATTGCATGGAAAATGACAGTGAAAGGAAAGCCCTCTCTGAGAATTGAAAATTACCTAAGGCAGCAAGGTTATAGCCCCAGCACACAGAGAGCTGGGAGGACAAGTGCATAGTCTGGAATTATACTTTGGGTCTTTCAGACTAGTGGTTCTCAAATGGTACAGCAGTTTATGCAGTCTGTAATAAAAATTTCACCAGACTGAGGTGGAAAGAGAAAATAGGATAACAGAGTATTTTTTTCATAGAAATGAAAAAATATCATTCGCTTTTTACCTTTTTGTTATTAAAAATGTTTCTTTGATGAAATGTTGGTCATGTTAGAAGACAGGCATGTATTTGTTTTTTAACGTCTTAACCAGGCAAGATAAAAAGCAAGTAAACCTAGGAGAGGCTCAAAACAAATTTAACTCATTTTATTTCTTTTCTCTTCTATTTTGATGATCTTTGAAGTCAACCAGTCTGGCAAAAACTGGATGAGACTAAAAGAATGGAGAAATGGAGAAACCAGCAGGGGCTGAATTGCAAGAAAAAAGATGTTTGGTTTGAGGGAAATTGTTTCTAGAGTATTAAATTCTCTCTCCTTATGCCCCTTCTTTGTCTCTTTCACCCTCCAGGTGAGGGGGCCAACACGCTTTGTATGCGAGCCATGTGGGACTGGCTTTAAGATGACGGGGTTAATCACCCACCGAATATGACCATTACCCAGCTCACGGTGAATGCTGTGGTTAATGGGGCCCCTTTCTTGTGGGAACCCCATATAAGCTGGTTGCAAAACCAAAAAGCAGTCCAGGAGCCTTAGTGAATTTGCTGCTTCAGCTTATCCTCATGGGTCTTACAGATGTCAATAAAAATATTAGGCTAATTAACAAGGAAATGGGGAGAGCCAAGAGACTCTTCCCTACAAGGAGGAAATGTTGAAACATTTAGAGTAGTCTTCCCTTTATCCGTGGTTTCAGTTACACACAGCCACCACAGTCTGAAAGCTGGAATGTTTTTTCCTGGCCTTTGTTACTGAACAGATTTGTAGAATGTCTGAGTCAACTGAACTGCCTTAGTTTATGG
This sequence comes from Manis pentadactyla, assembly GCF_030020395.1. NCBI lineage: Eukaryota > Metazoa > Chordata > Mammalia > Pholidota > Manidae > Manis > Manis pentadactyla. The sequence goes on along the minus strand of NC_080039.1, from coordinate 7,082,512 downwards.
AATTGGGAGTAGGGGGAGTCTAAAAAACTTAATGTTCTGCATATAACTGTAGATTAATAATAACAAAATAAAATCAATGTAAAAATTAAGGAGTAATAAAACAGCAGATCCAAACAACCCAAGAATGGACTAACAGTTACCAAAAGGAAAGGGACTGTCAATTAATGAAAAATGAATAATAAAGAAAAAAAACAAATAAATATTAATAAATATATAAATAAAAAGAATGCAGCAGCACAGTTGAAAAAAGACATATGCACTCCTATGTTTACACAGCACTATTCAGTATACAAAAGAAATGGAAACGACCTAAATGTCCATCAGTAGATGAATGATAAAGAAGATGAGGTTCATACACAGAATGGAATGGAATATTACTCAGCCATAAGAAGAAAATAAATCCTACCATTTACTCAACATGGATGGATTTGGTGGATATTCTGCTCATTGAAATAAGCTAGTGAGAGAAAGGAAAGTGGCAATGATTTCACTCTCCTGTGGAGGATTACAAAAAAGAAAAAAAGGGAAGGAACATACAGTAGCAGCCTCACCAAACCCAAGAATGGACTAACGGTTACCAAAGGGAAGTGATTGAGGGGGATGGGTTGGAAGGGAGGAAAGAGATGGAAAATGGGGCATTACGAGCAGCACTGATAATGTGGTTTGGGGGCAGACACAGGGAAGGCAGTATAGTACAGTGAAATCAGAATCCCTTCTGCAGCATATTACTGGGCTGAAGGACATTGACTCTTATGGGATATGTGGGGTGGACAGGAGAATGGGGGTAGTCAAGTAACCAAAATGTTGTTCATGTAACTGTTTCTACTCACATCAAAATAAAAAGAGACATACGGGACCTTGGATCTGATTTCCATTTTTCCTGATGCTGTCAAGTGGTCAGCATCCACCTCACTGAAATCACACCCCCAGGTAGGGCTTGAGGCTTTTGACTGGGGAGCTGCTCATATGAGTAGACACTTTGTGTCTCTAGGAAAAATGAAGTTGCTCACATAATTGTCGATTAATGATAAATGAATAATAAAGAAAAAAACAAGCAAATAAATAATAATAAATATGTAAATAAAGAATGCAACATCACAGTATTAAAAAGACATATATACTCCATTGTTTATCACAGCACTATTAAGGATACAAAAGAAATGGAAGCAACCTAAGTGTCCATCGGTAGATGAATGGATAAAGAAGATGTGGTTCATACAAAAATGGAATATTACTCAGCCTTAAGAAGAAAATAAATCCTAACATTTCCCAAAACATGGATGCAGCTTGCAGATACAATGCTCCTTGACATAAGCTAGGGAGAGAAACAAAAGTGCCACAAGATTTCACTCAAATGTGGAGTATTAGAAAGAAGAAAAAAAGTGAAGGAACCTACAGTAGCAGCCTCACCGAACCCAAGAATGGGCTAATGATTTTTCAAGGGAAAGTGACTGAGGGGGATGGGTTGTAAGGGAGGAAAGAGATGGAAAATGGGGCACTAAGAGCAGCACAGATAATGTGGTTTTGATGTGGGCACAGGAAAGGCAGTAGAGCACAGCAAAGATCACTATCACTTCTAGAGCATATTACTGGGCTGATAGACATTGACTCTTATGGGGCATGTACTGTGGACTGGATAATGGGTGTAGTCTAGTAAGCATAATGTTGCTAATCCAACGGTTTAGTACTGACATCAAAATAAAAAGAAGTGCACAGGACCTTGTATCTGATTTCCATTTCCCTGATGCTGTCAATATGGTCAGTGACCACCTCACCATAATCACACTTCCAGCTCAGGCCCTAGGCTCTGGGCTGAGAAGCTGCTCATTTGAGCAGACACTTTGTGTCTCGAGGAAAGAGGCACCACTGTGACATCATGGATTCTTCAGGCAACAGTGCCACTCTTGTAAACTCCATCCCCAGGGGGTGGGCAATGCCCAACCATGGGGGGCTGCATCATCTTAAAAAACATTCCTGGATCTGGTCTATACATATATACATAGAAAATGATTTAAATCATCAGTGGAGAATAAGAGCACAGAAAAACTGAAGGAGCAAAACAGCTTCAGATGCACAGGACACAGTAATGGACCAACAGTTACCAAAGGGAAAAAGCACTCGGTTGGATGCCTGGGACAGCAGGGAAAAGGATTAGGGGAGAAAAAGGGGGATTTATGATTAGCATGTACAATGTTTGGTGTGGCACAATTAAGGCTGTATAACATTGAGAAGACAAGGAGTGACTCCACGGTATCTGGACATGGTGATGGAAAGTTACTGCAATGGGGTATGTAGTGGGAAGTTGGAGATGCGGATAGTGCAACAAACTTAATGTTCTGCATGTCATTGTAGATGAATGATAACGAAATTTTAAGAATGTAAAAATTAAGGAGATGTATAGTAGCAGATCCACACAACCCATAAATAGACTAACATTCACCAAAAGGAAACGGACTGGGGTGGAAGGGTGTGAATGCAGTGATAAGGGGGTGAAGGAAAAGAAAGGGTGCATGGTGGTTAGCATCTATAATGTGAGCGGGGGGGATCCAGGAAAGCTGTAAAACACAGAGAGAACAAGTAGGGATTGTACAGTATTCTACTACACTGATGAACAGTGACTGCAATGGGGTATCAGGGGGTATTTGGTCATGGGGGGAGTTTAGGAAACAAAGTTGCTCATGTAATTGTCAGTTAATGAAAAATAAATTATAAAGAAACAAATAAATAATAGTAAATACATAAATAAAAAGAATGCAGCAGCACACTTTTAAAAAGACATATGCACTTCTATGTTTACCACAGCACTTTTCAGGACACAAAAGAAATTGAAGCAACGTAAGTGTCCACCTGTAGATGAATGGATAAAGAAGATGTGGTTCATATACATGATGGAATATTAGTAAGCTATAAGAAAAAAATAAGTCCTACCATTTACTCAACATGGATGGATTTGGTGGATATTATGCTCATTGAAATAAGCTAGTGAGAGAAAGAAAAGTGCCAAATGATTTCACTCACCTGTGGAGTATTAGAAAAAAGAAAAAAGTGAAGGAACAAGACAGTAGCAGCCTCACCGAACCCAAGAATGGACCAATGGTTACCAAGGGAAAGTGACTGAGGGGGATGTGTTGGAAGGGAGGAAAGAGATGGAAAATGGGGCATTACGAGCAGCACAGCTAATGTGGATTGGGGGCGGGCATGGGGAAGGCAGTAGAGCACAGCGAAGATCACTATCGCTTCTACAGCATATTACTGGGCTGATGGACATTGACTCTTATGGGGCATGTGGAGGGTACTGGATAATGGGGGTACTCTAGTAACCGTAATGTTGCTAGTGCAACTGCTTAGTACTGACATCAAAATAAAAAGAAACGCACAGGACCTTGTATCTTATTTCAATTTTCCCTGATGCTATCCCGGTGGTCAGCGTCCACCTCACTGAAATTACACTCCCAGCTAGGGCCCTAGGCTCTGGACTGGGACACTGCTCATTTGACCAGACACTTTGCATCCCTAGGAAAGAGGCACCACTGTGACATCATGGATTAGCCAGGCAACAGTGCTGCTCTTGCAAACTCCATCCCCACAGGGTGTGCAATGCCCAGTCATGGGGAGCTGCATCATCTTAGCAAACATTCCTGGATCTGGTCTATATATATACATATAAAATGATTTCAATCATCAGTGGAAAATAAGAGCACAGAAAAACTGAAGGAGCAAAACAGCAGCAGGAGCACAGGACCGAAGAATGGACTAACAGTTACCAAAGGGTAAATGACCCGGTTGGATGACTGGAAATTCAGGGATAAGGGTCAGGGGAAAGAAAGGGGGCTTTATTATTAGCATGTAAAATGTTTGGTGTGGCACATGTACAGCCGTACAACACTGAGAAGACAAGGGGTGACTTCACAGTATCTGGTCATGCTGATGGAAAGTTACTGCAATGGAGTATGTAGCAGGAAGATGGAGATGGGGGGAGTCTAAAAACTTAACGTTCTGCATGTAATTGTAGATTAATGATAATGAAATTTAAAAAAACAATGAAAAAATTAAAGAGCAATAGGGCAGCAGATCTACACAGTCCAAGATTGGACTAACAGTTACCCAAACAAAAAGGACTGGGGTGGATGGGTTTGAATGCAGTGATAAGGGGATGAAGGGCGAGAAAGAACACATTGTGGTTGGCATGTATAATGTGGGAGGGGAGTGCCAGGGGGGCTGTAAAACACAGAGAATACAGTTATTGATTCTACAGAATCCGACTACACTGATGGACAGTGACTGCAATGGGGAATCAGGGGGTACCTGGTGATGTGGGGAGTTTAGGAAACAAAAGAGTTGCTCCTGTAATTATTGATTAATGAAAAATTAACAATAAAGAAACAAACAATAATAAATATATAACTAAATAAATAATGCAGCAGCACCGTTTTAAAAAGACATGCACCCCTATGTTTATCACAGCACTGTGCAGGACACTAAATATATGGAAGCAACCTAGGTGTCCATCTGTAGATAAATGGATAAAGAAGATGTCGTTCATACACACAATGGAATATTACACAGCCTTTAGAAGAAAATAAATCCTATCATTTGCTGGAACATGGATCGAGTTTGAGGATATTATGCTCATTGAAATAAGCTGGGAGAGAAAGAAAAGTGCCAAATGATTTCACTCACCTGTGGAGTATTAGAAAAATGAAAATAAGTGAGGGAACAAGACAGTAGCATAACTGAACCCAAGAATGGGCTAACGGTTTTCCAAGGGTAAGTGACTGAGGGAGATGGGTAAGAAGGGAGGAAAGATATGGACAATGGGGCATTCCGAGCAGCACAGATAGTGTGGTTTTGGTGTGGGCACGGGGAAGGCAGTAGAGCACAGCGAAGATCAGTATCACTTCTAGAGCATATTACTGGGCTGATAGACATTGACTCTTATGGGGCATGTACTGTGGACTGGATAATGGGGGTAGTCTAGTAACGGTAATGTGGCTCATATTACTGTTTAGTACTGACATGAAAATAAAAGAAACACACAGGACCTTGGATCTGATTTCCATATTCCCTGATGCTGTCAAGGTGGTGCATCCACCTCACTGAAATCACACTCCCAGCTAGGGCTTGAGGCTCTGGACTGGGAAGCTGCTCATATGAGCACACGCTTTGTGTCTCTAGGAAAGAGACACGACTGTGACGTGGATTCTACAGGCAACAGTGCTGCTCTTGCAAACTCCGCCTCCAGGGGGCGGGCAATACCCAGTCATGGGGAGCTGCATCATCTTGGCCAACATTCCTGGTTTTATGTATATATGTATTTATATACATATATAAAATGATTTCACTCATCAGAGGAGAAAAAGAACAAAGAAAAGCTGAAGGAGCAAAAGAGCAGCAGATGCACAGGACCCAAGAATGGATTAACGGTTTAATGTTTGGTGTGGCACAGGTACAGATGTACAACACTGAGAAGATGAGGAATGATTCCACAGTATCTGGTCATGGTGATGGAAAGTTACTGCAATGGGGTATGTGGAGGGAAGTTGGAGAAAGGTGGAGTCTAAAATATTTTATGATCTGCATGTAATTGTAGATTAATGATAACGAAATATAAAGACAATGTGAAAATTAAGGAGCAATAGAGCAGCAGATCTACACAACCTACGAATTTACTAACAGTTACCCGAACAAAAAGGAGTGTGGTGTATGGGTGTGAATGCAGTGATAAGGGTGTGAAGGGAAAGAAAGGGTGCACTGTCGTTAGCATGTGGGAGTTGGGACCAGGAGGGCTGTAAAACACAGAGAAGACAGGTAGTGAGTATCTTACTACACCGATTGACAGTGACTGCAATGAGGCTTCTGGGGGTACTTGGTGATTGGGGGCGTTTAGGAAACATAAACTTGCTCATGTAATTGTTGATTAATGAAAAATGAGTAATAAAGAAAAAAACAGTAAGTAATAGTAATATATAAGTAAAAATAATGCAGCATCACATTTAAAAAAGACATTTGTACCCCTATGTTTATCACAGCACTATAAAGGATACAAAAGAAATGGAACCAACCTAAGTGTCCATCTGTAGACGAGTGGAAAAGAAGATGTGGTTCATACATACAATGGAATATTACTCAGCCATAAGAATAAATCAAATCCTACCATTTGCAACAACATGAACGGAGCTGCAGGGTATTCTGCACAGTGAAATAAGCCAGGTGGAGAAAGACAAGTATCAAATGACTTCACACATCTTTAGAGTATAAGAACAAAGAAAAAAGGGAAGGGGCAAAACGGCACGAGACTCACAGAACCCAATAATGGACTATATTTACCCAAGTGAAAGGAACTTCAGGGGTTGGCTGGAAATGGAAGGATAAGTGGGGGAGAGAATAAAATGGGTTTTATGATTAGCAAGTATAATGTGTGGGGTGGCATGGGGAGCAATGTACAACACAGAGAAGTCGAGTTGTAATTTTACAGCATTTTAATATGCTGATGGACAGTGACAACAATGGACTATGGGGGTAATTTGGTGATGGGGAGTGTCTAGTAAACATAATGTTACTCATGTTATTGTAGTTTAAAGAAAGATAGATGATAGTTAGAAAGACATAGATAGATTGAAAGATAGATGCATAGCTAAATTAATAAATATAAATGACTGAATGAATGAATGAATGAATGAACGAATGAATAAATAAATAAATAAATGGGCAAATAAAGGAGCAAATAAATAAATGAGCAAATAATTAAATAATTAAATACAATGCAGCCACCCAGTTTAGCAAAGACGTATGCACACCTATGTTTATCACAGCACTATTCACAATAATCAAGCTAAGTGTCCCTCAGTAGATGAATGGATAAAGAAGATGTGGTACATATACACAATGGAATATTATTCATCCATAAGAAGAAAAAAAATTCTACTATTTACAACAACATGAATGGAGCTAGGGGGTATTATACTCAGTGAAATAACCCAGGCAGAGAAAGACAAGTAGCAAATGATTTCACTCATCTGTGGAGTATAAGAAGAAAGAGAAAACTGAAGGAGCAAAACACCAGTAGCCTTGCCGAACCCAAGAATGGACTAATGGTTACCAAATGGACTGTGACTGTGGAGGATGGGAGGGAAGGGAGAAATAAGGGGGAAATCGGGGCATTTAGAGTAGCACACATAATATGGGTGGGGGTGCAGCATGGGGAGTGCAGTATAACACAGAGAAGACTAGTAGTGATTCTACAGCATCTTACTAAGCTGATGGACAGTGACTGCAATGGTGTAAGTGGAGGTAACACAGTGATGAAGGAGTGTAGTAAACATAGTGTTCCCCATGTAATTGGAGATTAATGATAGCAAGTTTAAAAATAGATTAAAAATGAAATAAAAGAATGCAGTAACCCAGTTTGAAAAAGACACATGCACCCCTACGTTTATCACAGCACTATTCACAATAGTCAAGCTAAGTGTCCATTAGTATATGAATGAATACAGAAGATGTGGTGCATATACAGAATGGAATATTCTTCAGCCATAAGAAGAAAACAAATCCTACTATTTACAACAACATGGATGGAGCTGGAGGATATTGTGTTCATTGAAACAAGCTAGGTGGAGAAAGACAAGTGCTAAATGATTTACCTCATTTGTGGAGTACAACAATGAAGCGAATTTGAAGGAACAAAATAGCAGCAGACTCAGAGACTCCAAGAAGACACTAGTGATGACCAGAGGAGAAGGGTTTGGGCGAATGGGTGGGGATGGAGGGAGAAGATGATGTAGGGGTATCATCCTTGCTTTACATGTGTTGGAGGATCATGGGGAATACACTGTAGCACAGAGAAGGTAAATAGTGATCTGTGACATCTTGCTGCACTGATGGACAGTGACTTCATTGGGGTATGGGTGGGGACTTGATAATATGGGTAAACTGTAGTAACCACATTGTTTTTCATGTGAAACCTTCCTAAGAGTGTATATCAATAGAACCTTAATAAAAATTCTTGAAAAACAAAAATAAATCACATGTTCATCTCAAGAGATACAGAAAAATCATTTGAGAAATCCCTCAACATGTATTCACGACAAAAACTCTCAACAACTTACATACAGAGGGAATATATCTAAACATAATAAAAGTCATATGTAGTAAGGCAACAATGTGAAAAACTGAAAGCTTTTCCTCTGAGATCAGGATCAAAACAAGGGGGCCACTCCTGCTTTATTATTCAACAAAGTAGTGGAAGTCCTACCCAGAGCAATTAGGCAAGAAAAAGAAACAAAAGGCAAACAAATCAAAACAAAAAAAGCAAAAACATCATTATATGTATGACTATACATAACACTGAAGACTTAAAAAGCTCTTACCATTAACTGAATGAAGTCAATAATATTTAGAATGTAAAATCAATATACAAAACTCAGCTGTGTTTCTACATACTAATAGTGAACTATCAGTAAGAGATATTAAGAAACTACTCCCATTTATAACTGCACTGAAAATAGTAAAATAAATAAATCAAACCAATGAGGTGAAAAATCTGTATGCTGAAATCTATAAGACATTGATAAAAGAAGCTGAAGAATAGGTAAAGAAATGGAAACAGTCTGTGCTCGTAGACTGAAATGATTACTATCACATACTACACAAACAAACAAATCCACAGATTCAGTGTAACCCCTTACCAAAACTGCCATGGCATTTTTCATGGAACTAGCACAAACCTAAAATGTGTATGGAACCATGGAAGTCTGAACAGCTAAAGCAATCTTGAGAAAGAACAACAAAGCTGGAGGCATCAAGCTCCCTGATTTCAAAATGTATCAATAAAGCTATAATAATCAAAACAGTACAGTACAGACACCAAGATCCATGGAACAGAATAGAGAGTTCAGAGGTAAACCCAGTCATAGAGGGTTAATTAACTTACAGCAAAGGAGCCAGGAATATACAGAGGGAAAGAACAGTCTTTTGAACAAATCGCTGGGAAAACTGTACAGCAAAATAACAAAACAGGATGATTATATTGTACCATAAACAAAAAGAACTCAAAATGGATCAAAGACTGACACATTAAGGCCTAAAGTCATGAACTTCCCAGAAGAAAACATAAGAGGGTAAACTCATTGACACTGGATTAGTCAATGGTTTTTTGAATTTGACACCAGGAGTAAAAGAAGGCAATAAAAGTGAGAAGAAAAGTAGGATTCTATCAAACTAAAAAGGTTCTGTACAGCAAAGGAAGCAATCAACAAAATAAAAAGACAATCTATAGATTGAGAGAAAATATTTTGAAACCACATATCTGATAAGGAATTAATATCTAAAATATAGGAAGAATTAATGCAATTCAGTAATGGAAAAAACCCAACAAACAACCCAATTACTAAATGCGCAGAGCTGTAAATGGACGTGTTTCCAAAGAACACATACAAATCGCCAATGTGCACATGAAAAGGTGCTACATATCACTAATCATTAAGAAATGCAAATCAAATGCAGTGAGATATCACCTCGTACCTGTTAGAATGTCTATTATCAGAAAGGCAAGTAATACCAAGTGTTGGCGAGGATGTGGAAAAAAGTGTTCTGTTTTGGTGCACTGTTACAAGGTAAATTGGACCTGCTGCTCTCTAAAACAGTATGGAGCTTCAATAAAAAATAAAAAAATGGAACTACCACGTGATTCAGCAATTCCACTTATGAGTATTTATCCAAAGGAGATGAAATCACAATATTAAAATGTCTGCTTTGTTCAGTGCAGCATTGTTTCCAGTAGCCAGGACATAGAAACAATCTAAGTGTCCACTGATGGATGAATGGACAAAGAAAATGTTGTATATATATATGCACAATGTGATATTATTCAGTTACCAATAAATGGAAAATCTGCCATTTATTATTACAACATGGATGTACTCTAAGTGAAATAAGTCAAATAATGTATGATATCACTTACATTTGGAATCTAAAACAAAACAGAACAAAAAAGAGAGAATTCATACATATACAGAACACACTGGTGAATAACAGAGAAGGCGGGGGTGAGGGGTAGGGGGTAGGCACAATGGGTGAAGGTCAAAAGTTACAGACGTCCAGTTACCAGACGCATTAAGTCCTGGGATGTAATATATAGCATGGTGAATATAGTTAACAATGTTGCATTTGTATATTTAAATGTTGAGAGAGTAGATATTAAAAGTTCTCATCCAAGAAGAATCCTATGTAAATATAGTGATGGATGTTATCTAAACTTACTGTTATAATCATTTCACAATGTATAACACATATCAAATCATTATGCAGCACACGTAAAATTAACAAAATACAATATGTCAATATATCTCAATTATAAAACTATTAATTTTAGAATAATCTAGCAGCTCGTAAAAAAGTACAATTGATGGCGCACCGTTTGGGCAGTGGGCACGGGCGGGTCCAAGTGGGCGCCCCGGGGCGGAGCCAGGTGGCCGCGAGGGGCGGGCGCGGGAAGCCTTCGGCGTCCGCTTGCCGCTAGGCCGCCCTACTGGCTGTAGCCCCCTGCCTGGCGAAGGCCTTCACGGAACCTCGGCAGTGGCGGCGGCACCGGGGCAGGGGGTCGAGGCAGGCTGCCGCTTCCGGTGGAGTGAGGAGCGATTGTCTGAGCGAGGCCAGACTGGAGGCCTTCCCTCAATGGCCCCCCTAGCACGCGCCCGTACCCGCCTCACTCATCCCAGTGGCGCCGGGCGCCCGCTCCCGCTGCTCGGGGCCTGGAAGTTCCCCAAGGGCACCCAGGAGCTGGAGGCTCAGCGGCCAACGTGGCCTCGGGGTACTGAGGGTGGGAGGGAGCTAGGGCGCAGAGGGCCGGCGCGGAGCGCCACGCAGGCGCCGTGGGAAAATGACCCCAGGGGTCACCGCGGCGCGCTGCCTGATGGGGGGAGGCCCGGGAACCCTGGCGGACTGACGGCGAGAGCGCGGGAGCTCCGCAGGGCCCGCCGGGAGCTGACGCTGTGGCTGCTCTCTCCTCTCCAATCTCTCTTTTTTTTCAGTCTCACCATTATGTAGTCTGGACTATGCGGGCTTTTTTATTTTTATATTTTTTAGTATCATTAATCTACAATTATATGAGCAACATTATGGTGACTAGACTCCCCCCATCATCCAGTCCCCCCCCCCAACATACCCCATTACAGTCACTGGCCATCAGCATAGTAAGATGCTACAGAATCAGTACTTGACTTCTCTGTGCGATACTGACCTCCCCGTGGGACCCTCCCCCACATTATGAGCACTAATCGCAATGCCCCTTTTCCCTCTTCCCCCTCCCTCCCCAGATAGTCAGCCCAGTCCCTTTCCCTTTGGTAACTTGGTTATAGGGGGAGTCTAGTAAACATAATGTTACTCATGTAACTGCATATAAATGATAAAAAATTAATAATAATAATAATAATAATAATAATAATAATAGATGATAGATAGACATACAAATAAAAAAATAAATAACATGAAGTCACAGTGGTGCCTCTTTCCAAGATACACAATGTGTACGCTGAGAAGAGCAGGTTTCCCCTTCAGAGCATGGTGTCCTAGACTGGAATGTGATTTCAGTGAGGTGGGCACTGGCCACGTTGACAGCATGAGGGAAAATGGAAACCGCATCCAAGGTACTGTGTGTTTCATTTTATTTGGGGTCAGTACTAAACAGTTATATGTTCACCATAATGGTTCCTATACTCCCACCATTATCTTATCAAGTCCCCACCGCATATGCCATACGAGTCACTGACCATCAGCCCAGTAATATGCTGTTGAAGCACTACTTGTCTTCTCTGTGTTGTACAGCCCTCCCCGTGCCCCACCTCCCACATTATACATGCTAATCGTAATGGACCTTTATTTCCCCGCCCTTATCCCTCCCTTCCCACCAAGCCACCCCAGTCCCTTTCCCATTGGTAACTGTTAGTCCATTCTCGTGATTCTGCTGCTGTTTTGCTCCTTCAGTTTTCTCTTTGTTCTTATACTCCATAGATGAGTGAAATCATTTCATGCTTTGTCTTTCTGTTCCTGGCTTATTTCACTGAGCATAATACCCTGTAGCTCCATCCATGTTGTTGCAAATGGTAGGATTTGTTTTCATCATATGGCTGATTAATATTTCACTGTGTATATGTGCCACATCTTCTTCATCCACTCATCTACTGATGGACACGTATCTTTGCTATTGAGGATAGTGCTGTGTAAACAGAGGAGTGCATAAGCGTTTTTCAAACGGGGTTGCTGCATACTTTTTTTGTACTTATTTATTTATTTTTTAATTTTGATATCATTATTCTACAATTAGATGAGGAACATCATGTTTATGAGACTCCCCCATCAAAAACTTACCCCACATAGCCCATTGCAGTCAGTGTCCATCAGCGTAGTAAGATGCTGTAGAATCACTACTTGTCTGCTCTGTGTGGTTAAGCACTCCCTGTGGCCCCTCCACACTATGCATGTTAATCATAATGTGCTCTTTCTTTACTCCCCCTGATTCCCCCATTCCCACCCATTCATCCCAGTCCCTTTCCCTTTGGTAACTGTTAGTCCATTCTTGGATTTTGTGTGTCTGCTGCTGTTTGCTTCTTCAGTTTTTTCCTTGTTCTCCTTTTCTACTGATGAGTAAAGTTATTTGATACTTGTCTTTTTCCGCCTGGCATATTTCACTGTGCATAACACCCTCTAGCTCCATCCAGGTTGTTGCAAATGGTAGGATTTGTTTTCTTCTTATGGCTGAATAATAGTCCATTGTGTAAATAATCCACGTCTTCTATATTCATTCATCTACTGTTGGACAAGTAGCTTGGCTACTGTGAACATTGCTGTGATAAACATAGGGGTGCATGTTTCTTTTTTAACCTGTGCTGCTGCATTCTTTTTATTTATTTATTTATTTATTTATTATTTGTTCGTTTGCTTATTTGTTTATTTTTATTTAGTATACAATTACATGGGTAACATTATGTTTACTAGACTCCCCCCATCACCAAGTTCCCCCATGATTGATACCCCATTGCAGTCACTATCCATCAGTGTTGTTAGGTACTGTGGAATCACAACTTGTCTTCTCAGTGTTGTTGTACAGCCCTACCTGTGCCCCACCACATGTTATACATGCTAATCATAATGCCACCTTACTTTCCCCCACCCCTTACCCATACAGTCCCAACAATCCACCATAGTGCTTTTCCCTGTAGTAACTGTTAGTCCATTCTTCTGTTCTGTGAGTGTGCTGCTGTTTCGCTCCTTCAGTTTTTTCTTTGTTATTATACTCTAGGAAGACGGAAATCATTTTGTACTTGTCTTTCTCTACCTGGCTTATTTTACTGTGTATAATACCCTATAGCTCCACTGATGTTGCAAATGGTATTATTATTTTCCTCTTATGGTTGAATAACAGTCCATTGTGTGCATGTACCACATCTTCTTCATCCATTCATCTACTCATGGGCACTTAGCTTGGCTATTGTGAATAGTGTTGTGATAAACATAGGGGTGCATATGTCTTTTTGAACAGGGCTGCTGCAATATTTTTATTTATTTATCTATAATTTATGTATTTACTTCTTTATTTCTTATTAATCTACAATTTCATGAGTAAAATTATGTTCACCAGATTCCCTGCACCACCAAGTTTCACCCCAGATACCCCATTACAGTCAGTGTCTATCAGGGTAGAAAGATACTGCAGATTCACTACTTGTCTTCTCAGTTTTGTGCAGCCCTCCACATGCCATCCCTCCCACATTATACATGCTATTCCTAATGTGCCCTTTCTTCTCACCACCTGTTATCCCTACATTCCCACCCAAACACCTCATTCCCTTTCCCTTTGGTAACGGTTGGTTCATTGGTCAGTGCTGTGTGTCTGCTGCTGTTTTATTCCTTCAGTTTTTTCTTTGTTCTTATACTCCCTAGATGAGTGAAATCATTTCATACTTGTCTTTCACTGCCTTATTTCACTGAGCATAACATGCTGTAGCTCCATCCATATTGCTGCAAATGTTAGGATTTGATTTCCACTTTCGGCTGAATCATGTTGCACTGTGTATATGCAACACATCTCCTTCATCCATTTATCTACTGATGGACACTTACCTTGGCTATTCTGACTAGTGCTGTGGTAAACATAGGGGTGCATACGTCTTTTTGCAATGGAGTTGCTGCATTTTTTTACTTATTTATTTATTTTATTTTGATATCGTTAATCTACCATTAGATGAGTAACATTATGTTTACTAGACTCCCCCATCGAAAAGTTACCTGATATAGCCCATTGCAGTCATGTCCAGCAGCGTAGAAAGATGCTGTGGAATCACTACTTGTCTTCTCTGTGTGTACAGAACACCCTTTGCCGACCCCACATTATACTTGCTAATCATAATACCCCCTTTAAGTAGCCCACCTTTTCCCTCTATTCCCACCTGTCCATGCAAGACCCTTCCCCTTTGATAACTGTTAGTCCATTTTGGGTTCTGTGAGTCTGCTGCTGTTTTGCTTCTTCACTTTATTCTTTGTTCTCCTTCTCTGCAGCTGAGTGAAGTCATTTAATACTTGTCTTTCTTTGCCTGGCTTATTTCACTGTATATAATACCCACTATCTCCATCCATGCTGTTGCAAATCATAGGTTTGTTTTCTTCTTATGGCTGAATAACATTTCATTGCGTATATGTACCACATCTTTATCCATTCGTCTCCTGATGGACACTTTGCGTGGCTATTGTGAATGGTGCTGTGATAAACATAGGGGTGCATATGTTTTATTTAAACTAGGCTGCTGCACTCTATGTGTATATATATTTATTTATATTTCCTTATTTTTTATTTATTTATCATTATCTACAATTACATACGTAACATTATGTTTACTAGACTCCACCCATCACGAAGTTCCCAACAAATAACCCATTGCATTCACTTTCCATCAGCGTAGTAACATACTGTATAATCACTACTTGTCCTCTGTGTCTTACAGACCTCCTGGTGTCCCTCCTCCCACATTATACATGCTAATTGTAATGCACCCTTTCTTTCCCCCAACCCCTTATCCCTCCATTCCCACCCATCCACCCCACTCCCTTTCCCTGTCCATTCTTGCGTCCTGTGAATCTGCTGCTGATTGCTTGTTAAGATTTTTCATTGTTTTTTTACTTCGTTATCATTAATCTACAATTACATGCTGAACACTAAGTTTTCTAGACTACTCCCATCAACAAGTTCTCCCCACATGCCCCATTGCAGTCACTTTACATCACCATGGTAAGATGCAGTGGAAATACTCCTTGTCTTCTCAGTTTTGTACAGCCTTATGTGTGCCTCACGAAACATTATACATGCTAATCATAATGCCCTCTTTCTTTCCCGTGCTCCTTATCCCTCCAGTTCCAGACATCCACCCCATTCCTTTTCCCTTTGGTAACTGTTAGTCCATTCTTGGGGTCTGTGAGTCTGCTACTGTTTTGCTCCTTCAGGTTTTCTTTGTTCTTATACTCCACTGATGATTGAAATCATTATATATATATATATATAGACCAGAACCAGTAATGTTTGCTAAGATGATGCAGCTACCCATGGCTGGGCCTTGACCACACCCTGGGGGTGGACTTTGCAAGAGCAGCACTCTTGCCTACAGATTCCATGATGTCACAGTGGTGCCTCTTTCCTAGAGACACAGTGTGTATGCTGGGTGGATCAGCTTCCCTCTTCAGACCCTGGTGTCCTAGACGGGGATATGATTTCAGTGAGGGGGTCACTGACCACCTTGACAGCATCAGGGAAAATGGAAACCTGATCCAAGGTACTGTGTGTTTCTTTTTATTTTGATATCCATACTAAACAGTTACATAAGCAACATTATGGTTTCTAGACTCCCCCATTATTAAGTACCCACCACCTACCACACAGGAGTCACCATCCATCAGCACAGTAATATTCTGTAGAAGCCATACTGAACTTTGCTCTATTGTACAGCACTCCCCTTATCCCCCTTCCACATTATACATGCTCAGCATAATGCACCCTTTCTCCCCCGCCCTTAAACCTCCATTCCCACCAATCCTCCCCAGTCCCTTTCCCTTTGGTAAGTGTTAGACCATTATTGATTTCTCTAAATGTGGTAATGTTTTGCTCCTTCAGTTTTTTCTTTGTTTTTATACTCTTTAGAAGACTGAAATCATTTCATACTTGTCTTTCTCTACCTGGCTTATTTCACTGTGTATAATGCCTTATAGCTCCATCCATTTTGCAAATGGTAGGATTTGTTTTCCTGTTATGGCTGAATAATATTTCATTTTATACATGTACCACATTTTCTTCATCCATTCATCTACTGATGGACACTTAGCTTGGCTGTTGTGAATAGTGTATTGATAAACGTACGTGTGCACGTCTTTTTAAAACTAGGCTGCTGCCTTCTATTTAGTTCATTATATTTATTTATTTATTATTTATTTTTCATTAATCTGCTATTACATGAGTAAAATTATTTTTACTAGACTTATCCCATCACCAAGCTCCCCCTAACACCCCATTACAGTCACTTTCCATCAGTGTAGTAAGATACTGTCAAATCACTGCTTGTCTTCTCTGTATTGTCCAGTCCTCCCCGTGCACTCCGTCTGACATTATACATGCTAATTGTAATGTGCCCTTTCTTCCCACACAGCCTTTGTCCCTCCATTCCCACCCATCCACCCCAGGCTCTTTCACTTTGGTAACTCAGTCCATTCTCGGATTCTGTAAGTCTGCTGCTGTTTTACTCGTTCAATTTTTTCTTTGTTCTTATTTGACAATGATGAGTGAAATCATTTTATGTTTATATGTAGGCAAGAACTACTTATATTCCCTGAAATGATGCAGAACCTCATGGCTGGGCAGTGACCACCATGTTGGGGTGGAGTTTGAAAGAGCAGCACTGTTGCCTGGAGATTCCGTGACGTCACAGAGGTGCCTCTTTACCGGAGACACAATGCATATGCTGAGAGGTGCAGGTTCCCACTTCAAATCCCGATGCCCTAGATGGGGATGTGTTTTCGTTGAGGTGGGCACTGCCCACCTGGACAGCATCATGGAAAATGTAAACCAGATCCAAGGTACTGTGTGTTTCTTTTTATTTTGGTGTCAGTACTAAACAGTTACATGAGCAACATTATGCTTACTAGAATACCCCCATTATCCAGTACCCTCCACATACCCCATAAGAGTCAGTGTCCATGAGCCCAGTAATATGCTGTAGAAGTGCTACGCATGGTCGCTGTACTTTACTGCCTTCCCCGTGCCCGCCCCTTGCCACATTATGTATGCTACTCATAATGCCCCATTTTCCCTCCCTTCCCTCCCTTCCAACCCATCCTCCTCAGTCACTTTCCCTTTGGTAACCATTAGTCAATTCTTGGATTCAGCGGGGATACTACTGTCTTATTCCTTCACTTTTTTTCTTTTTTCTAATAGTCCACAGGTGAATGAAATCATTTGAGACTTTTCTTTCTCTGCCTGGCTTATTTCACTTAGTATAATACCCTCTAGCTCCATCCATGTTGTTGTAAATAGTAGGATTTGTTTTCTTCATATGGCTAAATAATATTCCTCTTTGTATATGTAACCACAACTTAATCCATGCATATCATGGTGGACACTTCGCTTGGCTGTTGTGTATTATCCTGTGATAAACATAGGGGTGCAGATGCCTTTTTAAATCTAGGCTGCTGCACTCTATTATTTATTTATTATATCTATTTATTTTTATTCATTCATTTATTTTTTATTTGTCATTAATCTAAAATTACATGTATAACATTATGCTTACTAGACTCCCCCCATCACCAAGATGTCCCCAGATTCCCCATTGCAGTCAATGTCCATGAGCATAGTAAGATACCGTAGAATCACTTCTTGTCTTCTTTGTGATGTTGAGTCCTTCCCGTATCCCCCTCACACATTATACATGCTAATCGTAATGCACGCTTTCTTTCTCCCCCCTCCTTATCCCTCCATTGCTACCTGTCGACCCCAGTCTCTTTCGCTTTGTTAACTGTTAGTCCATTCTTGGGTTCTATGAAACTGCTTCTGTTTTGCTCCTTCAGTTCCTTCTTGGTTCTCCTTCTCCACATGTGCGTGAAATCGTTTGATACTTGTCTTTCTCCACCCAGCTTATTTCAAAGTGCATAATGGCCTCTAGCTCCAACCATGTTGTTGCAAATGGTAGAATTTGTACTCTTCTTATGGCTGAATAGTATTCCATTGTGTATATGTACCATGTCTGCTTTATCCATTCATCTACTGATGGACACTTAGCTTTGCTACTGTGAATATTGCTATGATAAACATAGGGGTGCACATGTATTTTTTACACTGGGCTGATACATCATTTCATCTATTTATCCATCTATCTATCTATCCATCTATCTATCTATCTATCTATCTATCTATCTATCTATCTATCTATCTATCTATCTATCTATCTATCTATCTATCTATCTATCTATCTATCTATCTATCTATCCATCCATCCATCCATCCATCCATCCATCCATCCATCCATCCATCCATCCATCCATCCATCCATCCATCTATCTATCTATCTATCTATCTATCTATTTATTTATCATTAATCTACAATTAGATGTCTACCATTGTTTTTACTAGACTCCACCAATGACCAAGTTTCCCCCAGATATCCCACTGCAGTCCCTTTCCATCACCGTAGTTTGGTAAAGTAGAACCACTACTTCTCTTCTCTGTGTTGTTGAGCCCTCCCCATGCCCCCCCTTCCACCTTATACATGCTAAACTTAAGCCACATATTCTACCGCCCCCCTTGTCCCTCCTTTCCCAACCATCCACCCCAGTCTGTTTCCCTTTGGTAACTTTTAGTCCATTCTTCAGCCTGTGAGTTTGCTGCTGTTTTACTACTACAGTTTTTTCTTTGTTCTTGTACTCCAATGATGAGTGAAATCATTTTATATATATATATATATATGTATGCCAGATCCACTGATGTTTGCTCAGATGATGCCACTCCCCACAGCTTCACAATTTGCTCCCTCTGGGCATCCTGGACTGGGGACCGATGTGATGCACTGGCCGAGGCCTGCGACTACTTCCCAGTGTAATTCTATCCTGTGGATAAACGTGTTCCTTCATTTGCTAAACTTGACAGCCTGCAACTGCATTTCCTATATGCGTTTCCACTAGGCAGGGGCAAGGCAGGTGGAGACAAGAATGGAATAACAATGCCATCCTGCCATCTGGGGGTGGAGTTTGCAAGAGCATCACGGTTGCCTGGAGATTCCATGATATCTCAGTGATGCCACGTTCCTAGACACAGAATGTGTATGCTGAGAGATGCAGCTAACCACTTTAGAGCCTGGTGCCCAAGACAGGGGTGTGATTTCAGTGAGGTGGGTGCTGACCACCTTGACAGCATCAGGGAAAGTGGAAATAGATCCAAGGTACTGTGTGTTTCTTTTTATTTTGGTGTCAGTACTAAACAGTTACATAAGCAACCTTATGGTTACTGTAATACCCCCATTATCAAATCCCCACCACATAGCCCGTAAGAGTCATAGTCCATCAGCGTAGTATGGTAAATGCATATGCCCTGTAATATGGCCTAGAAGCACTACTGAACTTTGCTGTGTTTTACTGCCTTCGTGCCCTCTCCTGGCCCACATTATGCATGCTACTCGTAATGCCCCATTTTCCCTCTCTTCCCTCCCTTCCAACCCATGCTCCTCAGTCACTTTCCCTTTGGTAACCGTTAGTCCATTCTTGGATTTGGCGTGGGTGCTACTGTTTTGTTGCTTCATTTTTCTTCATTTTTCTAATACTCCACATGTGAGAGAAGTCATTTGACACTTTTCTCTCTCTGCGTGGTTTATTTCACTGAGCGTAACACCCTCTGGCTCCATCCATGTTGTTGCAAATGGTATGATTTGATTTCCTCATATGGCTAAATAATATTCCACTGTGTATATGTACCACATGTTCTTCATGCATTCATCTACTGATGGACATTTAGCTTGGCTATTGTGAATACTGCTGTGATAAACATAGGGCCACACATATCTTTTTTAAAGACGACAGTGGCATTCTATTCATTTTTGAACTATTTATTTATTTGTTTCTTTATTGTTTATCATTAATCTACAATTACATGAGTAACTTTATTCACCAAGTTCCCCCTGCATACCCCATTGCAGTCAGTTTACATCAGCATAGTAAGGTAGTGTAAAATCACTACTTGACTTCTCTGTGCTGTTCAACCCTCCCCGTGCCCCTATCCCACATTGTACATTTTAATCATAAATTCCATTTCTCCCCCACCCATTATACCTCTGTTCCATCCCATCCTCCCTAGTGCTTTTCCCTTTGTTAATTGTTATTCCATTCTTATCTTCTGTGAGTCTGCTCCTGTTTAGCTCCTTCTGTTTTTCCTTTGTTCTTACACTCCAATGATGTGTGAAATCATTTTATATATATATAAGTAGGCAAGAACCACTGATGTTTGCTAAGATGATGCATCTCCCCATGGCTGGGCTGTCCCAGCCATCTGGGGGTGGAATTTGCAAGAGCAACACTGTTGCCTAGAAGTTCCATGACATCACAGTGGTGCCTCTTTCCTGGAGACACAATGTGTATGCTGAGAGCAGCAAGTTCCCACTTCAGAGCCTGGTGCCCTAAATGGGAGTGTGATATCACTGAGGTGGTTGCTGACCACCTTGACAGCATCAGGGATAATGGAAACCAGATCCAAGGTACTGTGTGTTTCTTTTTATATGGTTTCAGAATGAAACAGTTATATGAGCAACATTATGGTAACTAGACAACCCCCCATTATCAAGTCCCCATCATGTACCATGTAAGACTCAGTGTCCATCAGCCCACTAATATTTGGTAGAAGCCCTACTGATTTTTGCTGTGTGACACTGCCTTCCCCGTGCCCACCCTGTGACCACATTATGTGTGCTACTCTTAATGCCCTATTGTCCCTCTCTTGCCTCCCTTCCAACCCATTCTCCTCAGTCACTTTCCCTTTGGTAACTGTTGGCCCATTCTTGGGTTGGGCAAGGCTGCTACTGCCGTGTTCCTTCACTTTGTTTCTTTTTTCTAATACTCCACATGTGAGTGAAATAATTTGAGACTTTTCTCTCTCTGCCTGGCTTATTTCACTGATTATAATACCCTCTAGCTCCATCCATGTTGTTGTAAATGGTAAAATTTGATTTCTTCATATGGATGAAAAGTATCCCACTGTTTATATGTACCACATGTTATTCATCCATTCATCTACTGATGAACACTTAAATAATAGTGCTGCGATAATCATCGGGGAGCACATACCTTTTTAAAACTCAGCTGCTGCATCCATGTATTTCTTTATACATTTATGTATTTATGTTTATTTATTGTTTATACTTAATCTTCAGTTACAGGAGTAACATAATGTTTGCTAGACTCCCCCCATCACCAATTTCCCCCAAATACCCCATTATAGTCACTTTCCATCAACATCGTAAGGTACTGTAGAACCAATACTTCTCTGTGTTGTAGAGCCATCCCTGTGCCCCTGTCCCACATTATACATGCTAATCATAATTCACAATTTCCTTCCCCACCCCCTTTTCTGTCCATTCCCATCCATCCACCCCAGTCTGTTTCCCTTTGGGAACTGTTAGCCCATTCTTGGGATCGGCGAGGCTGCTACTGTCTTGTTCCTTCACTTTTTTTCTTTTTACAAATACTCCACAGGTGAGTGAAATCATTTGGCACTTTTCTTTCTCTCCCAGCTTATTTCAGTGAGCATAATATCCTCCAGCCTCATTCATGTTCTAGTTAATGGAAGGATTTATTTTCTTCTTATGGCTGTGTAATATTCCATTGTGTGCACGAACCACATCTTCTTTATCCATTTATCTACAGAAGGACACGTAGGTTGCTTCCATTTCTTTTGTATCCTGTATAGTGCTGTGTTAAATACAGCCGTGTGTATGTCTTTTTTAAACTGTGCTGAAGCATTCTTTTTATTTATATGTTATCACTTATTTGTTTGTTTTTTTAGTTTTCATTTTTCATTAATCGACAATTACATGAGTAACTTTATGTTTCCTAAACGGCCCCCATCACCAAGTACCCCATAAACCCCATTGCAGTCACAGTCGATATGTGTAGTAAGATACAGCAGAATCACTGCTTGTCTTCTCTTTGTTTTATAGCCATCCTCGTTCCCAACTCTCACATTATAAATGCTAACTACAATGCGTCCTTTCTTTCCCTTCACCCCTTTGTCACTGCATTCACACCCATCCTCCCCAGTCCCTTTCCTTTTAGTAACTGTTAGTCCATTCTTGGGTTGTGTGGATCTGCTGCTGTACTGCTCCTTCTGTTTTTTATTTCTTCTTATACTCCAATGATGAGCGAAATCATTTTATATATACATATAATAAGGGCTGAACCGCTGATGTTTGCTAAGATGATGCAGCTCCCCATGGCTGGGCAGTGTCCGCCAA
Organism: Manis pentadactyla; assembly: GCF_030020395.1. Classification (NCBI taxonomy): domain Eukaryota; kingdom Metazoa; phylum Chordata; class Mammalia; order Pholidota; family Manidae; genus Manis; species Manis pentadactyla. The sequence continues at coordinate 7,059,989 of NC_080039.1, read as the reverse complement.
CTGGGGGTGGAGTTTGTAGGGAGCACTGCTGCCTGCAGATTCCATGACATCACAGTGGTGCTTCTTTCATAGAGACAATTTGTATATGCTGAGAGGTGCAGGTTCCCACTTCAGAGGCTGGTGCCCTAGATGGGGATGTGACTTTGGTGAGTTGGATGCTGACCACTTTGACAGCATCAGGGAAAATGGAAACCAGGTCCAAAGTACTGTCTGTTTCTTTTTATTTTGGTGTCCATACTAAAGAGTTACATGAGCTACATTATGGTTACTAAACTATCCCTACTATCAAGTCCCAACACGTACCCCATAAGAGTCACTGTCCACCAGCACAGTAATATTCTGTAGAAGCGCTACTGATCTTCACTGTGTTATACTCCCTTCCCCGTACTCGCCCCTGGCCACATTATGCATGCTACTCATAATGCCCCATTTTCCTACTCTTCCATCCCTTGCCACCCATCATCCTCAGTCACTTTCCTTTTGGTAACCATTATTCCATTCTTGGGTTCGGCGAGGCTGCTACTCTCTTGTTCCTTCACTTTGTTTCTTTTTTCTAATACTCCACAGATGAGTGAAATGATTTCAGACTTTTCATTCTCTGCCTGTCTTATTTCACTGAGCATAATACCCTCTAGCTCTATCCATGTTGTTGTAAATGGTAGGATTTGTTTTCTTCACTTGGCTGAATAATATTCCACTGCATATGTAACAGATCTTCTTCATCCATTCATCTACTGACGGACACTTAGCTTGGCAGTTGTGAATAGTGCTGTGATAAACTTAGGGCTGCACATGTCCTTTTAAAACTTGGCTGCTGCATTCCATTTATTTATTTATTTATGTCTCTTTATTTTTTATTTATTATTAATCTACAATGTCATGAGTAACATTATGTTTACTAGACTTTACCCATCACCAATATGCCCCAGATACCTCACTGCACTCACTCTCCATGAACCTCTAAAGATACTGAAGAATCACTACTTCTCTTTCCAGTGTTGCACAGCCCTCCCCTTGACCCCCCTCTGACATTATACATGCTAATCATAATGCACATTTTCATTCTCCACCAGCCCATTATCTGTCCTTTCAGACTTACTACCCAGTCCCTTTCCCTTTGGTAACTGTTAGTCCATTCTTAGGTTCTGTGAGTCTACTCTTGTTTGGTTCCTTCAGTTTTTTCTTGGCTCCCCTTCTCCACAGGTGAGTGAAATCATTTGATACCTGTCTTTTTCCACCTGGCTTATTTCACTGAGTATAATGCCCTTTGGCTCCATCCATGTTGTTGCAAGTGATAGGATTTGTATTCTTCTTATGGCTGAATAACATTCCGCTGTGTATATATACCACATCTTCTTTATCCATTCATCTACTGATGGACACGTATCTTGGCTGCTGTGAAAAACATAGGAATGCACATTACTTTTTTACACATTACTTTTTTTACAGTCAGTGTAAAAAAAGCTCCATTCTATTTAGTTATATATCTATTTGTCTGTTTATTTATTTATTTATTCTTTATCATTAATCTACAGTTACATGGGAACATTATGTTTACTGGACTGTCTACATCATCAAGTTCCCCCCAAATACCACATTGCAGTCACTTTCCATCAGCATAGTAAAGTACTGTAGAAACACTATTTCTCTGTGTTGTAGAGGGCCCCTATAGCCCCCCCATCCCACATTATACATGCTCATCATAATGTGCAATTTCATTCCCCTCACATTTGCCCCTCCATACCTACCCATCCACATCAGTCTGTTTCCATTTAGTAACTGTAGGTCCATTCTTTGGCTCTGTGAATCTGCTGCTGTTTTGCAGGTTCTGTTTTCTCTTTGTTCTTATACTCCAATGATGAGTCAAATCATTTTATGTATATATGTAGGCCAGAAACACTGATGTTTGCTAAGATGATGCAGCTCCCCTCGGCTGGGAAGTGCCCACCATCTGGGGGTATAGTTTGCAAGAGCAGCACTGATGCCTGGAGATTCCATGATGTCACAGTGGTGCCCCTTCCTTGAAACAGTATGTGTATGCTGAGAGGACCAGGTTTCTATCCCCTACACGAGGGTGTGATATTGGTGAGGTGAGAACTGACCACCTTGACACCATCAGGGAAAAAGGAAACCAGATACAATGTACTGTGTGTTTCTTTTTCTTTTGGTGTCAGTACTAAAAAGTTTCATGAGCAACATTATGGTTACTAGAGTACCCCCATTATCAAGTCCCCAACACATACCCAATAAGAGTCATGCTCCATCACCCAGTAATATACTGCAGAAGCGCTACTGATCTTCACTGTGTTACACTGTCTTCCCCGTGCCCACCCCCACCCACATTATGTGTACTAGTCATAATGCCCCATTTTCCATCTCTTCCCTCCCTTACAATCCCTCCTCCTCAGTCACTTTCCCTTTGGTAACCGTTAGTCCATTCTTGGGTTTAGCAAGGCTCTTACTGTCTTGTTCCTTCACTTTTTTCTTTTCTCTAATACTCCACAAGTGACTGAAATCATTTGACACTTCTGTTTCTGTGCGTGGCTTATTTCACTGAGCATAATACCCTCTAGCTCCATCCATGTTGCTGACAATGATGTGATTTGTTTTCTTCACATGGCTGAATAATATTCCACTGTGTATATATATATATCACGTCTTCTTCATCCATTCATCTACTTATGGACACTTATATTGGCTATTGTGAATTGTGGTGTGATAAACATAAGGGTTTACATGTCTTTTTTAACCTGGGATGCCTCGTTCCATTTATTTATTTATTCATTTACCTTTATATTAAGTCATTAATTTGTTGTTTATCATTAATCTCCAATTACATGAGTAGCATTATGTTTACTAGACTCCACTCATAAACAAGTTCCCCCCAAATACCCCATTGCAGACACTTTCCATCAGTGGAGTGTTGTATTGTAGAATCACTACTTGTCTTCTTGATGTTGTACAGCCCTCCCTGTATCCCCTCATTACACGTGTGAATCAAAAAGCCTCCGTTCTTCCCCCAGCACTTTTCCCTCCATTGCATCCTATCCTCTCCAGTGGCTTTCCCTTTGTTAACTGTTACTCCATTCTTAGCATCTGTGCATCTGCTGCTGCTCTGCTCCTTCAGTGTTTTCTTTGTTCTTACACTCCACAGACGGAAATATTTTGATACTTGTCTTTCTCAGACTCGATTTTTTTCACTTAGCATAATACCTCCTACCTCTATCCATGTTGCCGAAAGTGGTAGGATTTGTTTTCTTCTTATGGCTCAATAATATTCCATTGTCCATATGTACAACATTTTCTTTATCTGTTCATCTCCTGATGGACACTTAGCTTGGCTATCATGAATAGTGTTGTGATATAGAAATGGGTGCATATATCTTTTGGAAACTGGGCTGCTGTAGTGAAATATTTATTTATTTATTTTGGTGTCATTAATCTACAATTACATGAGGAACATTATGTTTACTAGACTGGCCACATCACCAAGTTCCCCACACACCCCCCATTGCAGCCACTCTCCTTCAGTGTAGTAAGATGCTGTAGAATCACTTCTTGTCTTCTCTGTGTTGCACACCCCTCCTCATGGCCCCCAAATTATAATACATGCTTATCATAGTGCCCCCTTTTCCCCCCACCCTTATTCCTCCATCCCAACCCATCCACGCAGTCCCTATCCCTTTGGTAACTGTTAATCCTTTCTTGGTTAATGTGATTCTGCTGATGTTTGTTCCTTCAGTTTTATCTTTGTTCTTATACTCTAGGAATGAGTGAAATCATTTGATACTTGTCTTTCTCCCCTGGCTTATTTCATTGAGCATAATACCCTCTAGGTGATTGATACTGTTGCAAAAGATAGGTTTTGTTTTCTTCTTATGGGTATATACCACCTCTTCTTTATCCATTCATCTACTGACGGACACTTATGTTGCTTCCATTTCTTGGCTATTGTAAATAGTGCTGTGATAAACATAGGGGTGCATCTGTCTTTTTCAAACTGGGCTGCTGCATTCTTAGGGTAAATTCCTAGAAGTGGAATTCCTGGGTCAAATGGTATTTCTATTTTTAGTTTTTTGAGGAACCTCCATACTGCTTTCCACAATGGTTGAACTAGTTTACATTCGCACCAGCAGTGTACAAGGCGTCCCCTTTCTCCACAACCTCACCAACATTTGTTGTTGTTTGACTTTTGGAAGGTGGCCATCCTTCCTTTGGAAGGGATACCTCATTGTGGTTTTAATTTGCATTTCTCTGATGACTAGTGATGTGGAGTATCTTTTCATTTTCTGTTCGCTATCTGAATTTCTTCATTAGAGAACTGTCTATTCAGCTCCTCTGCCCATTTTTTAATTTCATTAATTGCTTTTTGTTTGTTGAGGTGCGTGAGCTCTTTATATATTTTCAGTGTCAACTCTTTATTGGATCTGTCATTTATGAATATATTTCCAATACTATAGGATACCTTTTTGTTCTATTGATGGTGTCCTTTGCTGTACAGAAGCTTTTCAGCTTGATATAGTCCTTGTGCATTTTTAATTTTCTTTCCCTTGCCTGGGGAGATATGTTCATGAAGAAGATATGCTCATGTTTATGTCTAGAAGATTTTTGTCTATTTTTTTTCTAAGAGTTTTATGGTTTCATGACTTACATTCAGGTCTTTGATCCATTTCGAATTTACTTTAGCGTATGGGGTTAGACAATGATCCAGTTTCATTCTCTTACATGTAGCTGTCCAGTTTTGCCAGCACCATCTGCTGAAGAGACTGTCATTTCCCCGTTGTATGTCCATGGCTCCTTTATCATATATTAATTGAACATATATGCTTGGGCTAATGTTTGGAGTCTCTATTTTGTTCCACTGGTATGTGGCTCTGTTCTTGTGCTAGTACAAAATTGTCTTGATTACTGTAGCTTTGTAGTAGTACTTGAAGTTGGGGAGCAAGACCCCCCCACTTTATTCAACCTTCTCAGGATTGCTTTGGCTATTTGGGGTCTTTGGTGGTCCCATAAGAAATTTTGAACTATTTGTTCCAGTTTGTTGTGGAATGCTGTTGGTAATTTGATAGGGATTGCATTGAATCTGTATATTGCTTTGGGCTGGATGACCATTTTGACGTTAATTTTTCCTATCCAGGAGCATGGGATGAGTTTTCATTTGTTAGTGTCCTATTTAATTTCTCTTAAGAGTGTCTTATAGTTTTCAGGCTATGGGACTTTCACTTCCTTGGTTAGGTTTATTCCTATGTATTTTATTCTTTCTGATGCAATTCTGAATGGAATTTTCGTAGTTTCTCTTTCTATTAGTTCATTTTTAGTGTATTGGAAAGCCACAGGTTTCTGTGTGTTAATTTTGTATCCTGCAACTTTGCTCTATTCTGATACTAGTTCTAGTAGTTTTGGAGTGGAGTCTTTAGGGATTTTTATGTACAATCCCATGTCGTCTGCAAATAGTGACAGTTTAACTACTTCTTTACCAATCTGGATTCCTTGTATTTCTTTGTTTCGTCTAATTGTTGTGGCTAGGACCTCCAGTACTATGTTGAATTACAGTGGGGAGAGTGGGCATCCCTGTCTTGTTCCCGATCTCAGAGGAAAAGCTTTCAGCTTCTCACTGTTCAGTGTGATGCTGGCTGTGGGTTTATCATACATGGCCTTTACTATATTGAAGTACTTGTCTTGTATACCCATTTTGTTGAGTTTTTATCTTGAATGTATGATGAGTTTTGTCGAATGCTTTTTCCGCATCTATGGAGATTATCATGTGTTTTTTGTCCTTCTTTTTGTTGATGTGGTGAATGATGTTGATGAATTTTCGAATGTTTTACCATCCTTGTATCCCCGGGATGAATCCCACTTGGTCATGGTGTATGATCCTTTCGATGTATTTTTGAGTTTGGTTTGCTAATATTTTATGGAGTATTTTTGCATCTACATTCATCATGGATATTATTCTGTAGTTTTCTGTTTTGGTGGGTTCTTTGCCTGGTTTTGGTATTACGGTGATGCTGGATTCATAGAATGAGTTTGGGAGTATTCTCTCCTCTTCTATTTTTTGGAAAACTTTAAGCAGAGTGGGTATTATGTCTTCTCTGTATGTCTGATAAAATTCCGAGGTAAATCTGTCTGGCCCAGGGATTTTGTTCTTGGTAGTTTTTTATTACTGCTTCAATTTTTTGCTGGTAATTGGCTTGATTTCATAATTTTTGATCATTGTTTTTGTAGCCTGAGAAAGAATGTGAAGTGAAAATCGGAAAGGTTCATTTTAATTATTTTAACAATATTGTAGCTTTAGTGTGATTTGGAGAGTAATTTTTTATAAGCAGCAAACTCACATACAGATAGGATTTTAAAAGCTTACAATTTAAGCCTGATATAAAGAGATCAGACCTGTAGTGTGTCTACCACCATGCTTGGCACATCAGGTGTGTTCAGTAAAAATTAGTTTTTCCCTGCCTCTAATAACTCAAGTAGTGTTGTTGCCAAACAGCTGTGTCTGGAAAGGTCTCTCCCTGTGCACTAGGTGAAGCACTTGGAGAAACCTGAACCTGGAGGGGAGCGGGTTTTTTACTCTGGTCGAGAAAGAATTCTCAAGCAGGTCAGATGAGTGTAGGTTAGGAAGGAATTCATTAACACAGAGCAGCAGGGAAGGGCAGCTGCATTTCAGGCAGCAGAGAACAGGAAAGTGCAGAGGAAAAGTTCTCGGCCTAGGATAGTTTCCCTTGCCTATCGTGAGGCCAAATCATCTGGCATCCTGTGTCCTCTTGGATCTGCATGGCATGGGGACTAGCCACTACAACTCCAGGATTTGGAGGAGCCACAGAACACAGGATGGAGTGAGACTATGTTCTGAGAACTTCCCCAAAAAGGGAGATTTCCAGGTCAGCTACCAAGAGCAGATCGCACAGTTGCAGTTTCATCCATCCAGGTCACCCAGGCGACAGAAACATGCAGGTCCAAATCAGAGCTTTCAGCACTCCCTTCCTACTTAATAGGAGTAAAGTGGAAACAGAATGAAGACTTGGAAATAAAATGAAATAGCAAGGGGACAAATTGCAATAATTTGAGCAGTGACAAAGCTTTATTTGAAAGTATGCAATGAAAGAAAGGAAAATGCAGGCATTCTCAGAGAGGAAGCACACTGAAAGTTTGGGGATTCTGTCTTTTTTACCCAGCAGGGGGTTAACAATATCACTGATCCATACAAGAGGCATATACTCAAGTAATGTTGCACTAGGAGAAATCTCAACTTCTACATAACACACTTTACAAAACTAAGTAAGTTTAAAAGAAATGTAATGCGGCAAAGGGCAGGGGGATGGTTATTGGGCATAGGCTTGACTTGTGGTCTCAAGGTGTTTGTCTTTGGTGAGAGACACCATGTCTCCTCCTTTCCTTTATTATAAGTCCTCCAGCTAATTCTGCTAAATAAACCCAACACAAGGGATTTATTTATCCTGTTCTTCTCCAAGACAGTGGTTACTCTCAAGCAGTGAGGACATATCAGTTAAGACTGCTTGCCCTTCCTTGAGGTAGACTGTGGGGTTATTGTCCAATTACCAGAGAATATGTTAGGAATTTTACTTTATAACTCTCTGCTTTTGAAAATGGAATATTAGTCTTAAGATGGGGTCGCTCCTGTTCTTACAATGCTGTTTATATCTCAGCATTTTTCATCAGCCAGGAAAAGTTAACTATGATGCTTCTCTTGTGTCCTTGGCCCTACCTCATTGTTGCAATCAGCTGTCATTCATCACAGCCCATTAAAAACCCAGTTTTATACTTGTATAGTTTTTCAACCGAAGCCTAACATTTGGATCCAATTTATTTGAATTAATTGTTTCTGTTTCTTCATTTATTCTTATATATGTATATTAAATTTTATTTTGGTATCATTAATCTACAATTACATGAAGGATATTCTGTTTACTAGGCTCCTCCCTTCAACAAGTCTCCCTCACATCCCCATTCAGAGTCACTGTCCATAAACATACTAAGATGCTGTAAAATCACTACTTGTCTTCTCTGTGTTGCACATCCCTCCCTGTGCACCTCCCACTATACATGCAAATCGTAATGCCCGCCCTTTTTTTTTCCTGCTCTTGTCCCTCCCTTCCCACCCGTCCTCCCCAGACCCTTTCCCTTTGGTAACTATTAGTCCATTCTTGGGTTCTGTGATACTGCTGCTGTTTTGTTCCTTCAGTTTTCTTTGTTCTTATACTCCACATATGAGTGAAATCATTTGGTACTTGTCTTTCTCCGCCTGGCTTATTCACTGATTTATTTATTTATTTACTGAGCATAAAACCCTCTAGCTCCCTCCATGTTGTTGCGAATGGTAGGATTTATTTTTTTCTTATGGCTGAGTAATATTCCATTGTGTATATGTACCACATCTTCTTTATCCATTCATCTCCTAATGGACATTTAGGTTGCTTCCATATCTTGGATATTGTAAATAGTGCAGCGATAACCATAGGGGTGCATCTGTCTTTTCAAACTGGGCTGCTGCATTCTTGGGGTAAATTCCTAGAAATAGAATTCCTGGTTCACATGGTATTTCTATTTTCAGCATTTTGAGGAACCTCCGTACCGCTTTCCACAATGGTTGAACTAATTTACATTCCCACCAGCAGTGTAGGAGGGTTCCCCTTTCTCCACAAAATTGCCAACATTTGTTGTTTGTCTTTTTGATGGTAGCCATCCTTACTGGTGTGAGATGATATCTCATTGTGGTTTTAATTTGCATTTCCCTGATGACAAGTGATGTGGAGCATCTTTTCATGTGTCTGTTGGCCATCTGAATTTCTTCTGTAGAGAACTGTCTGTTCAGCTCCCCTGCCCATTTTTTAATTGGATTATTTGCTTTTTGTTTGTTGAGGTGTGTGAGCTCTTTATATATTTTGGATGTCAACCCTTTATCGGATCTGTCATTTACAAATATATTCTCCCATACTGTAGGTTACCATGTTGTTCTATTGATGGTGTCCTTTGCTGTACAGAAGCTTTTCAGCTTGATATAGTCCCATTTGTTCATTTTTGTGTTTGTTTCCCTTGCCCGGGGAGATATGTTCAAAAAGAGGTCACTCATGTTTATGTCTAAGAGATTTTTGCCTATGTTTTTTTCTAAGAGTTTTATGGTTTCATGACTTACATTCAAGTCTTTGATTCGTTTCAAATTTACTTTTGTGTATGGCATTAGACAGTGATCCAGTTTCATTCTCTTACATGTAGCTGTCCAGTTTTGCCAGCACCATCTGCTGAAGAGACTGTAATTTCCCCATTGTATGTCCATGGCTCCTTTATCGTACATTAATTGACCATATATGTCTGGGTTAATGTTTGGAGTCTCTATTCTGTTCCACTGGTCTGTGGCTCTGTTCTTGTGCCAGTACCAAATTGTCTTGATTACTGTGGCTTTGTACTAGAGCTTGAAGTTGGGGAGTGAGATCCCCCCCCCCACTTTATTCTTCCTTCTCAGGATTGCTTTAGCTATTCGGGGTCTTTGGTGGTTCCATATGAATTTTTGAACTATTTGTTCCAGTTCATTGAAGAATGCTGTTGGTAGTTTGATATGGACTGCATCGAATCTGTATATTGCTTTGGGCAGGATGGCCATTTTGACGATATTAATTCTTCCTAGCCAGGAGCATGGGATGAGTTTCCATTTGTTAGTGTCCTCTTTAATTTCTCTTAAGAGTGTCTTATAGTTTTCAGGGTATAGGTCTTTCACTTCCTTGGTTAGGTTTATTCCTAGGTATTTTATTCTTTTTGATGCTATTGTGAATGGAATTGTCTTCCTGCTTTCTCCTTCTATTAGTTTATTGTTAGTGTATAGGAAAACCACAGATTTCTGTGTGTTAATTTTGTATCCTGCAACTTTGCTGAATTCCGATATTAGCTCTAGTTGTTTCAGAGTGGAGTCTTTAGGGTTTTTTATGTACAATATCCTGTCATCTGCAAATAGTGACAGTTTAACTTCTTCTTTACCAATCTGGATTCCTTGTATTTCTTTGTTTTGTCTGACTGCCATGGCTAGGGCCTCCAGTACTATGTTGAAGAACAGTGGGGAGAGTGGGCATCCCTGTCTTGTTCCCGATCGCAGAGGAAAAGCTTTCAGCTTCTCGCTGTTCAGTATGATGCTGGCTGTGTGTTTATCATATATGGACTTTATTATGTTGATGTACTTGCCCTGTAGAACCATTTTGTTGAGAGTTTTTATCATGAATGGATGTTGAATTTTATCGAATGTTTTTCAGCGTCTATGGTGATGATCATGTGTTTTTTGTCTTTCTTTTCGTTGATGTGGTGGATGACGTTGATGGATTTTCGAATGTTGTACCGTCGTTGGATCCCTGGGATGAATCCCACTTGATCATGGTGTATTGTCCTTTTGATGTATTTTTGAATTCGGTTTCCTAATTTCTTTTTGAGTATTTTTGCATCTATATTCATCAGGGATATTGGTCTGTAGTTTTCTGTTTTGGTAGGTTCTTTGCCTGGTTTTGGTATTAGGATGATGTTGACTTCATAGAATGAGTTTGGGAGTATTCCCTCCTCTTCTATTTTTTGGAAAACTTTAAGGAGAATGGGTATTATGTCTTCTCTGTATGTCTGATAAAATTCCCAGGTAAATCCATCTGACCCGGGGGTTTTGTCCTTTGGTAGTTTTTTTTATTACCACTTCAATTTCGTTGCTGGTAATAGGTCTGTTAAGATTTTCTGTTTCTATCTGGGTCAGTCTTGGATGGTTGTATTTTTCTAGGAAGTTGTCCATTTCTAGGTTTCCCAGCTTGTTAGCATTTAGGTTTTCATAGTACTCTCTAATAATTCTTTGTATTTTTTTGTGGTCCATCCTGAATTTTCCTTTCGCATTTCTGATTCTGTTGGTTTATGTTGACTCTCTTTTCCTCTTAATAAGACTGGCTAGAGGCTTATCTATTTTGTTAATTTTCTCAAAGAACCATCTCTTGGTTTCATTGATTTTTGCTATTGTTTTATTCTTCTCAACTTTATTTATTTCTTCTCTGATCTTTATTTTGTCCCTCCTTGTGCTGACCTTAGGCCTCATTTGTTCTTCTTTTTCCAATTTCAATAATTGTGACATTAGACCATTCATTTGGGATTCTTCTTCCTTCTTTAAATATGCATGGATTGCTGTATGCCTTCCCCTTAAGACTGCTTTTGTTGTATCCCACAGTAGTTGGGGCTTTGTGTTGTTGTTGTCATTTGTTTCCATACATTGCTGGATCTCCATTTTAATTTGGTCATTGATCCATTGATTATTTTGGAGCATGTTGTTGAGTGTCCATGTGTTTGTGAGCCTTTTTGCTTTCTTTGTACAATTTATTTCTAGTTTTATGCCTTTGTGGTATGAAAAGTTGGTTGGTAGGATTTCAATCGTTTGGAATTTACTGAGGCATTTTTTGTGGCCGAGTGTGTGGTATATTCTGGAGAATGTTGCATGTGCACTTGAGAAGTATGTGTATCTATTGCTTTTGGATGTAGAGTTCCGTAGATGTCTATTAGGTCCATCTGTTCTAGTGTGTTTTTCAGTGCCTCTGCGTCCTTAGTTATTTTCCGTCTGGTGGATCAGTCCTTTGGAATGACTGCTATGTTGAAGTCTCCCAGAATGAATGCATTTTATCCTTTTTCTTCCTTTAATTTTGTTAGTATTTGTTTCACATATGTTGGTGCTCCTGTGTTGGGTACATATATATATTTATAATGGTTATATACTCTTGTTGGACTCAGCCCTTTATCATTATGTAATGTCCTTCTTTATCTTTTGTTACTTTCTTTATTTTGAAGTCTATTTTGTCTGATACTTTTATTGCAACACCTGCTTTTTTCTCTCTGTTGTTTTCATAAAATATCTTCTTCCATCCCTTGACTTTAAGTCCGTGCATGTCTTGGGGTTTGAGGTGAGTCTCTTGTAAGCAGCATATAGATGGGTCCTGCTTTTTTATCCATTCTTTGTCTTTTGATTGGTGCATTCAGTCCATTTACATTTAGGGTGATTATTGAAGGGTATATACTTATTGCCATTGCAGGCTTTAAGTTTGTGGTTACCAAAGGTTCAAGGTTAGCTTCTTTACTATCTTACTGTCTAACTTAACTTGCTTATTGAGCTATTATAAACACGGTCTGATGATGCTTTATTTCTCTCCCTTCTTATTCCTTCTGCTCCCTTATTCATATGTTGAGTGTTTTGTTCTGTGCTCTTTTTAGGGTGCTCCCATCTAAAGCAGTCCCTGTAAGATGCCCTGTAGAGGTGGTTTGTGGGAGGCAAATTCCCTCAACTTTTGCTTGTCTGGGAATTGTTTAATCCCTCCTTCATATTTAAATGATAATCGTGCTGGATACAGTATCCTTGGTTCGAGGCCCTCCTGTTTCATTGCATTAAGTGTATCATGCCATTCTCTTCTGGCCTGTAGGGTTTCTGTTGAGAAGTCTGATGATAGCCTGATGGGTTTTCCTTTGTAGGTGACCTTTTTTTCTCTCTGGCTGCCTTTAATACTTTGTCCTTGTGTTTGATCTTTGCCATTTTAATTATTATGTGTCTTGGTGTTGCCCTCCTTGGATCCCTTGTCATGGGAGTTCTGTGTACCTCTGTGGTCTGATGGCCATTTCCTCCCCTAGTTTGGGGAAGTTTTCAGCAATTACTTCTTCAAAGACATTTTCTATCCCTTTTTCTCTCTTCTCTTCGTCTGGTACCCCTATAAATAGGATATTGTTCCTTTTCCATTGGTCACACAGTTCTCTTAAAATTCTTTCATTCATGGAGATCCTTTTATTTCTCTCTGCATCAGCTTCTCATTGTTCCTGTTCTCCGTTTTCTAGTCCATTAATGGCCTCTTGCATCTTGTCCATTCTATTATGAAGTCCTTCCAGAGACTGTTTAATTTCTGTAGCCTCCCACCTCAGTTCTTGCATATTTCTCTGCAAGTCCATCAGCATGGTTTTGACTTTTGTTTTGAATTCTTTTTCAGGAAGACTGGTTAGCTCTATCTCCCCAGGTTCCTTCTTGGGGGAAGATGTAGAAGATGTCGAAGCTGTCTGGGTTAGTCTTGTCTGGATCAAGTTTTTTTGCCTTTTCATGTTCATAGGTGCAGTGGAATGTTATTGACGCGTCTATCAGCTGGAAGGGTCAAGACTCTTTCCACTTGGCCCCTGGCCTTTCTTTACTGGGACAACTGCGACCCCTTGTGGCCTGTGTTGGGAAATTGCCTGTAGACTGGGTCTCTGTATCTTGCCGGGCCGGTATGGAGGAAGCTCCCTTGCTGTGGTCATAGCCAGCCTCAGGCTGCTCTCTGCTATGGCGGGGCCCTGGAGGGGTAATGGACGGGGGGCTGTTTGGCTGTTTACCTCCATGAGGGGTCTCAGAGCTGTTGCCCAGGGGGTTAGTGCGCCCGGAGTTTCCTGGAATTTCCAGCTGCTGGACTGTGACCCGTGATGCTTATGTATAGCTGTGGGGTCCCTGTCCCTTTAAGACTTTCAAAAAGCACTCGCTTTTCTTTGTCTCAGGGGCGCCGGCCGCAGGACTGGCTCACAGGTCTTTCTGTCCTGCTTCCCTAGTACCCAGAACCCCACGCGTGCACTGTGTCTGCGCTCTGGTGGGGATGGCGGGGCTGGGTGTTCAGCAGTGCTGAGCTCCCTCTCCCTCCCTGCTCCGATTCCTCTCCTCCCACCAGGAGCTGGGGTGAGGGGCCGCGGGTCCCGCCAGGCTGCGGCTTATATCTTACCTCTTTCACCCGGCGCTGGGTTCTCACAGGTGTGGATGTAGTCTGGCTGTTGTCCTGTGTCTTCTGGTCTCTCTTTTAGGATTAGTTGTATTTGTTGTATTTTCAAAAATATATATGTTTTTGGGAGGAGATTCCCACTGTCTACTCATGCCACCATCTTGGCTCCACCTTCTTATATATTTTTAAATATCTTTTTGAATCTTTGTTTTATTAGCTGTTTTGCACACTCTTGGGTAAACGAAGTTCTTCATTTTACTCACTAGTATCTTTAAGAAACTAGGTAACCTAGCCTGAACTTTTAAAATACAGTTGAAATAAAAATATCGATTAGTAAAACAAAGAGGAAAAATATTTTTTGTCCCTTTATATTTCTAGGTTCTCAGCCTGGAGCCTTGCAAATTTAGACTGGCAAAAGACATATCAACAAGCAAAAAGCAAAGAGAAGTTTATTAATATGTGCATTAATGCACACATATAGGAGTACTCAACGATGAGTACCTAAAGGGGTAGTTATAACTTGAGCTTATATAGCATCTCAACAAAAAATACATTTTAAGAGAAGAGACACGAGCGGCAGAGCCAAGATGGTGGTGTGAGTAGGACAGTGGGAATTTCCTCCCAAAAACGTATATATATTGAAAATACAACATATACAACTATCCCTAAAAGAGAGACCAGAAGATACATGACAACCCCCAGACTACATCCACACCCGTGATAACCCAGCGCCAGGTGAAGGGGGTAAGATACAACCCCCAGAATGGCGGGATTCGAGCGCCCCTCACCCCAGCTCCTGGCGGGAGGAGAGGAGTCAGAGCAGGAAGGGAGGGGGGCCCTGGACTGATAAATAGCCAGCCCTAGCCATCTGCACCCAGAGTGCAGACACACAGTGTATGGGGTGCTGGACACTAGGGAAACAGGACAGTAAGACCTGTGACCGGCAGCCTGGGGACAAAGAAAAGCGTGTGCTTTTTCAAAGTCCTAAATGGACAGGGACCCCACAGCTGTACTGAAGCACCCCGGGACACTTAGCCCAGCAGCTGGGAATCCCAGGGAACGCTGGATGCCCTAACCCCCTGGGCAGCAGCTCTGAGACCCGTCACAGTGATAAACGGCCCCCTGTCTGTTCCCCCAGCACCCTGCCATAGCAGAGTAGCAGCCTGAGGCTGGCGACGCCCACAGCAAGGGAGCTTCCTCCATACCAGCCGGGCAAGACACAGAGACACAGTCTACATGCAACTGGCAAACACAGGCTGCTAGGGGTTGCCGTTGTACCCGTACAGAAAGGCCAGGAGCAAGTGGAAAGGGTCTTGGCTCTCCCAGGTGACAGATGCGTCAATAGCATACCACTGCATCTATCAACATGAAAAGGGAAAAAAATTTGATCCAGACCAGACTAACCCAGACAACTTCCACATCCTCCCCTGAGAAGGAATCTGGGGAGATAGATTTAACCAATCTTCCTGAAAAAGAATTCAAAACAAAAGTCATAACCATGCTTATGGACTTGCAGAGAAATATGCAAGAACTAAGGATAGAGAATACAGAAGTAAAACAATCTCTGGAAGGGGTTCAAAGCAGAATGAACGAGATGCAAGAGACCATTAATGGACTAGAAATCAGAGAAAAGGAATGCAGAGAAGCTAACACAAAGAGAGATAAAAGGATCTCCAGGATTGAAAGAATATTAAGAGAACTGTGTGACCAATCGCAACAGAAGAGTATTTGCATCATAGGAGTACCAGAAGAAGAGAGAGAAAAAGGGATAGAAAGTGTCTTTGAAGAAATAATTGCTGAAAACTTCCCCAAACTAGGGGAGGAAATGGCCTCTCAGACAACAGAAGCACACAGAACCCCCACAACAAGGGACTCAAGGAGGGCAACAGCAAGACACATAATAATTAAAATGGCAAAGATCAAAGACAAGGACAAAGTATTAAAGACAGGGAGAGAGGAAAAAAAGGTCACCTACAAAGGCAAACCCATCAGGCTATCATCAGACTTCTCAGCAGAAACCTTACAGGCCAGAAGAGAATGGCATGATATACTTAATGCAATGAAACAGAAGGGCCTCGAAGCAAGAATACTGTATCCAGAACGATTATCGTTTAATTATGAAGGAGGGATTAAACAATTCCCAGCCAAGTAAAAGTTGAGGGAATTTGCCTCCCACAAACCACCTCTACACGGTATCTTAGAGGGACTGCTCTAGATGGGAGCACTCCTAAAAAGAGCACAGAACAAAACAACCAACATATGAAGAATGGAGGAGGAGGAATAAAAAGGGAGAGAAATAAAGAATCCTCAGACTCTGTTTATAATAGCTCAATAAGTGAGTTAAGTTAGACAGTAATATAGTAAAGAGGCTAACCTTGAAACCTTGGTAACCACAAACTTAAAGCCTGCAATGGCAATAAGTACATATCTTTCAATAATCACCCAAAATGTAAATGGACTGAATGCACCAATCAAAAGACACAGAGTAATAGAATGGATAAAAAAGAAAGACCCATCTATATGCTGCTTACAAGAGACTCACCTCAAACCCAAAGACATGCACAGACTTAACGTCAAGGGATGGAAAAAGATATTTCAAGCAAACAACAGAGAGAAAAAAGCAGGTGTTGCAGTACTAGTATCAGACAAAATAGACTTCAAAACAAAGAAAGTGAGAAGAGGTAAAGAAGGACTTCACATAATGAAAAAGGGGTCAGTCCAACAGTAGTATGTAACCATTATAAATATATATGCACCCAACGTAGGAGCACAAACATATGTGAAACAAATACTAACCGAATTAAGGAGGAAATAGAATGCAATGCGTTCATTTTGGGAGACTTCAACACACCTATTCACTCCAAAGGACAGATCCACCAGAAAGAAAATAAGTAAGGATACAGAGGCACTGTACAACACACTAGAACAGATGGACCTAACAGACATCTATAGAACTCTACATCCAAAAGCAACAGCATACACATTCTTCTCAGTGCACATGGAACGTTCTCCATAATAGACCACATAGGAGGCCACAAAAAGTGTCTCAGTAATTTCAAAGAGATTGAAATCCCACCTGCCAACTTTTCAGACCACAAAGGTATAAAACCAGAAATAAATTGTACAAAGAAAGCAAAAAGGCTCACAAACACACAGTGGCTTAACAACATGCTCCTAAATAATCAATGGACCAACGACCAAATTAGAATGGAGATCCAGCAAGATATGGAAACAAATGATAACAACAACACAAAGCCCCTAGTACTGCGGGATGCTGCGAAATCAGTTTTAAGAGGAAAGGACCTAATGTCACAATTATCAAATTGGAAAAAGGAGAACAAATGAGGCCGAAGGCCAGAAGAAGGAGGGACATAATAAAGATCAGAGAATAAATAAGTAAAATTGAGAAGATTAATACAGAAGAAAAAAATCAATGAAACTAAGAGCTGGTTCTTTGAGAAAATAAACAAAATAGATAAGCCTCTAGCCAGACTTATTAAGAGAAAAAGAGAATCAACACACATCAACATAATCAGAAACGAGGCAGAAAACATCATGATGGACCCCAGAGAAATACAAAGAATTATTTGAGACTACTGTGAAAACCTATATGCTAACAAGCTGGAGAACCTAGCAGAAATGGAAAACTTCCTAGAAAAATACAACCTTCCAAGACTGACCCATAAAGAAACAGAAAACTTAAACAAACCAATTACCAGCAACGAAATAGAAGTGGTAATCAAAAAACTACCCAAGAACAAATTCCCGGGCCAGATGGATTTACCTCGGAATTTTTTCAGACATACAGAGAAGACATATTACCCATGCTCCTTAAAGTTTTCCAAAAAATACAAGAGGAGGGAATACTCCCAAACTCATTCTATGAAGCCAACATCACCCTAATACCAAAACCAAGTGGGATTCATCCCATGGATGCAAGATTGGTACAACATTCGAAAATTCATCAACATCATCCACGACATCAACAAAAAGAAGGACAAAAAATATACATGATCATCTCCATAGATACTGAAAAAGCATTCGACAAAATTCCACATCTATTCATGATAAAAACTCTCAACAAAATGAGTATAGAGGGCAAGTACCTCAACACAATAAAGGCCGTATATGATAAACCCAAAGCCAACATCATACTGAACAGCGAGAAGCTGAAAGCTTTTCCTCTGAGATTGGGAGCAAGACACGGATGCCCACTCTCCCTACTGTTATTCAACATTCTCCTGGAGGTCCTAGCCATGACAATTAGACAAAACAAAGAACGTTTTCCAAAAAACACAAGAGGAGGGGATACTCCCAAAGTCATTCTATGAAGCCAACATCACCCTAATACCAAAACCAAGTGGGATTCTTCCCAGGGATGCAAGGATAGAATCCAGATTGGTAAAGAAGAAGTTAAACTGTCACTATTTGCAGATGACATGATACTGTACATAAAAATCCCTAAAGACTCCACTTCAAAACTACTAGAACTGATGCTGGAATAGAGCAAAGTTGCAGGATAGAAAGTTAACACACAGAAATCTGTGGCTTTCCTATACACTAACAATAAACTAATAGGAAGAGAAATCAGGAAGACAATTCTATTCACAATAGCATCAAAGAGAATAAAATACCTAGGAATAAACCTAACCAAGGAAGTGAAAGACCTATACCCTGAAATCTGTAAGACACTCTTAAGAGAAATTAAAGAAGACACTAAAAAATGTATAGTCATCCCATGCTCCTGGCTAGGAAGAATTAATATTGTCAAAATTGCCATCCTTCCCAAAACAATATACAGATTCGATGCAATCCCTATCAAATTACCAACAGCATTCTTCAATGAACTGGAACAAATAGTTCAAAAATTCACATGGAACCACCAAAGACCCCGAATAGTTAAAGCAATCCTGAGAAGGAAGAACAAAGTGGGGGGGAGGGGAAACTCACTCCCCAACTTCAAGCTCTACTACAAAGCCACAGTAATCAAGACAATTTGGTACTGGCACAAGAACAGAGTCACAGACCAATGGAACAGAATAGAGACTCCAAACATTAACCCAGACATATATGGTCAAATTAATATTTGATAAAGAGCCATGGACATACAATGGGGAAATTACAGTCTCTTCAGCAGATGGTGCTGGCAAAACTGGACAGCTACATGTAAGAGAATGAAACTGGATCACTGTCTAACCCCATACACCAAAGTAAATTCAAAATGGATCAAAGGACTTGAACGTAAGTCATGAAACCATAAAACTCTTTAAAAAAAAACGCAGGCAAAAATCTCTTACACATAAACATGAGTGACCTGTTCTTGAACATATCTCCATGGGAAAGGGAAACAGAAGCAAAAATGAATAAGTGGGATTATATGAAGCCGAAAAGCTTCTGTACAGCAAAGGACACCATCAATAGAACAAAAAGGTATCCTACAGTATGGGAGAATATATTTATAAATGACATATCCGATAAGGGCTTGACATCCAAAGTATATAAAGAGCTAACACGCCTCAGCAAACAAAAAGCATATCATCCAATTAAAACATGGGCAGAGGAGCTGAACAGACAGTTTTCCAAAGAAGAAATTCATATGGCCAACAGATAGGTGAAAAGATGATACACATCACTAATTAGCGGAGAAATGCAAATTAAAACCACAATGAGATATCACCTCACACCAGTAAGAATGGCTCCCATCGAAAAGACAAAAAACAACAAATGTTGGCGAGATTGTGGAGAAAGGGGAACCCTCCTACACTGTTGGTGGGAATGTATATTATTTCAACCATTGTGGAAACCAGTATGGAGGTTCCTCAAAATGCTCAAAATAGAAATGACCCAGAATTTACCGTAAGAATGCAGCACTCCAGTTTGAAAAAGACAGATGCACCCCTCTGTTTATCGCTGCACTATTTACAGTAGACAAGATATGGAAGCAACCTAAATGTCCATCAGTAGATGAATGGAGAAAGAAGAGGTGGCACATATACAAAATGGCATATTACTCAGCCATAAGAAAAAAACAGATCCTACCATTTGCAACAGCATGGATGGAGCTAGAGGTATTATGCTCTGTGAAATAAGCCAGGTAGAGAAAGACAAATACCAAATGATTTCACTCATATGTGGAGTATAAGAACAAATGAAAACTGAAGGAACAAAACAGCAGCAGAATCACAGAACCCAAGAAGGGACTAACAGTTACCAAAGGCAAAGGGACTGGGGTGGATGGTTGGGATGGGAGGGATAAAGTTGGGGGAAAAGAAAGGGGGCATTACAATTAGCATGTATAGTATAGGGGGGCACAGGGATTGCTGTGCTACATAGAGAAGACAAGTAGTGATTTTACAGCATCTTACTACACTGATGGACAGTGACTGTGAAGGGGTATTCGTGGGGAACTTGGTGAAGGGAGGAGCCTAGTAAACATAATGTTCTTCATTTAATTTAAATTAATGGTACCAAAAAAAAAAAATAGTTGGTGCAGCCAGGGAAGGGAAGGTAAGTTTCAAGGAAAGAACTGCCCAAACTAAACCTCATCATAATCTCATTGAAATAAAATTTACATTGAAAAAAAGAAGAGAAGAGACACGACAAAGGAAGAGGACTGTGAATTTCTTGGGTGGCAAATTGTTGGAAGGTAAACAAATGGGAGAAATGGATCCTAAGTGTTAATTGGCAAAGTTTGCTATGTAGATATGTAGATTCCTATGGTATTCCTATGTAGAATTATCTCTGGTGGTTATCTTCTTCCTTCCTGGTAGAGTGTAGGGAACACCTTTATGATTACTTCTAGGCAAATAAAGGTAAGCAGAGTGTTTTTCTCATGTATCTGCTTCTTCCCAATAGCCTTCAGCTTAAAACAATCCTTATCTCAAAGCACCATATTTTGGGGTGGGGTATTTTGTTACCCTTTAAAATTAAACCATTTTCTTTATGGTTCTCCCAAAATTGACTCATAATTTTGTACTATTATTTTAATCCAAGATTTGACTTGTGTAGCCCAGAAATAATTTTGGTGTCCCTGAAAGTAAGGTAATTGGCATCAACATTTGTGAAGAGGGGGAGGAAAGGGAGAGGCAAGTTTTGGCAACTTTTCAAGAACATAATGGACCCACAAAGCAGAGATTAAAAACAAATGTTTTACAACATGCAACTTTCTGCCTGGTTATCTGATTCTATAGTGGTTTGCGTCTTTTATTGGATTTTGAAAGAGCCCTGGAAATGTTGCCTCAGTTCACTGGTATGCTCTGAACGTTATCTAAGTGATATTGTTAGGCAGAAAGACAGAAATGAGCAGGATGCAAAGGAGAAATGGCCCCCCAAAGATGACGCAGGGAGTTGATCAAATAGAACCAGAAAGAAAAAAGGACTCAGAGAGTTAATCAGATGAAGCCATAGGGTCCAAGAGTGACTCAGGAAATGTCCAGGGTCCCCCCAGATAAGAAACATCAGAAGCACAGACACAGCACAGCCCCCATTTCGCCAATCAGAACAACCTTAGAGAGCCAACAGCTCTCAAGGAAGGACCTCTCTGCCCTGCCAAAACCACATAAAAGAAGCCTCAGAATGAGCATCCTGGCCTGTCTCACCATAGGCAGGCCTGCTCTGTTACTCTATTCAGAGTGCACTGAAACTTTGCTTTCTTAACTTTGGTCTCTCATCTCACTATATCTGATTTCCCAGCGACACCAAGCCGAGTCCTTTCCTTCCTAACAAAATCGTTTCAGAACCCTGAACCCCAAGTCTATTCTTTGAAGTTCCAATCCCTTGAAGTACTTGGTATGGTTCTTTTCTATGAGGTTCTGAAACTGTTCTTTGTTGAAGATACAAATTCTAGTAGTTTATGGTAGAAGCATCAGGTAAGTTTTAGAGTAAACAATAACATTAACAGATTTAATGGCTGTAGTTAATTTATTACTGTTTCCAATGCTATGTTAATAGAGAGAAGTTAAATTCAGTATTGGAGTACAGTATATAACAGTTTCTTAAGAGTTTTGATGAGGTGAGTTGAGGGTTACCCCTGAAGGCAAAACAGTATTACCTCTGAAGGACCGGGAGGGCACTGACAAATCATCAGGGACTTCCCATAAAGCATATAATTTCTGAAATGTTTATGTAATAATATTTTGTCAAAATAAACTTAATTTAGGGGAGGTTGAATGTCTCTTGATCTGATAGTTCTTCCCATGCGACTTGATAGTAGTAATACATTAAACAAACATAACTCTTTCCCAATATCTCTCTTTATAAGGATAGCAAATCTCGGTGATTCCAGAGGCCCTCTGAGAAGTATTCATGGTTTTATGTATAAAATTGCATTTTAGGTATAAAGTATGCCCTGAAAATTTTATTTGTTCTAAATTTAGGAACTGATTTTGGGAAGGCAAAATCAAGAGTTTCCAGAGATTTGAGCACGTTATTAGACAGGCTCATGAGTGAAAAACCAATTTAATCAAAGCACAGCAGTCCCCCTTACTGGTGGGGGATTCCTAAACCTCAAGTGGGTGCCAGAAACTCTCGACAGTACTAAACCCTATATATACTGTTTCTTCCTGTATTTACATATCCATGATAAAGTTTAACTTATAAATTAGTCACAGTACAGATTAAGAATAATTAACAATAATTACAACAATGTACTGTAATAAAATTATGTGAATGTGGTCCCTCTCACAATATCTTATTGTACTGTACTCACCCTTCTTGCAATAAGTGAGATGATAAAATTCCTACGTGATGAGATGAAGTGACGAGAACAATGTAGGCATAATGCACATATTAATAAACTTCTGTTTGCTTTTCTCTTGTTGATCTGTCTTTTGCCAGTCTAAATTTGCAAGGTTCCAGGAGGAGAACCTAGAAAGATAAAGGGACAAAAAAGATTTTTTCCTCTATGTTTTACTAATCAATATTTTTATTTCAATGGCATTTTAAAAGTTCAGGCTAGGTTACCTAGTTTCTTAAAGATATGTCAGCAGGATAATCTGCTTCTGGACCATAATAAACAGCGGATAACAAACTGTAGAAAGTGAAACCATGGATGAGATGGGGATTACTGTACAAATAAAGATTTGAAAAGAAACAGAATAAAATACTATTGTAAGTGAAGAGCCTTTGTGCTCTGGGGTTTTCTCCCCTTAAATTATTAAGGACATGATAAAGGCAACTTTTTAATTTTAATTTTTTATTGAAGTATAGTTGATATACAATATTATATTGGTTCCAAGTATAAAACTCAGTGATTCAATAGTTACACACATTAAATCCTCACCCCAACTAATGCAGTTATTAACATTGAAAGATGTTACAGAACCACGGACTACATTCTCCATGCTGCACTTCCATCCCCATGACCAACATATTACAATTGAGATTTGGTGTCCCCTTATCCCCCTTGTAAGATAAATTTTAGCCGAAGTAAGCAGGCAGAGAGAGGCAACAAAGGGCCAGGTACTTTATTTGAATGCCCTGGGGCGAGGTTCCGTGGCCTTCCTGTCACAGGCCTGGGAAGTCACACCTGGTCAGGGAGGTGGGGGCTTATAAGGGATTAGGAGGGGGAGGAGTGGGCAAACTATCCTAGGGGGTGTGGAGAGGTATGATTGGCTAAAGGTGACATAATAGACAACTAGAAACTTTTTTCCTTCCCAGAGGGAGGAGGCTGACATCCGGGTCTTAGTTGGCACTTCAGAAGGATGGAATTCAGGAAGTGCTGTCCCCTTTCCATATAATGCACGGACCTTGGGGTCTGGTCTGTTCTCCCCCTATGGCATCTCCCTGTTCTGTTTGCATGTCCTTCTTTTTCCTTCCTCCAGCCTAACACCCTCACCCTACCCACTTACCCCAACCCCTCTCCCATGATAACCACCAGCCACTTCTCAGTGTCTATAAGTCTACTACTGATATGTTCATTCTGTTTTGTTTGCATATTTAAAGGTAACTTAAATCATAGAAAATTAGTCTTGTAAGACATAGAATCTCTATCTAGGCAAGATTACACTTAAAGAATGACCTTTCATACTGTAGGAGGAAATATTCATTACTAAATAAAGGAAACAAGACTGTTTAAACTGAGGGAGTACTGTAAACACTAATATATTTTATAGCTTTGTTTCAGACTCAGGTATTATAAACCAAAGCAAATAAAATTCACTTTCTAAAATGTCCTTTGTCATACTCTCTCATATTCTTTTAGAGGATCTGTGAGGTCAAAATGATTTTCATTATAATACTAAAATGTTATTTGTCTTTTTGACTCTCATCCTCTCATGAGCGTACTGTATTTTCCAGAGGCTATGATAATGCAATAGATTAAGTGCAGAAGAAGATACAAGGATCCATTTCTCTTCTGTGAGCTCAGATAGTAAAGAGATTTGCCAAAAAAATGTGAAACATTGCTATTCTTTTCAGAAAAATTCTGGTTTGAATAATATAGTTATTTTTCATAAAAATTAGGTCATTTAGATTAACATGCAATGTGTTCATCATTGCTACTTTCCAATGAATCAATATTTTTAAACTTTCTCATTTTTAATATCATGTGGTAAATATCAATAGTTATAACTCACATTATAATACACATAACCAAGAGCTCTTTGAGGTTCTCAACAATTTTTAAGAGTATAAAGGAGTCTGGAAACCAAAACTCTGCTTTAGAAAAAAAAAGTATTCTTTTTCCTTGAAAAACCAAAGTACATACACATATACTGTTGTACTTCTCTGTCACTGTTACTGATTGAAGACCCTCAACCACCTATATTAATTCTCAATTTTAACCAATGTGACTAACTGTGGGTAAAATTGCAGGATTTCCAGAATCACTCCCCTGGCTTTAGTGCATTTCCATATCAACAGGGGTTCCTAAGGGGTGGAGAGAGGTAGTTCATCTCCATATTAATGGGTAATTATGAGGGCAACCCAGGGCTTATCTGAACCTGAGAGGCTGGAGAGGGTATTTGCTTGCTTCTGACGGAGCAGGAGAGAAACGACCCCGGACCGCTGTTTGTAAACAATAAATAGGTTTTAAACTTTATTTCTCCCTTTGACTGATTTCGGTTTCAGCTAGGTATTTTGCCCCTGGATGTCCTCTCCCCGGAATTACACTAACCTTTATTATAAAAAGAAAAGTGCAGGGTACATAATTGAGAACTGTCTGATTTATGCAAGCATTTTAACAGACTAGCAGAGCTTTAGAATGTACGTGACAGAATTTTCTATAGCCACCAAATCTTTTTCATAACTTCTTATAATGGTGAAAACACATTCCTCAACTCCAAGATAATAGCTTCTCTATAGCATTTCAACGTATGAAGCAAAAGGATGTCAATTTAGCATTATGCTTTGTATAAACCAGTGTTTCAACATATTACTTACAAAGTAGCTGTGCTATGATTAACTATTAATTTACTCAGTTTAATGTCAGGCCACAACTTTTAGTTGCTTAAAGATTTTGGAAATTATCCTCAAGCTGGTATAATATAAAACAGTTGTTGTTGAAATAACTTTTGTCAGAATACTGATTTAATGTAGTTGAAAACAAATTTCTATTTTTCATAATTATAAACATTTTCAAAGTAACATTAATTTATTTGATCAGTAAGCATGTATGAGTTTAGTAAAAACACCCAAGTAAAATAAAATGCATGCTTGTATTATATTTAACACTAATATAACAGAGAAAAGACTTGCTAAAATTTTCCATTAATTATGTAATCTTGGATTCTTAAAACATTTGTGGATCAGCTTGTGCAAGATGTTTTAAGTTTGGCACATTTAAATTATAAGTTCAGTTTTCTTATTTTCTGGAAGTTGAAGCCTATTTGATTTATATATATGTTTATTCACTCTATGAGCTAATTAAAACAGTGCTCCTTTAATATTTTTCAGATATATGAAAAAATCTTACAGACACAAGAGGTAAAGGCCTTTCTGAGTTTCAGAATACTTTGGAATATTTGTTGTCTTTATAGTTTAATAAGTACTCATGGTTTATTACTCTTATTGGGCAGAAAACATAAGTCTGCTTATGTTTTACTATTTAACCACAGCCTTTCTACATTTGTCATTATGAACCTTAGCTGCACTGCATCATTCGTTCTTGAAATTTGGCATCAAGAAAAGGATAGCAAAATACCACTCCTCAAAAATGCAATTAAACAAGCTACAAGATATAAAGAATCCAGCAGAAATAGACTAGGTTTTTTCAGCATATGTTTTAGCCCTAATTCACCTCCAATCCTCTTTCTCTTTCAAAATAATTTCTTCTCACAGCTTTCTTCCTGTATATCATCAGGCAGGACAAAGCATAAATATGGTTTAAAGGGAGATTTTAATCAGGAAAGAAAGAAGACATTAGAATGAAAAAGAGCACCTGATGATCTAATGCTGGGAGGAGAAGTCTTGATAAATCACCTCTCCTGTACTTGGCTACCTGAGTGTAATTATCTGTGCTGTTTATTCAGGCTAATGTATAACTTTAAATTTCATCATACTTTAACATATCCTTACATTTTAAATGGTTCAATGGATGGGTTCAATGAATGATAGATGTAGGTTTCAGGCCTTAATGCCTCTTATTTTACACACAAAACTTATTAATGGAGTTTGACTCTGCAGCTTCCCAGGGACCCCATAAGTGCTCTGACTTCTTGAGAATCACATTTGTAAGAGACCATTGCCAATTACTTTGAAATGGCATTATTTTTGGATTGCAGTCAACAGACTTGAGGCAAAACCATCACTCAAATGTATATGGGCGAAACATGTTCACAGATAAAGAATCCCAAACCTCAGCATCATTGAAAAGATTTGTGGTATCCAACCAATTATGTGAACTCTTAGGATAGGGTATGAGGCTTCACTGTTCTTGCTTAACCACGACGTTTTAAGAGCTAAATTAAGTCTGTCAGTTCCCTCCTCCTTCTCCTCCTGGTGAGGCTGCCGTGACTTATACACGCAGAGGGTTATCATCAGTGGCCGGCTGGTGGGCCATAAATAGTCTTTGACTCCACCCTCCCCGCCCCAAAGATCTGATTTCCATCGCCCTATGGCGGCCGTGGCGGACTTCCGCCTCCCGCACCCCCCGCGGCCCCTGCGCTCCTGGATTCTGTACGTCATATCCGGTCGTTGCGGTTCGGGGAACGAGCCCGCGCGACGAAGTGTTTGTTACTGTAGGGACCATCAGCTTTGACGACCTCATCGCGTGCGTATCGGCGCACGCCAGTCGGCCAGTGAGTTGAGGAGGCGAGCAGGCGGGCAGCGGCGTTGTTCGCTGAGCTCGCCGCTTGTAGCTTGCCACCGCTAGCCTCGGTAACCTCGGCCTGATCGCAGCGCTCACTCAGGTGCCACCGCCCGCTTCGCTAGCTCCTCCCCGCGCCCGGCTGGGCCCTCTTGCGGCCCACCCGGCCCTCAGGGCCCTCTGCCTCCTCAGATCGCTCCCCCACCCTTTTCCGGCGCCTTCTCCTGCCCCTGGCTTTTTTCCTCAGATTCTCCGCCTCCGCCTCTCTGCCCAATAACTTCGCCCCTTCTTCCTGAGGGCCGGGGCTGCTCTCGCCGGCTCCACTGGCTCGCTTTGGGCCGCGTGGTGGGCAGCGGCCGCCTCCGCGCGCTCCGCTGGGCCTGCCAGGCGCGTCGTCTCGGCTCAGCCCCGCCGTGCTGGAGCCGCGCCCGCGCCCGGCCGCCTGAGGCGCCCTCGCGGCAGGCGTTTTTGGGCGCGCGGTGAGTCCTGAGCGCGCCTTCTCCTCAGGGCTCATAGTTCGCGCAGCCCCATCCGGGAGGCCGAGCGGGCCAATTTCTTGGTCTCCTCACTAGTTTTCGACACCCTTTTCAGAGTCCTTGCCTGATCTCATGCCCCTCGAGTGGCCAGTTCTTTCACGGCTTGGTCAGCCAGGTCGCTTACGTCCATTCCGGCCAAGTGAGCTAACTTGCTGGGCCCAGTACAGGGAAAAGTCGTTTTGGAAAACTTACTTTATTCGGTCATTCTTTTGGACAGCCCGTGCTCTGGCCTGAACACCGACCATAGGGTTTGTTGTTACTGCTGTTTTTCACAGTGGCCTGTTGAAAAAGCCCGTTTTTTTCAGTTTTCTCTATTTAGATAATCAAGAGACTTGGTTACAACCGGCTTGTCCTGCAAATAGGTAGAGGAAAGGTGGTACCTGAGCCATTCAGTACGGAGTCATTTACTCTGGATGTTTACAGGTACAAGAATTCCTTGACAGAAGACCTTGGGAAGGCAGATCTTGTTATTAGTCATGCAGGTCAAGTGTTTTAGAATCTCAAAGAGTTCGGTTTTGGTAGACAGTCACAAATCTGAACCTTTTGAGGTACAGTAAAATCACTAGAGTAACTCACTGTAGCCCTTTTGAATGTAATGCTCGAATATAACAATTGAGAACATTTGTGGAGATAATTTATTTCTGGGTGACAGAAGGATGAGAAAAATTAAATCACCAACCCAACTTTAAGAAACCCTTAACACAGGGGGAAAAAATAATTTACCTGATAACACATGCCAAAGAGTTGTCAAACTTGAAATTACTGTTTGGGCTTAAGCAGGAGTGTTCAGCCAGCCAATTGGTTGGATTGTTCATGGAGAAATTAGCTTAGAAAGATTTTTTACATATTTGTTAAGATTGAGTGTGAAATGAATGCTTTCAAAAATGTTCTTTAACGATCACATACTGTGTAACTCATTGCTAGCTTCTTAGAGAACCATCCTGTTGTATTTAGATTGCCAGTACCTTCAAAATAACTGTTTTTGGGGAGGATTGCAGTTTTGACTGCTGGAAAAGTAAGGGAGTAAGTTTCTTGGTTTTTAAAAAGCCTAGTTTGAAGAGAGGTCTTTCAAAATAGACATTACTACTGGGTTTGGTGATTAGAAATGTATACGATACTAATAGATTTTGGTATGGTTTTGCATGATTTGTGTATATAACTTGTTGAATTCTCCCAAACAGTCCTATGAACTGTAGTGTGTGCATTTCACAGGAAGAAACTGAGACAAAGAAGTTAAGTAACTTGTCTAGTCAGTAAATGGTAAACAGTCTGCTGCTAAGAGTTTGTTTTAACTACTACCCTAGCATCACCTAAAGATTTTGCCTAGTCACTTATCAGTCTCTTTGCTCCCGCTTAAAATAGCTAAAATGATTTTAGATTTCAAAGTTGAATTGACCCAAGTATTGTATATACGAACATTAGTGGAGATTTGTTCTTGACTATTTTTAGGGTGGTACCTCACAGGCAGAATCATAAACAGTGTTAAAAATTTTTCTTTATTGGTGTGTCTTCCTATTGAAGGCTTGCTTTTTCTACTTGTGTTTGAATGGAAGTACATTCAGTTTCATGTACAGCGTGTTGAACCTGAGACTGATTTAGATTCATGACTCATACTTAGGGCTTAGTACTAGAGGGCAGGTGGCAAAGCACTCGGTCATGGGTCATCAGTGGTGAAGAATGTTTTTCAAGTCAGTTTTATAACACTTCATTAGAGAGCAACTGATAATTACATTTTTGTCATTTTAAAGGTATATAATTAAAAGGCCGGGATTGTAGTGTTGCAACTAAGTTTTTTTTTTACTTTTTAATTTTGTTATCATTAATCTACAATTACATGAAGAACATTATGTTTACTAGGCTCTCCCCTACCCCAAGTCCCCTGCACAAACCCCCATTACAGCCACTGTCCATCAGCATAGTAACATGTTGTAGAATCACTATTTGTGTTTCTGTGTTGTACAGCCCTCCCCTTTCCCCCACCCCCTACATTACACATGCTAATCATAATACCCCCTTTCTTCTTCCCTGACCTTATTCCTCCCTACGCTTCCATTCTCCCCAGTCTCTTTCCCTTTGGTAACTATTAGTCCGTTCTTGGGTTCTGTGATTGGGTGCTGTTTTGTTCCTTCAGGTTTTCCTTTGTTCTTATACTCCACAGATGAGTGAAATCATTTGGTATTTGTCTTTTCTCTGCATGGCTTATTTCACTGAACATAATACCCTCTAGCTCCATCCATGTTGTTGCAATTGTAGGATTTGTTTTCTTCTTATGGCTGAATAATACTCAATTGTGTATATGTACCACATCTTCTTTATCCATTCATCTACTGATGGACACTTAGGTTGCTTCCATTTCTTGGCTATTGTAACTAGTGCTGCGATAAACATAGGGGTGCATCTGTCTTTTTCAAACAGGAGTGATGCATTCTTCGGGTAAAATCCTAGAAGTGGAATTCCTGGGTCAAATGGTAAGTCTATTTTGAGCATTTCGAGGAGCCTCCATACTGCTTTCCACAACGGTTGAACTAATTTACATTTCCACCAACAGTGTAGGACAGTTCCCCTTTCTCCAGTACCTTGCCAACATTTGTTGTTGTCTGTCTTTGAATTGGTAGCCATCCTTACTGGTGTGAGGTGATATCTCATTGTGGTTTTTATTTGCACTTCTCTGATAACGAGTAATGTGGAGCATCTTTCCATGTGTCTGTTGGCCACATGAATTTCTTCTTTGGAGAACTGTTCAGCTCCTCTGCCCATGTTTTAATTGGACTATTTGCTTTTTGTTTATTGAGGTGTGTGAGCTATTTATATATTTGGATATCAAGCCTTTATTGGATCTGTCATTTTTTAATATATTCTCCCATACTGTAGGGTACCTTTTTGTTCTATTGATGGTGTCCTTTGCTGTACAGAAGCTTTTCAGCTTCATATAGTCCCACTTGTTCATTTTTGCTTTTTTTCCCCTTGCCCGCGGAGATATGTTCATGAAGAAGTCGCTAATGTTTATGTCCAAGAGATTTTTGCCTATGTTTTTTTAAAGAGTTTTATGGTTTCATGACTTACATTCAGGTCTTTGATCCATTTTGAATTTACTTTTGTGTATGGGGTTAGACAGTGATCCAGTTTCATTCTCTTACATGAAGCTGTCCAGTTTTACCAGCACCATCTGTTGAAGAGACTGTCATTTCCCCATTGTATGTCCATGCCTCATTTATCGAATATTAATTGACCATATATGTTTGGGTTAATGTCTGGAGTCTGTAATCTGTTCTACTGGTCTGTGGCTCTGTTTTGTGCCTGGAACCAAATTGTCTTGCTTAATATGGCTTTGTAGTAGAGCTTGAAGTTGGAGAGTGATATCCCCCTCACTTTATTCTTCTTTCTCAGGATTGCTTTGGCTATTCAGGGTCTTTGGTCGTTCCACATGAATTTTTGAACTATTTGTTCCAGTTCGTTAAAGAATGTTTTTGGTAATTTGATAGGGATTGCTTCAAATCTGTATATTGCTTTGGGCAGGATGGCCATTTTGACTATATTAATTATTCCTAGCTGTGAGCATGGGATGAGTTTCCATGTGTTAGTGTCCCCTTTAATTTCTCTTAAGAGTGTCTTATGGTTTTCAGGGTATAGGTCTTTCACTTCTTTGGGTAGGTTTATTCCTAGGCATGTTATTCTTTTTGATGCAATTGTGAGTGGAATTGTTTTCCTGGTTTCTCTTTCTATTGGTTCATTGTTAGTGTATAGGAAAGCCACAGATTTCTGTGTGTTAACTTTGTATCCTGCAACTTTGCTCTATTCCAGCATCAGTAATAGTAGTAGTTTTGGAGTGGAGTCTTTAGGGATTTTTATGTACACTATCATGTCATCTTCAAATAGTGACAGTTTTAACTTCTTCTTTACCAGTCTGGATTCCTTGTATTTCTTTGTTTTGTCTAATTGCTGTGGCTAGGACCTCCAGTACTATGTTAAATAACAGTGGGGAGAGTGGGCATCCCTGTCTTGTCCCCGATCTCAGAGGAAAAGCTTTCAGCTTCTCGCTGTTCAGTATGATGTTGGCTGTGGGTTTACCATATATGTCCTTTATTAAGTTGAGGTACTTGCCCTGTATACCCATTTTGCTGATGGTTTTTATCACGAATGGATGTTGAACTTTGTCGAATGCTTTTTCAGCATCTATGGGGATGATCATGTGTTTTTGTCTTTCTTTTTGTTTATGTGGTGGATGATGAGGATGGATTTTCGAATGCTGTACCGTCCTTGCATCCCTGGGATGAATCCCACTTGGTCATGGTGTATGATCCTTTTTGATATATTTCTGAATTCGGTTTGCTAATATTCTGTTGAGAATTTTTGCATCTTCGTTCATCAGGGATATTGGTCTGTAATTTTCTGTTTTGGTGGGTTCTTTGCCTGGTTTTGGTATTAGGGTGGTGCCGGCTTCATAGAATGAGTTTGGGAGCATTCCCTCCTCTTCTATTTTTGGGAAAACTTTAAGGAGAATGTGTATTATATCTTCTCTGTATGTCTGATAAAATTCCGAGGTAAATACATCTTGCCCGGGGTTTTATTTCTTGGGTAGTTTTTTGATTACCGCTTCAATTTCTTTGGTGGTAATTGGTTTGTTTAGATTTTGTTTCTTCCTTGGTCAGTCTTGGAAGGTTGTATTTTTCTAGGAAGTTGTCCATTTCTTCTAGGTTTTTCAGCTTGTTAGCATATAGGTTTTCATAGTAGTCTCTAATAATTGTTTGTATTTCTGTTGGGTCCGTTGTGATGTTTCCTTTCTCATTTCTGATTCTGTTGATGTGTGTTGATTCTCTTTTTCTCTTAGTAAGTCTGGCTAGAGGCTTATCTATTTTGTTTATTTTCTCAGAGAACCAGCTTTTGGTTTCATTGATTTTTTTCTATTGTTCTATTCTTTTCAATTTTGTTTATTTCTTCTGTGATCTTTATTATGTCCCTCCTTCTGCTGACTTTAGGCCTCATTTACTCTTCTTTTTACAATTTTGATAATTGTGACGTTAGACTATTCATTTGGGTTTGTTCTTCCTTCTTTAAATATGCCTGGATTGCTATATACTTTCCTCTTTAGACTGCTCTCACTGCGTCCCACAGAAGTTGGGGCTTTGTGTTGTTGTCATTTACCGGATCTCCATTTTAATTTGGTCATTGATCCATTGAGTGTTTAGAAGCATGTTGTTAAGGCTCCATGTGTTTGTGAGCCTTTTTGCTTTCTTTGTACAAGTTTTTCTAGTTTTATGACTTTGTGGTCTGAAAAGTTGTTTGGTAGAATTTCAGTCTTTTTGAATTTACTGAGGCTCTTTTTTGGCCAAGTATGTGGTCTATTCTGGAGAATGTTGCATGTGCACGTGAGAAGAATGTGTATCCTGTTGCTTTTGGGTGTTGAGTTCTATAGATGTCTGTTAGGTCCGTCTGTTCTACTGTGTTGTTCAGTGCCTCCGTGTCCTTACTTATTTTCTGCCCGGGGATCTATCCTTTGGGGTGAGTGGAGTGTTGAAGTCTCCTAAAATGAATGCATTGCAGTCTATTTCCTCCTTTAGTTCTGTTAGTATTTGTTTCACAGATGCTGGTGCTCCTGTGCTGGGTGCATATATATTTGTAACGGTTATATCCTCTTGTTGGACTGAGCCCTTTATCATTATGTAATGTCCATATTTATCTCTTGTTACTTTCTTTGTTTTGAAGTCTATTTTGTTTGATACTAGTACTGCAACACCTGCTTTTTCTCCCATTGTTTGCATGAAATATCTTTTTCCCTCCCGTGGCTTTTGGTCTGTGCATGTCTTTGGGTTTGAGGTGAGTCTCTTGTAAGCAGCATGTAGATGGGCCTTGTTTTTTATCCATTCACTGACCCTATATCTTTTGATTGGTTCATTCAGTCCATTTACATTTAGGGTGGTTATCGATAGGTATGTACTTATTGCCATTTCAGGCTTTAGATTCATGGTTACGAAAGGTTCCAGGTTACTTTCCTTACTATCTAAGACTCTAACTTAACTCACTTAGTATGCTGTTACAAACACAATCTAAAGGTTCTTTTCTATTTCTCCTCCTTTTTCTTCCTCCTTCATTTTTTATATATTAGGTATCAAATTCTGTATGTTTTGTCTATCCCTTGATTGACTTTGGGGATAATCAATCTAATTGTTCATTTGCCTTGCAATCAGCTGCTCCACACTCCCTTCCATCATTTTACTACCTCTGGTGACAGCTATCCAACCCTAGGAACACTTCCATCTATAGCAGTCCCTCCAAAATAGGCTGCAGAGATGGTTTGTGGGAGGTAAACTCTCTCAGCTTTTCCTTATCTGGAAATTGTTTAATCCCTCCTTCAAATTTAAATGATAATCTTTCCAGATAAAGTAAGGTTGGTTCCAGGCCCTTCTGCTTCATGGCATTTAATACATCATGCCACTCCCTTCTGGTCTGTAAGGTTTCCGCTGAGAAGGCTAATGTTAGCCTGATGGGCTTTCCTTTGTATGTGATCTTATTTCTGCCTCTTGGTGCTTTTAACAGTCTGTCCTTATCCTTGATCTTTCCCATTTTAATTACTATGTGTCTTGCTGTTGTCTTCCTTGGGTCCCTTATGTTGGGAGATCTGTGGATCTCCGTGGCCTGAGAGACGGTCTCCTTCCCCAGATTGGGGAAGTTTTTAGCAACTACCTCCTCAAACACACTTTCTATCCCTTTCTCTCTCTCTTCTTCTTCTTCTCGTATCCCTATAATGCGAATATTGTTCTGCTGGAATTGGTCACACAGTTCTCTCAATATTCTTTCATTTTTAGAGATCCTTTTTTCTCTCTGTGCCTCAGCTTCTTTGTATTCCTCTTCTCTAGTTTCTGTTTCATTTGTCTCCTCCACTGTATCCAACCTGCTTTTAATACCCTCCATTGTTCTCTTCTACGATTTGATCTCTGACCTGAGTTCATTCCTGAGTTCTTGGATGTCTTTCCATACCTCCATTAGAATGTTGATAATTTTTATTTTGAACTCTCTTTCAGGAAGAGTCTCGAGGTCCATGTCATTTAAATCTTTCTTGGGAGTTGTATTAATAATTTTACTATGGGGCAGGGTTCCTTTGGCGTTTCATGTTTGTATATGGCGCCCTCTAGTGTCCAGAAGCTCTATTCTGGATCTGCTCAGCCTCTGAAGCAATGTCGGGGGTCGCAGGGGAGAGGTACCAGTGCCTTGGGGGAGGAAAGAGCTGTTCCCCGCTTCCCGGCTGCTGTGCCTGTCTCCACCGCCTGAGCCAGTGGGCCGGACACACAGGTATAAATTTTTGTCTCAGAGCAGCCAGATATGGATCCCTGCTTTCCACAAGTGGCCGGAATCCCAGTCTCCCCAGGAACTCTGTCTGTATTAACTTTCCAACCCGGTAGTCATGCGAGACTCATGAAAGCACCATGAAATGTAGGTTTGTGCTCCCAGAGCAGATCTCTGGAGCTCGGTATTCAGCAGTCCCAAGCCTTCCACTCCCTCCCTGCTCCGTTTCTCTTCCTCCAGCCAGTTAGCTGGGGTGGGGGAAGGGCTCGGGTCCCGCAGAGCTACAGCTCTGGTACTTTACCCTGTTCCATGAGGTCTGCTCTTTTCTCCAGGTGTATGCAGTCTGACACCGTCCTCTTTCCTGTTGCTCTTCAGGATTAGTTGTTCCAATTAAATTTTCTCATTGTATTCATTTTTAGGAGGAAGCCTCTGTCTCTCCTCTCACACTACCATCTTTAACCCTCAAAATAGCTCTTCTTCAAGTTTTTTATCTTTTGAGTCCTAGCTGTAAAGCTTGGTGCAACACCTTCATTTTTTTTTTTTAAACTGTATTAACACATTTGATTTATTTTTGTAGGTGTGGAAAGTGGTTTGGAGACTCGTGAAAAAGGAAAGCCACTTGTGGTGGTTGTAAATGAAAAATTGATAAGCAATCAGCAGCTGGAATTGTCAAAGCAGTTCTACAAGGACGGACATCTCTTGTATTGTACCTGCAGGTATGCTAGAGACTGATGATTTGACCTATTTAATCTCTCCCTAGCTCTTGCCTACCTGCCTAACCTTTCTGTCTTTTTGACCTCCTACCTTTTCCCACTTCAACTGTCATTTATGTGTTGTATTTCTTTCAAATATAATTTCATTGCATGTGAGTATCTGTGTGTGTGTGTGTGTGTGTGTGTGTGTGTGTGTGTGCGCACATGTATGTATATTCATCTGGACATGCAAGTCACAAGAATATAGTTTTTTAATTTGCTTAGATTTTCTTTATCCAAGGAATGCATTTGCTTATTAATTGAAGTTTTGCCTTCAGTAAATGCACTGGAATCCCTAAATTAAGTTTTTACTCATTCATTAATTCAACTAAACCTAATGAGTGGCAGCCATTACTTTATGTGCTATGGATACAGGGAAATACAAGAGAAAAAGTCCCTTCTTTCATGGTGCTTATGTTCTAGTTGTGGGAGTTAGTAAACAGTTCATAAATAAGCCATCAAGATAGTTACACATGGTGAAATGTGTTGTGAAGAAAATAAGGCAGGATGATGGAATGGCTGTGGTGGGTGAAGACTAATTAGATAAATTCAGGGAAGCCATGACTTGGGTATATAACGTTTGAGGTGATACCTCAGCGACAAGGAAGAAGTAGTAATGGGAAGCTAGAGGCAGAAAGAACAGCAGCAATTGCAAAAGGCCCTAAGTTAGGAATGAACATAGAGTTTGGTGCATTTGAGGAACAGAGGGAAATTTAGTGTGACAGAAGTATAGTGAACAAGGAAGAATGTAGTGTAAAATGAGGCTGAGTGGGGACAGCTCGTATAAGAGTTCTGATTTTATTCTGTTTAATGAGAAGCCATTGGAATATTTTAAGCAAAGGCATTACTTTATGGTAAGGAGTATTATTTTCTAGAAGTATATTAGAATTCTGCAAGAACTGATCAACATCACAATAGAAGGATGAAGAAAATTGCTGTTTTTTTTCCTTACTAATGCTTCTTGAGACAGTAGAAGCTTGACAAAGGGTCAGGTCAGTAATTTCCAATTGTTCGAGTTTAAAAGCTATACTAATTTGATGTTGTAAAAAGTAAAGACCTCAGTGAAGAAGTATTACAAAATAGATAATTTTTAAGTTAAAATAAATTGAAATTAAGATAAATGAATCTTAGAAGAAACTGACTAGAACATATTGAGCTTTTCTTTTAATTTTATGTGTCTCTTAGGCAATTTAAAATAAAAATGAACACCTGTTTATCATTAAATATTTATTGCATGCCTCCTATGTGCCAGGCATTATTATAGGCACTTAGCATACATCACTGAACAAAACAGATTCCTATTCTCATGGAGAGGAGACAGATTTATTGATTGTTTCAAGAGCAGCTGTTGGTGTCCTATTCCCTATAATGATGGAGAAGAGGGAATGTCAGGGTGGTTTTATAATAATAGAAGCCATTCTAGAAAGCATTGTGAGTCAGGGGAGAAACTAGTTAATCAAAATTATGTGGGCTTCAGATAATGGACATATCTGTCCCTGGTAGTTGAGATTATTAGTGGTTAACAGGCATTTCTAAAGAGAATAAACTCTCACCTTCCTAATTGGTTTATGCAAATCAGTTTTTCCCAGTCACTTTTGATGATGATTTTCATTCTAAATGTTGAATCAGCTTTAATTTTATGTTGGTACATTAAAAAAAGAGAAAACATTGATTTCATAAACATATCCTATACTTTGGTTGAAGAGGAGGAAGCTATACAAGTCTCCACTTTATTCATTTTTTACAGTTTTTTAGAAATCTTTCTTTGTTATATTAATTTCAAGAAAGTCATACACATGAATGCCATAAGAATCAGTAATTGGTTGTATTTTTATTTTAGGTATATCATTTATTTGCCCCAAATCTGGGCTGGGTGGTTGTATGTCTATTCTAATTTAAGTGACTGGTTTAATTAAATTTCTGAATAGCTGTATGTTGTGATTTGGAACCTTATTACCGATGTGCATGGTGGCTGTGCATTGCTTAATTGTATATGTATTTATGTTAGAAAATTATTGGCAAAAGGAGTTTTTCCACAATCTTCATGCATGGTTTAGTAGTCTCCCCAGCTTATTGTTCTTATCTGGTAGCTGTTAGTTAAAGTTGCATTTATTCTGTTTTCATAAATTAATTTTACCTCCAATTACATATGCCCAGTCCTGAGAAGTGTTCCAAAGCCATGTGACCACATCAGTTGACATAAGAGAAAAGGTATGTGTTGGATTGATATCGACATATAGTCTCTTCATACTGCTTTAATCTTGGTATGTTTATCTGTAGTATTAAAATACTTACTCATGTGCAGTTTGAGAAGCATCACAGTGTGCTTGGAAGTTAGATTCAGTCATCAAGTGGGTAGCAGATGAATTATGGGATTTTCTTCCATGTTACTAATATTTTTCTTCTATTGTTTTAGCACACTTCCTTGGTTATTACAGCCAATGGACTTATCAACACTGAAATGTTTTCCTCCTGGCCAGCCAAAAAAATTTTCTACATTTTTGGATAAAGTTGTTGGATTACAAAAATAAACACTTAAAACTCTGAACACTTTAAAAACACCCCACAAGTCCAGCCTATGGAATATGGTTAAGTCAAATAAAATACATAATACATGTTTGCAGAATAATATAAATTTCCTACATTTATAGAATGTATAGAAAATTTTATGGTGTAAATGTTAGCATTTGGGTCCAAATCCTAATTGCAATTTAATAAATTGATTAGATATGTTTCTCATATTTTTGTAAAAGAAATATGTAGTAAGTATTCATAGGTTTTTGTCCTAGAATCCTAAGTGGATTCAGAATCATGAAAAAAATGAACAAAGCTTAAGAACTTGGACAAGAACCTCAAAGATGGTTACTAGTTTGAATTTTAAAAATGAAATAGTAACAAACTTCTTAAAAAAGAGCAAAGAGCACCTTTAGCTTCTTAATCCAAGGAACCAAATTTTTTAAAAAAGACAAGCAAAAATGATGCATTGTGCTCTGAAATAAAAAGCTCAGTAGTTACCTAAAAGAAATGAACAAGATTAACTATCAAGTCATTTGATGTATTGTACTTGGAGAAACTCTTTTTATCCTGAAGGGTGAAGTGGATGTGTTTGTTCACTTTCCTCTAAAATACAAATAGAAAGTGACAAAATAATCTTGCCTGATGTCAAAGCTTTACTGGTTTGAGAAGAGTAAATCAGAAAAGACTTAACGCCAATAGGACTTGATGTTATTTTTTAAGGCCCTCTCTTGCAGTGGTATTGAAACATTTATTGTAACATCAGAGGAATTGATAATTTATGTGCTTAGAAAATTAGTTGTACAAATGTGTAAGTGATCTGATGTGTGTAATGCCTAAATATATCATTCAGAGTTCACACAATTGAAGATACACATATATTAAGGAATTCTGATGAACAGAGATTACCTTTAAGACCAAAAAGTAAACCAGATAAGCCATGAGTGTTCATAGTTTCCTGGTGGAAATTTTAGATATAATCCATTCATAAAACAAGAGCATTCACTATGAAGACCTACTTTCCACTGTATTATCCCAAAATGTTGAATATTCTAAACATTTGACTGGGGATGCATTATGTGATGTTTTTGTAGATTTATTTTCCTCATTGTGTTTTACTTAAGCTAATGTTTATTAAAAATAAATTCTTACTAATGGTAGAAGGTGGTGGCTAAGAAGTACTCTGGGTAGCAGGAGGAAGCCAACTTGGATTACAATTTTGCTGAGAATAAGCTTAAAAGTGAGTGAGTTGCATCTACATGGGTAGGAATTCACAGCACCATAATCATAATTGTATAGTATTTTGATGTGCTCATGTTGTAGAAAAGGCCCTATTCAAATATATGGGGATAATTTGACTTCTGTGCTTTTAAAGTGTTTCTCTGGTTTGAGAAAAACAATTGTGGCTTAAAATTTATGTTTACTCAATCTTTCATCATTTTATGTCATGAAGGACTAACCATAGAGAAACAGGAACAAGTGAAAGGTTTACTTAGAACATCAGACAGCTGAAAAGCAACATAGGGCCCCACAACCTTGGCTTTTTAAATTTCCCTAAGAATACATAACCCAGATTCAGTTTTTTTGTTTAGCAGAAGCTTAAGTCAGTGGTGTTGACTGTGTGTAATGACATCCCTTTGATTACATATTTATGAGAATTGTATCAGTTGTGGGGTTTAAAAATCAAAGGATATCTTCGCATCGATTTGATTTGGCGGGAATCCTCAAGATCGTCTAGTCCAATCTCATCATCTTCTCAGTTGAGAAAGAAGGTCAGAGGTTATAGCTTGTCTAACAGCCTTTGGCAGAGCTGCCATTAGAAGCAGCTCCTCGACTCCTACTCCTGTGCTCTTTCCACCATACCATAATATATGTTGTAAGCTTTTTGTTTCTTTATAGTTTTGTTTAGTGTTTAGTTACTTTAATCTTCAGAGGAAACTTGTTCATTTCCAGAAGCTGTTCATCTCATTTCAGTTGGAATTGAACACTTTGTGTATTTAAGTTTTCTGTTGGTGTATGACAGCCTTACCTCAGACTTATAAATCTGTCATTCCTGAGTGTTTGCAGTCTAGCAAGATGTTCTGAGTGGGATTGGTACTAGATTGAATGAGTGAGGGCTTTAAGACAAATAACTAGATTTTTGGAGTTGGAAGAGAATTTTAAATATACCAGATGGAAACCACTCATTTTACAGATAAGGAAAGAGGCAAAGATGAATTAATTGCCAAGTTTACATGGCATTGGTCCTTATGAAAAAATTAATGATAATCAAAATTCTATTAGAAATAATTT
Organism: Manis pentadactyla; assembly: GCF_030020395.1. Classification (NCBI taxonomy): domain Eukaryota; kingdom Metazoa; phylum Chordata; class Mammalia; order Pholidota; family Manidae; genus Manis; species Manis pentadactyla. The sequence goes on along the minus strand of NC_080039.1, from coordinate 7,019,629 downwards.
GCTCAGTGGAGTGAAATCACTTTGGTGTTATTACAAGACAGAGCTTCAGGTTCTTGAAAGCAATGAGTAAGTGGAGTGCACTTTATTTAATAGCAGCTTTCTGCTGCACGTATTTCGAGTTCCAGGAATAAGGAAGCAATAGAGAAAGGTTAGTATTTTGAGAAATTTGCATCGTGGATAGGTTCAGAGGTGGAAAAGTAATAGTTAGAAAGTTGATGTTGGAGTAGGTAAAAGATGATGTGAGGTTATAGGATGATGGGAAAGATTTTAGATTACTGTGCTTACAATTTTGGAGGAAAAGTAAGAGCTGGTAGGATTTGGTGTTAGGTAAGAAAGAGTATATGAAAGTACTGTCAGGTTTTTTTAATTTCAGGCGCCTTAGAGCACTACTTTGTATGCCTTTAATGGCAAATAATGCAGACACACAGGGAAGTGTAAAAATATGTTCATTCTGATATTTTCAGTCTGAGAAACTCTTCCTCAGACTAAGTCATTAATGACTAGCATGATCTAGATAATTTTCTTGGCCCTTTATTATGGTATAAGCACTTAATCCCACTGATTTGTTCACATATAAAATTTTCAGAGATGACCAGGAATCTTTACACAGTCTGAGAAATGAGATCTATCGGTGAATTACTAGAAATTAATTTTTGAGAACAATTTGGAATGAGTAGTCCTGATAGCTATGCAGTAATCAATTTTCTGCTGTACAATTAGTTTCACATTTCTGTGGGGGAGTAGGGAATGAAAAATAATGCCTGTTGCGTGCTTAGTAATATATCAGGTACTATTCAGAGCACTTTACACATATGAGTACATTTAATCTTTATAATAACCCTATGAAATAGTTACTATTATCTCATTTTACAAACGAGGAGAATGGGCTCAGAGCATAATGTGAAAAAGGAGTTTCATGTTAAATGAAGTGTCCAAAAGATGGCTTTGGAATTGTAATTGGAACACTGAATTATATTTCCACCATTTGTGGGGATAAGGATAGAATATTTGAAATCCAAGAAATTTTGATGGTATGATAGCCACAGGTACTTAATATACTTCAATTTTCACATTGCTATTTAGAATTATACAATTCATGTGGAGAAATTTTCCCAGTAGGTTTACCTAGTTGCAAGTTCTTTACTGGTTCTTTTGTTTTCTCTTTAAATATTTGTGTTTTAGCTTCCATTTTTGTTCTTTAATGTACTTATATTTCCTTGGTATTGTTATCACTTCCACAGCTTGTACTACTGATTGCCCTATCTATAGTCCTCCATCCAGTTGCCTTTTGGTCTTGTTTGTCTGTTAGCTCTCTAGGCACCTTAAACGATGTGCCCCAAACTAAAATCATATTTCTCCTTTTCATCCTTCTGAGATCCTTATCACCATTTAGTGGTAATAATGGTGTTACCGTTTAGTCAGTCCCCCACGCTTTAACTCTTAATCTCCAACACTGTATTGGTCACCATGTATTCTGAGCTTTACCTCCTGTCTCATGCCCATTTATTTCCTTATTTAGTATTTTAACAAAAATGCATAGTAAGACTTTTTTGTATCACAGGACTCAAGACAGGATTCCTGGCCTGGAGGAATGCTCATACAGTGTAGTTGAGGATGAACTGTTTTACTCATTCTTGAAGCCTCTGCCTGAAACACTTTAGGCTTTCGATAAATGATAAGTGTACTTTTGTAACTTAGTATTCTTTTCTCATTATCTTGCTTAGGAGTTGGTACTGGTTTTAGGAAATACTGTCATCACGCACATACTCATTTCATACAGTCTTTGACTTGACTCCAAAGTATTATGTCTCTTGTTCAGGAGGAAGTTGTGACCCTCACATTGTATGGTGAGTTTGTAGGATCAAGCATTTACAGGAGTAGCATCTAAAACATAGCGGTGCCTATCCTGTGTAATGTCTTAATGGTGTTTAAGTGTCTCTCATAATGGTGCTTATTGGGGATATTTTGGTAAAATGTGATGTAAATTAGTTTTATTAAAAGCAGTAGCTATAGTGTTTTTCAGTAAAAGACTCTGTGGATAAAGGTTAAGGATAACTGCTGAATGACATTTAATTTGGTTCCCTGTTAGTTGATTAATTCCTGAAGTATTTTAGCACAATCTTAATATTGTATGGTCTTTTAATTCTTATAATTTTTGTAGGTGACTAGACAAAAGGCGAGCAAATCTAGTTAGCTTCCAACAGGAAAGTACAATATATGCTTCTTGATTGATACTGATTCCTGTAAAATATTTTGAGACGTTTATATATTGTTATATACCATCTATTAACATTTCAGAAACTTTTAGATCTTTATTGTCTTTATGAATTTTTACCACATTCTGGTCAAAATTATTTATTATGATTGGCACTGATTTTATTTTAATGACTACAGTCCTATTCTTTAAGGCAGTAGTTCTTAAGCTTCCTTGGGTTGTGCAGTCCTTCAAAATATTTAAAACTATTGCTCCTCTCCCTACTGGCACATACACACATTTTGCAGTGAATGACATTTCAGGGAGTTTAAAGATGCCTTGAGGCCCTAAGTAAAGAATCCTTAGACTAAGGGCAACTTCAGTAACTTCATTCCTGCTTGTAGGAATTATAGGTCATTGCTTATTATAATTATTAGACTCCTTTATAATTAAATCCTTTTGTTAAGTACATTTGAGTTTAATAATTCCCAGTTTTTAAAATAATATAGCAAATTATAAACTTTTCTCATCAAGTTTAACACATAACCAAACAACATGTTTTGAAACTAACCTTCATATTATTAACCCAGTATTTATAACCCCCAATGGCTTGTGTAGCACTGTTTCTAATTGGTGAAAGGAACTAAATGGAATTTAGTAATTAGTTTTAGGGTATACTGCATTAGGCTATTTGGTAAACCTGTACAGTAATTTAGTTATTAACTGTCAAGTGTGCTTCTAAAGTATTTGTTTCCTGAGCTGGTAGTCACTGTTGGAGCTGTCTGTGAGAAGCCACATAGTGCATCTTTTTTACTGTTCATTTTCTCTTTTGTACAGAATGTACTGGTTATTTCTCCACTGCCAGTATGAAGTGGGTGGATAATAAGTGCACCAAATATAGGAGTGAAAAACATTCCTAAATCCTTAACCTAACTAATATTCTGGATCTTAGTTTCCCCATTTGTGAATTAGTAAAACTAACTTCCTTCACTGGTGTTTTCTAAGATATAAAACCAATTATGTGGAAAGTTTGAAAATAAATGTCAAAATAAGACCTTTTCTCTTGGTTAAGAGTTTTTGTTTTAAGAAATAGGAATAGTCTTAGAGATAGTTCCCTAGAATTCACAGTAGACAGTCCTAAGTAATACACAAAGCAAAGTCCTCACTGACACCAAATTTCACATTTAAATTCATATTCAGTCTCTGGTTGGGGTTATAGAAAATTGAAGTGAATGGGCATTTCCAGCGCATCAAAACAAAAGAATGGTCTGGTCTTTATTCTCCCTTTCCTCAGTGCCCTGTCTGTCTATAGAGTGATGAGACATTGCAAATAACATAAATAAAAAATGAAACCAAAACAAAAATCCTCAGTATTTCTGTGTAAATATGATATATTTTTTAAGCAAGTACCGTTTTCCTCTTTTCTTATCTGTATAGGCATGCTTCAGGTGGAAGTGGGGAAGAGAAGAAAATGAAAGCAAGTAGTTCTTGGTAATGTTTCTTCTGTTTTGTATATCTGAGAAGGATCACTGCTTTATTGGAAATCAATTCTTCCTTGTCTCTATTGTCTTCATTAAACCTGAGGAGGAGGTTGAATAGGGCTGTGTGGCCATATTTTATTGTAGAACCATTGTGTTCCCTTACAAATAGTGCCTTACTAATTCTGTTTAAATGTCTACCATGAAAGAAAGTGACGGGTTCTAGTTGAGGGGGCTGTTAAAAAGTGTTTTTAAAGAAACTTTACCATCATATTTTTCATTAATGAAAGACATTAAAAATAAGTTATCAGAGTTGATGTATTCCCCAAATTGTCCCCATGTTTTTTGGTGCTAAAAATAATTGAAATAAATGATTTAGTATTAGTTTCTAAAATTCCGATTGTCTTCGCAGCAGGTTCTGCCACAAGTTGTTACGTACATGTGTTTGTTATCTCTTTTTTCCCCGTTTTATTTACATACAATTGACATAATACAATTGACTTATATAATTGTATCATATAATTCAGTTATATGATCAATCACCACACAGTTACAAGTTTTGTTGTCTTTTTAAAAATCTAGGTCTATTTCTTTCATTTAGTAATGCAAGATTTATTATTCATTTTTATGTGGCCGAGTCAACCCTACATTTTGCTAGAATGTTAATTCCTCTATGCGCTATTTTCATGGTTAATGTGGATCATTAATTTGACAATATAAATATATTATCCATCATTGAATCACAGAGAATCAGAGTTCCTTAGACATGAACGGGTGCTTAGAGGTCACGCAACCCATCTCCTTTATTTTACAAATGAGGAAACTCACCCAGAGAGATTGAAGGGGCATAATCAAGTTCATAACACTCTTTTAATGGTACCATGATGCCTCTCAGAAACTAAAATAATTCAAGAGCATCATGTCCCATATACATTTACAACTATACTTTGTATATTACAGGTAATACATGCTTTAGAAATATTCCAAGCGTATACCTCATTTGTTTGAAATATGAAGGAGTGTTCTTAGAGTTAAAACTGCTAGTATTCATATGTTGTACTACAAAAAAGAAATAGTTTTAGAAATTAAAAAAATTATATATTTTTATTTTGGTATCCTTACTCTACAATTACATGAGGAACATTATGTTCACTAGAATCCCCCCATCACCAAGTTCCCTCCACATTCCCCATTGCAGTCATTGTCCATCAGTGTTGTAAGATGTTGTAGAATCACTACTTGCCTTCTCTGTGTGTACAGCCCTCCCCGTGAAACCCCCCCCACATTATACATGCTAATCATAATGAACCCTTTATCCCCCACCCACCTTATTCCCTCCCTTCCCACCTGGTCCTTTTCCCTTAGGTAACTGTTAGTCCATTCCTGGGTTCTGTGAGTCTTCTGGTGTTTTTGCTCCTTCAGCTTTTCCTTTGTACTTAATACTCCACAGATCAGTGAAATCACTTGATACTTGTTTGTGTCCGCCTGGCTTATTTCACCGAGCATAATACCCTCTAGCTCCATCCCTGTTGTTGCAACTGGTAGGATTTGTTTTCTTCTTAAGGCTGAATAACATTCCATTGTGTGTAGGTACCACATCTTCTTTATCCATTCATCTAGTGATGGACACTTAGGTTGCTTCCATTTCTTGGCTGTTGTGAATAGTGCTGGAATAAACATAGGGGTGCATTTGTCTTTTTCAAATGGGGCTCCTGCGTTCTTAGGGTAAATTCCTAGAAGTGGAATTCCTGGGTCAAATGGTATTTCTGTTTTTAGTTTTTTGAGGGGAACCTCCATACTGCTTTCCACAATGGTTGAACTAGTTTACATTCTGACCAGCAGTGTAGGAGGGTTCCCCTTTCTCCACAACCTCACCAGCATTTGTTGTTGTTTGTCTTTTGGATTTGTGGCAATCCTAATGTTGTGGTTTTAATTTGCATTTCTCTGATGACAAGTGATATGGAGCATCTTCTCATGTGTCTGTTTGCCGTCTGAATTTCTTCTTTGGAGAAGTGTCTGTTCAGATCATGTGTCCATTTTTTAATTGGTTGATTTGCTTTTACTTTGTTGAGGTGCATGAACCCTTTATATATTTTGGATGTCAACCCTTTATCAGATCTGTCATTTATGAATATATTCTCCCATACTGTAGGATGCCTTTTTGTTCTATTTGTAGTGTTCTTTGCTGTACAGAAGCTTTTCACTTTGGTGTAGTCCCACTTGTTCATTTTTGCTTTTGTTTCCCTTCCCCGGGGCGATATGTTCATGGAGAAGTTGCTCATGTTTATGTGCAAGAGAATTTTGCCTATGTTTTTTTCTAAGAGTTTTATGGTTTCATGACTCACATTCAGGTCTTGGATCCATTTCGAATTTACTTTTGTGTGTGGGTTTAGACAGTGATCCAGTTTTATTCTCTTACATGTAGCTGTCCAGTTTTGCCAACACTAGCTGTTGAAGAGGCTGTCATTTCCCCTTTGTAAGTCCATGGCTCCTTTATCATGTATTAACTGACCGTATATGTTTGTATTTATATCTGGACTCTCTGTTCTGTTCCACTGGTCTGTGCATCTGTTCTTATGCCAGTACCAAATTGTCTTGATTACTGTGGCTTTTTAGTAGAGCTTGAAGTTGGGAGCGAGACCCCCTCGCTTTATTTTTTCTTCTCAGGATTGCTTTGGCCATTCAGGGTCTTTGTGGATCCATTTGAATTTTCAATCTATTTTTTCCAGTTCGTTAAAGAATGCTGTTGGTATTTTGATAGGCATTGCATTGAATCTGAGGATTGTTTTAGGCAGGATTGCCATTTAGACAATATTAATTCTTCCTAGCCAAGAGCATGGGTTGAGTTTCCATTTGTTAGTGTCCTCTTTAATTTCTTTAAGAGTGTCTTGTAGTTTTCAGGGTATAGGTCTTTTACTTCCTGGCTTAGGTTTATTCCTAGGTATTTTATTCTTTTTGATGCAATTGTGAATGGAATTGTTTTCCTGCTTTCGCTTTCTGCTAGTTCATCGTGAGTGTATATGAAAGCAACAGATTTCTGTGTATTAATTTTGTATTCTGCAACTTTGCTGAATTCAGATATTAGTTCTAGTTGTTTTACAGTGGAGTCTTTAGGGTTTTTTATGTACAATATCATGTCATCTGAAAATAGTGACAGTTTGACTTCTTCTTTACCAATCTGGATGCCTTATATCTCTTTGTTTTGTCTAATTGCCGTGTCTAGGACCTCTAGTACTATGTTGAACAACAGTGAGGAGAGTGGGCATCCCTGTCTTCTTCCCGATTGCAGAGGAAAAGCTTTCAGCTTCTCACTGTTAAATATGATGTTGGCTGTGGCTTCATCATATATGGCCTTTGTTATGTTGAGGTACTTGCCCTGTATACCCATTTTGTTGAGACTTTTTTTTATCATGAATGGATGTTAACTTTTGTTGAATGCTTTTTCAGCATCTATGGAGATGATCATGTGTTTTTGTCCTTCTTTTTGTTTATGTGGTGGATGATGATGGATTTTTGAATGTTCTACCATCCTTGCGTCCCTGAGGTGAATCCCACTTGGTCATGGTGTATGATCCTCTTGATGTATTTTTTAATTCAGTTTGCTAATATTCTGTTGAGTATTTTTACATCTTTGTTCATCAGGGATATTGGTCTGTAATTTTCTTTTTTGATGGGGTCTTTGCCTGGTTTTGGTATAAGAGTGATGCTGGCTTCATAGAATGAATTTGGATATATTCCCTCCTCTTCTGTTTTTTGGAAAACTTTTAAGGAGAATGGGTTTGATGTCTTCTCTATATGTGTCATAAAATTCAGCAGTGAATCCATCGGGACCAGGGGTTTTGTTCTTGGGTACTTTTTTGATTTACCACTTCAATTTCGTTGCTGGTAATTGGTCTGTTTATATTTTCTGCTTCTTCCTTGGTCAGTCTTGGAAGGTTGTATTTTTCTAGGAAGTTGTCCATTTCTCTTAGGTTTCCCAGCTTGTTAGCATATAGGTTTTCATAGTAGTCTCTAATAATTCTTTGTATTTCTGCGGGGTCCGTCGTGATTTTTCCTTTCTCGTTTCTGATACTGTTGATTTGTGTTGACTCTCTTTTCCTCTTAATAAGTCTGGCTAGAGGCTTATCTATTTTGTTTATTTTCTTGAAGAACCAGCTCTTGGTTTCATTGATTTTTGCTATTGTTTTATTCTTCTCAATTTTATTTATTTATTCTCTGATCTTTGTTATGTCCCTCCTTCTGCTGACCTTAGGCCTCATTTGTTCTTCTTTTTCCAATTTCGATAGTTGTGACATTAGACCGTTCATTTGGGATTGCTCTTCCTTTTTTAAATATGCTTGGGTTGCTATATACTTTCCTCTTAAGACTGCTTTTGCTGTGTCCCACAGAAGTTGGGGCTTAGTGTTGTTGTTGTCATTTGTTTCCATATATTGCTGGATCTCCATTTTGATTTGGTCATTGATCCATTGATTATTTAGGAGCGTGTTGTTTGGCCTCCATGTGTTTGTGAGCCCTTTTGCTTTCTTTGAACAGTTTATTTCTAGTTTAATGCCTTTGTGGTCTGAAAAGTTGGTTGGTAGGATTTCAGTCTTTCGGAATTTACTGAGGCTCTTTTTGTGTCCTAGTATGTGGTCTATTCTGGAGAATGTTCCATGTGCACTTGAGAAGAATGTGTATCCTGTTGCTTCTGGATGTAGAGTTCTGTAGATGTCTATTAGGTCCATCTGTTCTAGTGTGTTGTTCAGTGCCTCTGTGTCCTTACTTATTTTCTGTCTGGTAGATCTGTCCTTTGGAGTGAGTGGTGTGTTGAAGTCTCCTAGAATGAATGCATTGCATTCTATTTCCTCCTTTAGTCCTGTTAATATTTGTTTCAGGTATGTTGGTGCTCCTGTATTGAGTGCATATATATTTATAATGGTTATATCCTCTGGATGGACTGAGCCCTTTATCATTATGTAATGTCCTTCTTCGACTTTTGTTACTTTCTTTATTTTGAAGTCTGTTTTGTCTGATACCAGAATTGCAACACCTGCTTTCTTCTCTCTGTTGTTTGCTTGAAATATCTTTTTCCCTCCCTTGACTTTAAGTCTGTGCGTGTCTTTGGGTTTGAGGTGAATCTCTTGTAAGCAGCATATGGATGGATCTTGCGTTTTTATCCATTCTGTTACTCTGTGTCTTTTGATTGTTGCATTCAGTCCATTTACATTTAGGGTGATTATTGAAAGGTATGAATTTATTGCCATTGCAGGCTTTAAGTTTTTGGTTACCAAAGGTTTAGGGTTAGCTCCTTTACTATCTTACTGTCTAACTTAACTCGCTTGTTGAGCTATTATAAACACAGTCTGATGATTCTTTATTTCTCTCCCTTCTTATTCCTCCTCCCCCCTTCTTCATATGTTGGGTGTTTTGTTGTGTGCTCTTTTTAGGAGTGCTCCCATCTAGAGCAGTCCCTGTAGGATGCCCTGTAGAGGTGGTTTGTGGGAGGCAAATTCCCTCAACTTTTGCTTGTCTGGGAATTGTTTAATCCCTCCTTCATATTTAAATGATAATCGTGCTGGATACAGTAGTCTTGGTTCGAGGCCCTTCTGTTTCATTGCATTAAGTATATCATGCCATTCTCTTCTGGCCTGTAGGGTTTCTGTTGAGAAGTCTGATGATAGCCTGATGGGTTTTCTTTTGTAGGTAACCTTTTTTCTCTCTCTGGCTGCCTCTAATACTTTGTCCTTGTGTTTGATCTTTGCCATTTTAATTATTATGTGTCTTGGTGTTGCCCCCCTTGGATCCCTTGTCATGGGAGTTCTGTGTACCTCTGTGGTCTGAGAGGCCATTTCTTCCCCTAGTTTGGGGAAGTTTTCAGCAATTATTTCTTCAAAGACATTTTCTATCCCCTTTTCTCTCTCTACTTCTTCTGGAATACCTATAATTCTTATATTGTTCCTTTTCGTTTGGTCTCTGAGCTCTCTTAAAATTCTTTCATTGCTGGATATCCTTTTATCTCTCTCTGCATCAGCTTCTCTGCGTTCCTGTTCTCTGTTTTCTAGTCCATTAATGGTCTCTTGCATCTCGTCCATTCTGTTTTGAAGTCCTTCCAGAGCTTGTTTTATTTCTGAATTCTCCTTCCTTAGTTCTTGCATATTTCTCTGCAAGTCCATCAGCATGGTTATGACTTTTGTTTTGAATTCTTTTTCAGGAAGACTGGCTAAATCTATCTCCCCAGGTTCCTTCTCAGGGGAAGATGTAGCAGATGCCGAAGCTGTCTGGGTTAGTCTTGTCTGGATCATATTTTTTTGCCTTTTCATGTTGACAGGTGCTATTGACTGTCAGCTGGGAGGGCCAAAATTTTCACTTGCTACTGGCCTTTCTTTACTGGGGCAACTGCGACCCCTAGTGGCTTGTGTTGGGTAATTGCGTGTAGACTGGGTCTTTGTGTCTTGCCTGGCCGGAAGGGAGAAATTTCCCTTTCTGTGGGCGGAATTTGTCTCAGGGTGCTTCTCTGCTTTCGCAGCGCCCGGTGGGGTAATGGATGGGGGAGCTGCTTGACTGTTTACCTCCGTGAGGGGTCTCAGAGCTGTTGCCCAGGGGGTTAGTGCACCCGGTTTTCCCTGTAATTTCCAGCTGCTGTACTGTGACCTGGGTTGTTTCCATCAAGCTGTTAAGTCCCTGTCCCTTTAAGACTTTCAACAAGCCCCCGCTTTTCTTTGTCACAGGGGCATCAGCTTTGGCACCCGCTCAGAGGTCTTACTCCCTGTTCCCCCAGTATCCAGAGCCCCCTGGGCACCTACTGTGTTTGCGTTCTGGCCCGGATGGCTGGGGCTGGGTGTTCAGCAGTCCTGGGCTCCGTCTCCCTCCCGCTCTGCCTATTCTTCTCCCGCCGGGAGCTGGGGGGAGGGGCGCTCGGGTCCCGCGGGGCCGGGGCTTGTATCTTACCCCTTTCACCAGGCGCTGGGTTCTCGCTGGTGTAGCTGCAGTCTGGCCACTGTCCTGCATCTTCTGGTCTCTCTTTTAGGGCTAGTTGTGTTTGTTGTATTTTCAAAAGTATATATGTTTTTGGGAGGAGATTCCCACTGTCGTACTCACGCCGCCATGTTGGCTCTGCCTCTAGTCAAAGACACTTTCTATCCCTTTTTCTCTCTCTTCTTCTGGTAGCCCTATAATGCGAATATTGTTCCGTTTCGATTGGTCACACAGTTCTCTTAGTATTTTTTCATTCCTGGAGATCCTTATATCTCTCTCTGCCTCAGCTTCTCTGTGTTCCTGTTGTCTGAGTTCTATTCCATTAACAGCCTCTTGCACCTCATCCAGTCTTCTCTGAAGTGCTTTCAAAGATTGTTTTTCCTCTGTATTCTCCCTCCTAACTTGATCCTTTAGCTTTTGCGTATTTCTCTCCAGGTCCATCAGCATGGTTATGACCTTTATTTTGAATTCTTTTTCAGGAAGATTGGTTAAATGTATCTGCTTAGGCTCCCTCTCAGGGGTTGTCTTGGTGATTCTGGACTGGATCAGATTCTTCTGCCTTTTTATGGCTATAGAGGTAGTTGTGGGCAGTTTGTGTGTGTGTTAGCTGCAAGAGCAAAGTCCCTTCATGCTTTCTGGTCGCCTTGCCCTCCTCACTGCCTCTGCTGGTTACCCACCCACAGGTAGCAGCTTCCGGTTTTATTTCCTGAGCCGCCATGGGCGGGGCAGCCATCAGGGCATCCCAGGCTCTACAGGGAGTGGCAGGCATGCTGGGTACACTCTGATGCACGAACTGCGACCTTTAGTGCCTTGTCTCGGCTCCCTCTGTTTGTGTGTGCTGGCGGGGCCTCTGAGTCTGCCCCAGCTGGCTGCAGAGGATTCTCTGGGCAGTTGCTGTGGGCGCAGCTGCTCTCAGGCTGCTCACCTGCTATGGCAGGTCTGCCCCGGAGGGGGGATGGGCGGGAGCCTGTTTGTCGCCTTGAGGGGCCTCACAGATGCGCTGCCTCCCAGGGGGCTGGAGCGCCTGAATTTCCCCTGGATTCCCAGCTGCTGGGCTTAGTGTGCCGGCATGCTTCCATCCAGCTGTGAGGCCCCTGTCCCTTTAAGACTTTCAAAAATCACTCGCTTTTCTTTTGTCCCAGGGGAGCCGGCTGCAGGGACCTGCTTGCAGCTTTTACTGTTCTGTTTCCCTAATATCCAGCATACCACGCAACGTGTGTCTGTGCTCCCAGTACGGATGACTAGGGCTGGGTGTTTAGCAGCCCTGGGCTTCCACTCCCTTCCCGCTCTGACTCCTCTCCTCCCGCGGGGGAGCTGGGGTCGGGGGTGGGATGCTCGGGTTCCGCCGGGCCACGGTTTGTATCTTACCCCCTTCGTGAGGCACTGAGTTCTTGCCGATGTGGATGTAGCCTGGCTGTTGTACTGTATCTTCTGGTCTTTCTTGGAGTAATAGTTGTATTATTTGTACTTTCAAAAATATATATGGTTTTGGGAGGAGATTTCCACTGCCCTACTCACCCCGCCATCTTGGCTCCTATGTTATTTATTTTTAAATTTAAATATAACAAAGTATTTTTCTTTTACAGTTCGGTAAGATTTTACAAATGCATAATCGTGTAACCACTACTATACTCAAGGTACATAACTCCATATGTTCTTTCTGCCATCCCTTTTTAGTCAGCCCTTCCCTGCAGTCCTAACTAGTGACAACTGATCTGTTTACCCTTATTATGGTTTTGTCTTTTCCAATATGTCATAAAAATGTAGTCATAAAGTGTGTAGCCTTTTGAATCTGTCTTCTTTCACTTGCCACAGTGCATTTGAGATTCATGCATGTTCTTGTGTATATCCATACCTAACTTTTTATTGCTAAGGAGTATTCTGTTGTATGAATGCCATGGTTTGTCCATTTACCAGTTGAAGTGTGTTTGGATTGTTTCCAGTTTTAGGGGAAACATGGTTATGAATAAAGCTGCTATAAACACTGATGCATGGGTTTTTGTGTGGACTTAAGTTTTCTATTTCTCTTGAACAGATAGCCAGAAATGGGATTGCTGTGCCATATGGTAACTCTCTCCTTATAAGAATTGCCAAACTATTTTGCCAGAGTTCCTGTATTGATTTATAGTCTTAACAGCAACATATGAGAGTTCCAGTTGCACTGCATCCTTGGCAACACTTCAGTTGTTACTATCAGTCTTAAAAAATGTGTTTTAGTCATTCTATGATGTATGTAGTGGTATCTCATTAAAGATATGCAGATGGCCAATAGGCACATGAAGTATGCTCGACCATATTAGCCATAGAGAAATGCAAAGCAAAACCACAAAGAGATACCACTTCATATCTACTAGGATGGCTAAAGAGATAACAGTAAGTGTTGGTAGGATGTGGAGAAACAGGAACCCTCAAAATGCTGGTAAGAATGTAAAATGGTGAAGCTGCTGTGGAAAAACAGTCTGATAGTTCCTTGAACAGTCAAATGTAGAGTTATGTGATTCAGCAACTCCATTCCTAGGTATTACCCAATAAAATGGAAACACGTCCAAACAATAACTTGTCTATGACTTTATAATAGCATTAGTCATAATAGGCAAAAAGTAGAAAGGAACCCAAATGTCTATCAACTCATAAATAGATAATTAAACATAGTTTATACAAAGGGTTTAGATACTGGTAAATGCCACAGCATGGGTGAACCTTGAAACTTCATGCCAAGTGAAAGAATCTAGTTACACAGGACTAAGTACTGTGTGATTCTATTTGAAGTACCCATAATATGTATATAGAGACAAAGTAGATAGTGGTTGCCTGGAATTGGTAGGGATAGGGGGATTAAAGGTTGATGGTAATGGGTGTGTGGGTTTCCTTTTGGGGTAATGAGAATGTTCTAAAATTTGGGTGGTGAATGCACAACTCTTAAGTATCCATTACATGCTTTGAATTGTATGTTTTGTGAATTTCAAAGCTGTTAAAATTACTAGTTTTAAATGTACAATTCAGTTTTTAGTAAATATATATAGAATTGTGCAAACATTACCACAAAACAGTTTTCAAATATTTCTATCACCCCAAAAGATCCTTTGTTCCTGTTTGTAGTTAATAACTATTTCCATCCCACACCAGGCAACCAGTGATTTTCTGTCTCTTCAGATTGGTCTGTTTGGTATATTTCATATGAGTGGAATCATGTATATTTTGGAATCACACTCCTTTTGCCTCTGGCTTCTTTTAATAAGGTTCCAGTTTCTGCATGTCCGTGCTAACACTTGTACTGTTTGTATTTATTATAGCCATCCTAGTGGGTGTGTAGTGATGTCTCACTGTGGCTTTAATTTGAATTTTCTTACTGACTAATGTTGAATATATTTTTACATGCTTAGTAGCCACTCCTGTATCTTTGGTAAATGTGTGGTAAAATTGCCCATTTTAAAAATTGTTATTGTTGACTTTTGAGAGTTCCTTATATATTTTGGCACAAACTTTTTTGTCAAATATGTGATATACAAATGTTTTCTTCCAGATGTGGCTTGTATTTTCATTCTAACAATGTAATTTTCAGAGCAGTTTTTAATTTTGACAAAGTCCAATCAATTTTTTATTACATTGTATTGAAGAAATCTGCCTAACTCAAGGTCCACAAGATTTTCTCCTATGCTTGTGTTTAAAAGTTTCAAAGTTCTACAGTTAGTTCTTTGATCCATGTGGAGTTAATTATTGTACAGGACATGAAGTGCAGGTTGAAGATCATTGTTTTTCTTTTGCATATAGATGTCAATTATTCTAGCACATTTGATGAAACTACTATCATCTCTTATTGAACTGCTCTTGCACCTTTGTTAAAAATAAATTGACAGTATTTATGTGGGTCTCTTTGTGCTTTCTCTGTTTTAGTCTCTTTTTGCCTGCTTGTCTTTTTCTTCTCTTTGTTCCCTTCTCTCCTATTAGACTCTCTCTCCCTCTCCCAGTTTTCCCTGTTATCTTCCTCATGGTGAACTATGTTGATTAGTATTGATTGAAATTTTATATATACAGCTATAAATATGCAGAATTGTATTTTTCTCTTATTGGTACATTGGTAAAAAAAAATGTCAGAAATGATTAACTTTTTATTATAACCCTTAGTTTTTCTCAGGGAATTTGTGGCCTTAAAGAAAGATGGTGGTCCCTCTTCCCAAACCGTGTTTCAGAACTTTTGCAAAAAGAGTCATTTCCCCAGTGTTACAGTTCCTTTAAAAAAGAAATTAGTTACGGTAATATCAAATTGGTATGCTGAAGGGAGTCAAGAATTCACTCTTTTTTTCTAAAATGCCTATAGTTCATCCCTTAATTATAAGGTTGATTACTGACAGTTCTCCCCTAGGCGGCAGTCATGATTACTACCGGATCCACAGATACAAGAAAAAGTTTTCAAAAAGCAGCTTAATTTTGTAACTTCTCCAAAGCCAGCTTTGATCTATGTTTTTTAACACTTAAACAAATAAAGGAATTAGAATTTTGTATTTAAATAAAAACGAGAGACTTGACAATGAAATCAAGTAATACAAGTGACCAGTCCTGGCTTTGAACCCTAAAAAGCACAGTCATATTTTATTTTGGTTTTCTCAGAATCTAGTTTTTCCAAAAAGTGCCCTGATACATTGAAACATGTCTCTTACCTAGTTTCTTAGAATGTTTGTGGGCAACATGTTTCTTTCATGCTGCTTCAGTTGAAGTTTCCATTGTTTCCATTTGTTTGGAAACACCCTCTTTTGTATTTACTCTTTTTGTTAATGCTATACAATAGTTTGGAAATACTAGTTCAGAATTCTATCAGCATTTCCTAGCATAATTAAGGAATTTAGTTTCTGTGATGCTAGCAGATGGTTATTATTAACTGTGAGAATGAAATGAGATTACATAAACCCCATACCTGAAATCTCCAGCTGCTTGCTTTTGGCACTTTGCCTGAACTGTGATTTCTGCCCCTTCAGGTTAAGAGAGCCTTTCCCCCAACCACAGTCAGTTTATCTGTTTTTTAAGATGTTCTTAATATTAAATCTTACTAGTTCATTAGTTTCGGATTTTTTTTTCTCATCTCCATGAAACTATGGATAGAGCAGGGAACTTGGCAGAGACTGTTGTGGAAAATTTGGGCAGAGATATTAAAGCAATGTAATGTGGGCCAGGCTGCGTCATAACACACCTGAGCCTTATTGCAGACCTTTCTGCCTCCTGCAGCAGTTGCCTCGAGTTAAGAAGCAAACTCGGCTTCTTTTTGGTCCACGCTCAGCTGTTTATGCATATTTCTCAACCTTGGGCTGATTGGATTAATGTTGCCCTTCCCCTAAAAGGTAGCTCTGCAAGTACCTTCCCCCTCCCACATCTTCTCAAGTCTAACTCTCTATACCTAGGAGCTTTGGCTCTTCCTCTTCTTTTCACAGGGTCGGGACTTGTCCTGGGCAAGCCAGCCCTTTGCTTCTCCTGCTCCTGAGAAATGCCAAGATTCTACAGCGCTGACTCCCAGCTGCCTTCTCATACCTAGACTTTGGGCTGCTTTCCAGATACCTGCATAAGCAAGCCCTTGTCACTGCTACCCATTCCTACCTGCACCCTTTTTCCTCTTTGCCACCCTGTTCCTTTGTCCTTCCCTCCCACCTCCACCCTCTCGTGCACAATGTATAAAAGATGGGAAAAGTACTACGGCCAGAAGTCTCTGACAGAGGCATCAATGGATGAATATTTAGGCAGCTTAGGGCTGTTTCGGAAGCTGACTGCCAAGGATGCCTCTTGCCTCTTTCGGGCTATTTCGGAGCAGGTAAAAGGAAAACAAATGTGTCTTCCCTATACTGAGTTTTCAGAGTTTGAGACATGGCATGGTACTGTAGCTAGAAGACCTGTAGCCCACCAGAACAAAACTCCCTTATCCCTTCCCTAGTAAAAACATCAGGTCTATAAGCCAATTATTACCTTGCTGTGTGCCTTTACTCGTTAGTCCAAATCTATTGCTTACTTTTGCTATCTTAACTTTTCTAAGTGCCACTTTGGAATGTAATGAAGAATGGGGTTAAACAATATTTTGAAGTGTATCTTGATCCTTTTCAGCAACGTTCCACTTCTTCGAAATTTTATGCCTAAGGAAAAATTTATAGGCTGTTCCCCGACAGAGTAGAAAAGCAGGGGGGGGGGGCATTGACAGAATCATCTCCCCTCATTCTCACTAAAGGAATCACAGATTTTAGTGAGGACTTAATTTCCTAATTTCCTACATATGTTCTGATTAAGGGATAATGAAGTGTCCAGTTCACAGTCTTAATTTAGAAGCTTCTGTGTCAAATTATTGCTGACAGTGAGCTGGTCTTTCTCTTTTTTTAGTTGTTTTGCAGCCAGGTCCATCATTTGGAAATCAGGAAGGCTTGTGTTTCATATATGAGAGAAAATCCACAACCTTTTGAGTCTGTAAGTAGAATACATACCCAAGGGAGAGTTGTGGATAGAGTATATAGCAGGTGGGAAATGAATTTTGAGCTTCTATGTATGAAAATTGTATCATTCTCTCAGTAGCAAATATTTAATTTCCAGCTGGCTTCCTTCCCCCTGGCTAGCCATGCTTCTGGACCTCCTTCTGTAATTAGACTGTTTTGTACT